>NC_080201.1:2438145-2740725 GCF_030028045.1 Hippopotamus amphibius kiboko | reverse complement strand
TCTGCCAAAACAAGCTTGCTAACTTCTTTGCTTCTCTGTTTGCCGCAGAGAAAAGCAAAGGGACTCCAAATCATTTGCACATTTCATGTGGACAGCGTCCTGCGCTAGCACGATGGATGGGAAGCCAGGCTCCAGCGTGGCTTTTGATAGCCGGGTGACCCAGGCTCACCCACTCACCGGTGCTCCCCACCTGATCCCAGCGGCAGCTGCTCTTCCCGCCTCGGCCCCACGGACCTAGTGCGTTTCAAAGTTGTACGGGGTGAATGTGAATCTGTGGCTTTTGCAAGAGTGCCTAGGGTTTTCCAGTTTTGCCTGCTCCTCACCTGGGCAAGACTAGTCAGATTCCAATTCCTCTGGCAAATAATGATGACGAGAGCTAATACGTAATGAGCACATACTGTGCACCAGGTCTGTGTCTAAATGCTTTCTGTTCACTGATGGGTTTAACCCTCCTAATAACCTGGAGTCTGGCTGCTGGGATTAAATCCTAGCTCTGCTGAGCTGTGTGACCTTGGGCAAAATACTTAACCTCTCTGTGCCTCAGAAAGACCCACGGAGAAAGTAGTCTGACTGGTTAGGTGAGAGGGATTAAACATGCAGTGCTCTTAAGAGGATAAGCCCACCCTCAACATGCTAGCTGTTACCACCCCAGTGTCGCACAGCCAAGGCCCACAGCAAACTCGTGGCAGAGCTGGGGCCAGGCTTTTGATCACTAGACTATAGTGCCCAAGACAGAGGCAGCAGCTGCAAAATACCATCACCGGTTTCAGGTTATTTGCATAAGAGGACTTAGACAGACAGCGCTCACTGACTGCTGGGGGTGTATCTTCATGTACGGGGCAGGGTGGTGGCGGGGGCAGGCAGTGGTGAAGATGCCTGTAAGAGGAGAAAATGCTAAATGTGGGGTGTTTACAGTCCCCCTGCCCCACCTTCTAGAGGAGATGGGCTTTGTTTGCCTGCCCAGTTCCTGGGCTGCTGTGTGGCAAGCAGGCAAGGGGCAGTGAGGAAGCAGGACAGAGAGGCAGTGTCATGACAGGTGGTGGCTGTAGCCAGCCAAGTGTCCCTCAGTGGGGCTGGTGACACAAGCTGTACCAGAGTACAACGCGGCTGTCACGAGGAAGTAGTGGTGGACGGACATGAAAGCAGCAGTGCCAAGGTCTGTCGTGGCAACATCAAATCGAGATAGAGTGCAGGAATTTGCTAACTTTTGTGTAGGGAGAAAAATATCACATACATTTGCATTTCCTCTTATGCTCATAAAGAAACTCTGGAAGGTAAAAGTGGGTTTTCTATGCAGGGGCCCCCCAGGGGGATGAGGTGCTAAAAACTGGACAGATGGGCCACAGAGATGAACGTGGGTGATACACACACACACACACACACACATATACATACACACACACGTATGCATACACATACGCACATGTAAATATACATATACTGTGTCAATATTTGTATACACAGTATTCATGCTGTATACAGTTACATACAGTATATAAGTACAGGTGGTGTATACATATACGTATCTATTATGTCTATTATGTACCGTATGTATAGTGATTAGTAAATATGTATAAACCTATGTGAACAGGTAAATGTGTATGCATTTAACTATAGAGCTTCAAAATATCATGATGCAAAATCATACAGTAAATTAAAAAGGCGAAACAAAAAGATCCACAGTCATAACTGGAGACTTTAAAATCCCGTTCTCAATAACTGATAGAATGAGTAGACAAAAGAAATCAGTAAAAATAGAAAAGATCTGAACCACCTTGACCTAACTGAATGTATATTCACTAACAGCTGTGGAATGCAGACTCTTGGAGAGCACATGAAATATTCACCAAGACAGACCACATGCTAGACCATGAAACAAGTTGCCATCCACAGTAGAGGACCAACACACAGAATGCATTTCCGACCACAGTGGAATTAAATGAGAAATAAATGCAATAAGATGCCTGGGGAAAAATCCCCAAATACTTCAAGTTAAGAAACACACTTCTAAAGAACCCGTGGGTCACAGAACAAATCACAGGGGAAATTATGAAATATTTTGTAGTGAACGACAGTGAAAGCCAAGCATATTATGATTTGCAGGACTTGGCTAAAGTGATCCTTAGAGAGAAATGTACAGGTTTGATGCCTGTGTTTGCTGGTAAAGAAGAAACGTTTGAAGTTAGTGGTCTAAGCATCTAAGAAAGCTAGAAAAAGAAGAATAAGTCAGTAGACGTATGTAAGTAAGAGTAAGCAGACTGAAATAACAAAGAGCAGACATCAAGGAAATAAACAAATAACAGAAAAAGTTAAAAGCCAAAAGTTGGTTCTTTGAAAAGATTAAGAGAATTGAAAAGCCTCTAACTCAAGGGATCAAGCAAAAAAGAGAGAAAACACAAACTGTCAATATCAATAATTATTATTACTTCGGTGGGGGAAAAGATGATCTTTTTAACAAATGCTGCTGAAACAACTGGATATTGTTAGGGAGAAAAAATGAGCCTGACACCTCTCTGACCCCAGACACAAAAGTTTGAGATGAAACATAAACCTAAACACAGCTAAGAGGCATAGCTAATACAATTTACTAGAGAGAACACAAAAAGTACTAACAACTAAATTAAAAATTGCTAAATTGTACTTTTACCAAAATTTAAAACCTTTGCTCTTTAAGAGACATCATTAGGAAAATGAAAAGGGAAGCTACAGATTGGGAGAAAATACCTGCAAAACATATATCTAACGAAGGATCACATCCAAAATACAAGAACTCCTACAGCTCGGTAATAAAAAAGATAATTCAATGTTTAGCATATGCAAACTATTTGAACAGACACTTCATAAAAGAAGATTATACAAATGGCCATTTACCACATGAAAAGATGCTCAACATAATTCACCATCGGAAATGCAAATCACCACCACAGTGAGATAGCACCACACACACCAGAATAGCTAAAATTAAATCTGATGGCAACACCAAATACAATCACTTTGGAAACCAGCTGGGTGGAGCCTTGTTGAGCAGAACACATGTCTACCTTTCAACGCAGCAATTCCACTCCTGAGCATTTACCCAGAATGACTGCAAAACAGGTGTCCCTAAAAGGGCAAGTATGCAAATTTTTATAGCAGCTTTATTCATAATGGCCAAAAAATGGAAACGAGCTAAATGACTCAGGTGACCGGACATACACGTTATAGTTTACTTAAGTAATGGAATGAGAGGCAATTAAAAAAAAAAAAACAACCACCACCTCCTGACGCACACAACATGAAGAATGAAGCTCAAAATCGCACTGACGAAAAGCAGCTGGACACAAGCACGCACTGCGTGATTCTATCACGTGGAGTTCAAGGACAGAAAAAACTACCATGCTGATACAAATCAAGCACCCTGGCCAGAATCCCTTGCCGCTGGTGACCAGAAGTTAAGGACCCGAGATGCAGATGGGAGGGAGGTGGGCATGGCTATAAAAGGGCAGCACGAGATCCTTATGGTGATGAAACTGTTCCGTATCCTGACTGTGGTGGATACACAAGCATACACAGGTGATAAAATCGCACAGAACCACACACACACACACACACACACACACACACACACACACACGAGTGCAGGTCAAACTGCAGAAATCTGAATTAGATTGGAAGATTATGTTAATGTCAGTATCCTGATTGTGATATTGTAATATTGCTTTTCAAGGTGTTGTCACTGGGGGAAACTAGGTGAAGGGTACATGAGATCTCTCTATTGTTTCTTATAAATGCACGTGGATCGACAAAGAGCTTAAGATTATAAAACCACAACTACTTGGCCCCTCTTCATCCCTTTCTCTCCTGCTAACTGGAATGTAGGTGAAATGGCTGGAATTGAAGCAGCCATCTCGGGCCATCAACTGGATCTTGGGAACAGAGGTTGCTCACATTACAGCAACAAGAAGGGAGGGGCTTGGTCCCTGAGGACTACATAGAGAAAAGCATACTGGCCCAGACTATCTCCCAGAAGTTTCATGAAAGAGAAACTTTTAACTCATTTAAACCCTTGCTACTCAAAGTATGATCCACAGACCAGGAGCCTTGACACCACCTGGGAGCTAGTTAGAAATACAGAATCTTAACCCAACTCCAGACCTACTGGATTAGAATCTGCATTTTAAACAAGATTCCTGGCTGATCCATGCTCAGCTTAAATTTGAGAAGCACTGATTTTAGCAATTGCTATTACACATCTCTTAATTTTAAGCCAATTCTAACTATTACAGGTACATTATTACTACCTTTAATGATAATACTCCTTAGAGGTTTAGCAGTACTTTTACTCCCTGAAACATATTTCTTGAAGATTGAGGCAATAGTAATGAGAGAAGGTTTTCAAGGAAACAGCATCTTTTATGTATGAATATACAGAGGAGGGGCGATTGATGCATTGGCTTAAATCCCCTTGGGCCACTTGACTGTACCTGCAGCAACAGGTATACTACCCAGCTCACTGACAACGTCCCACCTCGAACACCTGTGCCTCATCTGGCCCACCTGGAGGGG
The DNA here is from genome assembly GCF_030028045.1 of Hippopotamus amphibius kiboko. Taxonomy (NCBI): domain Eukaryota; kingdom Metazoa; phylum Chordata; class Mammalia; order Artiodactyla; family Hippopotamidae; genus Hippopotamus; species Hippopotamus amphibius. Next base: position 2,736,180 of record NC_080201.1, on the reverse strand, counting down.
GCAGGGTGGGGCTTTCTCTGTCTCCAAGGGAGTTGGTCAGGTACAGGAGCAGCTGTAAAGTGCGGGGAGGCTGATGTCCAGGGTGTCCCTCAACCAGTAGGCTGTGGACAATTGCCCCAGCCCTCCCGCGTCCCAGGGCTGGGCGAGTCCGCCAGGTTTCTCAGGGGGTCTCCAGCGGGACTGTGCTCACTCCTAGTGCATTAAGGCATCCTTCATTCCTTCCCTGTTCCAGTCTCCACCCTCCCTCATATCTACTGCCCAGGGTCCCCCCGCCCACGTAAACCACTCCAGCCAGCTCCTGGCTCAGGCTCTGCTTCGTGGGGGCCCAAACTGAGACACCAGGAGACCAAGTACCCTGAATTGCAGCTCACAAAGCTCAAGGGAGTTGCTCATTTCACGCGGGCCACCGCAGAGAACCAAGACCGTGCCGTCCTGACGAGGCTGAGCAGCTTCAGCGAGAGAGCAGGCCACCCTTCGTCCTTCGGGAGATTTCACTGGGAAATCACACAAAATCCCCGGTGAGCTGGCGTTTATCAGTGGTCACTCTGTCTCCACTGGAGCTGCAGCGAGGCTGGGACCACACGCCGAGTCACGATGCAGCCACGGCGCCCTTTCCCCACGGATCACTGGGACTGCTGAGCCAGAAGCAAAGAAACTCAGGCCAGATCCCGGGAACACACACCCGGAGCCCATACCGTTGTTTTTCTGACAACAAACTCTGATCGCGAAACAGCCCCTGTGCTGTCTGTGCCAAGCTCATGAAGATGCCAAACAAACTCAAAGAATTGAAAAGTCAGGCAAAGCCTCAAAAATCAGACCATTTCCTTTCTTTTCAAAAAATTCTTTATTAAATTCATCTTTAAAATTACAACTAACAGAAGACTATCCAGACGTACAATGAATAACGCCTCCTTCCCATCTTGTTTTCAGCCCCACTCCTGGGCCGAGGTGACCTGCATCGACAGTGTATACAGCTGCGTCCTCTCACACTTTTCTCCATGTCGACATAAACGTAGGAGTTTTACTGAGGTGTGTGTTTACAAAATCGAGGGAGTGGCACTACAGTGGTTTAGGGTACAGATCCTGGCTAGACCACTTACAGCTGTGTGTTTGGGGGCAGGTTATTTGGCCTTTCTGTGCCTCTGTTTCCTCAGCTACCGAATGGGATTGATAATAGCACCTGCCTCTAGCCTTGCTGAGGACTGTACACAGTGCCTAGTACATGCCACACAAGTATTTGCCACTGTCACGCAATCTTCCTTCCTCATCTCATAACACATTATGGCCGTAGATTTACATCTCAGTAGGCACATCTCACTCCGTCCTGCCACCTCTCCACCAGAGGAGGTAGGTATCATTATCCTATTTTACACATTAAAAACAATAAAGTGCTGCGGTATAGCACAGGGAGATCAGCTTGGTGCTTTGGGACAACCTAGGAGGGTGGGATGGGGAGGGTGGGAGGGAGGCTCACGAGGGAGGGGATATATGTATACATAGAGCTGATTCACTTTGTTGTACAGCAGAAACTAACACAACAATGTAAAGCAATTATAATACAATAAAGATATGAAAAGTTTTTTAAACAAATAAAGAGGCTCAGAGACGTGAATTAATTTGCCTGAGGCCACATAGCCAGAGGGCATTATCAGACAACAAGGGGAAACAGAATAATTTTTTGAAAGTTAAAACATTCTGAACTGTGTGTTAGACTTTTTATGCAGGAATAGAACCTGGCCCATGCCCTCCCCCCACCCCCCCAGATGCCCAGTGAGGGTTAGGGCACTCATCCCATTTCAAACCTCTCCTGTCCCATCCTTCTCTCTGTGGGTTTCATGGGCTGAAGGGGGAAAGCTCCATTGCACTCTGGCCATCTCCCGCCTGCCCGGCTCTCCTTTACTTACATTTTGGGCCATTTTGATCATTTTTAATGATAAAAAGAGAGGTGGATCAAAGAACAGGGACACTCATGTCTCCAGCAATAAAACCTTGGCTTTGACGAGTGTGTCCTGCAAGAAGGAACACCCTGCCCCAGTCTGTCCAGATCGACCAGGGGCCGGTGCTGTCACCCTGGCGGATGGTGGCGGGAGTCCCCGAAGCTCCTCTTCCTGATCTTCCCCACTGGGGAAACAGCTGCCAGCCCCAGCGAGGTAGGCAGGCAACGCTGCCGCCCAGTCCTCTCTGGGAACCATTTTGTAGGTGAAAATAAAGCAGCACTTTTATCCAAGGAGGGCAGCATAATCACCAAACGCACATGAAATCACTTAAACTCTGGGAGCCCACAGCCCCCTCGGCTTAATTACACAGCGGGGCCGTGTTCTGCTGAAAGCAATTACATCTGAGATCCCCGGCGCGGGCACACGCACACCGCACCGAGCTCTCCATGAGCCCAGCCGACGTCCACGCCCGCCCTCCCTCTCTGAGATGCCTTTAGCAGGATGGAGACGTTTGTGAATTAGCTATTTGTTCAGGTGGGTCAATACTCCAAGGGCCCGAAGGACAGAGCATGGTTTCTTTCCCGCCCATCCTTTCTCCAAGCCACCAAGCCCTCTGCGCGTAACCACGGCCATCCATCTCTTTCGTATCCTTCCGAAACGGCGGACACCATAAAGCCATCCACCCAAAGGTAGCCTTTCCTCCAGAAGGAAGTCACTTTTCCGACAGCAGGATCTGTGAGCCTCCCATATCACCTCTGTTGGAGTAAACAGCCAACCACTTCTCTCTTGGACCCACACGTTTGCCGCTGTCAGGAGAGCTCCCTGTTGGAAATCAAATACAGGGTCTGATTCCAGACGAGGGCTGGTTCCAGGTGCCGCTTGGTGAGCCGGGCCGCTCTGCCCAGAGCCGGCTAATGAGCGGGTGCGTGGTCCCCACCCTCCCAGATCACAGCCGTGAAAGGCCCCTTTGTGACAGGGAGGGGTCAGACCCCAGTCACAACGCTCTCTTGTCAGAAGGGCCTCCTGGAGCTGCCATGAGGCGGGCCGCTCTGGGGAGCAGAGCCGAAGGAAAGCAGCGATTTTGTGGTGGTTTCCGTGGCCCGGCTGGATCGCGGGCTCCTTACGCAAGCACGCCAGGCCAGGATGCAAGGCACGGGGATGTCACCCTCCCTGAGACATGCCAGCCGCAAGCTGGGGGGACCCTGGGCGGCTGGATGGGGCTGTGCCCGCCACACTTCGCTGGCCAGGGAAAGCAGGGCTTCCCGGGAGGACGGGACGGCCAGGATGAAATTCACATCTGCCGTTCCAGGCGACTCCCGTCTTCCTGTTATTCTAAAACTAAGTGCTTCACACATTTGGGAAGTATTATTAAATATGGGTCTGTGGTCGGGGCTAATTTCTTGCAGTTTGCAGAGCGTCTAGTTACCAGCCCCCTCGAGGACCTGTCAGAACTGCTTTGACTGTGCAAACGCCACTTGCAAACACTCAAGCTGGCTCCACGTCGGAAACAAGCAGGGCTCAAGGCTCCAGAATTCCTCCCCAGATCCCACGTCTCTGCTTGGTGCCTGTGAACGTGAAATCCTAAGTGATCGCTGAAAACCTAACGGAGCGATTATTTTTGTTCGATCCAGTGGGATGAGAGTTTGGGATTTTAGGTTGTTATAGGGTTTCCTCCAAAGGCAAACCTATAATTGATTTAATAATAATAAAAAAAAAAAGACCTGGCATTTAAAAAATTCTTTTCATGTTTCTCCATATCGTTTGACAGACACAGATTCTTGAAACATTCCAGAGAAGAGACGGGGGATTAAGCCCTCCTTCGGGTAAGGAGATGCATCCTCAAGACAGAAGTGAAGTTTGGATTTGTCCAAAGAGGAACTCTGGGTTGGGGCTAAGACTCCCAGATGTGTGTCCCGCCCCCAGCTGTCACCTCCCCAGTCTGACAAAGGGACAGAGTGACACCCTAGGATGGCATGTGCTGTGGGCTCAGGAGAATGGATTCTGGAGCCAGAGGGTCTGGGTTTGAATCCTGACTCCTCCATGTATTAGCCACATGACCCTGAGCAGGTAAGTTAGCCTTTGAGGCCTCAGTTTCCTCATCTGTAAAGTGGGTATAATCATAGCTCTAGCTGTAGGATTAAAGAAGTTAATACTAGTAAAGTGGTTAAAGCCTCCTGGTGCATAATAAGTGTTTAGGAAGCGTTGCTATGGTTATCCTCTCTTCCTGCAACTGTGAGATGGCCCCACCATCAACCCATGCGCAGGTCCACCTTTACTAAGAAGGCTGTCCATGGGTCAACCTGCCTGGTGGCAGAAAGGCCAGCAAATGGTGGAGACTTAGATCTTTGTTTTGTCAGATTGACAATCTCAGACATGGAGAATGATTGGCTAAAACCTCAATGTTTTAGACAATCCCTTAAGATAATTCTGATTGGATGGGCTGAGCAATTGGAACCAACAGAAGACACTGGCAGAGCTGCTCACAGCCCTGCCTAGTCCCCAGAGCCCGGGGCCTGCAAGGAAGAGGGACCAGCCAAGCACAGCGTGATCTGCCCCTGCGATGGTCAGATTTACGTGTGGACTTGGCCAGGCTATAGTGCCCAGTTACTCAACCAAACACTCATCTAGGTGTTGCTCCAAAGGTGTCTGGGAGATGTGGACAGAATCCAGTCAGTTGTCTTTAAGTAAAGGAGGTGACCCTGGACCACGTGGGTGTGCCTCATCCAATCAGGTGAAGGCCTTAAGAGCAAAAGTGAGGTTTCCCAGAGGAGAAGAAATTCTGCCTCAAGACGGCAGCATCAGCTCCTGCCTGGAGTTTTCTGCCTGCTCTACAGGTTTCAGACTTGCCAGGTTTCAGGCTCCACAGTGGCCCCTGGGTGGGGCCAGGAGGACCTCTCATCACTGCTGTGACACTGTAACAGTGGTAGCCATGGCTACGTCTTCAGTGCTGGGCACAGGGCTGACAAGAGCCCACAGATCTTATTTAAGCCAACCAGCCACCTTCTTTGTTTCTGGAGATTTCCAAGTGAGAGACTGGGGCTTCAAAGGCTGCATGCATTTCAAATGTTAAGTACGTTTCTAGATTACTTTTCCTAGAGTGTTTAGTAATCAACACGCCCACCATTAACAGATGTGATCCAATGGGTAAAAAATGTTATCTTTTTCTTTAAATTGTGGTAAAAAAAAAAAAAAAAAACCCACATAACATAAAATGTACCATCTTAACCATTTTTAAGTGTACAGTTCAGGAGTGTTAAGTACATTCACATTGTTGTTAAACAGACCTCCTTAGCTTTTTCATCTTCCCAAACTGAAACCGCAATGAACTCCCATCTCCCCTGCCCAGACCCTGGCACCCACCATGAGCCTCTGTGCATCTGACTACTCGAGGTACCTCACATAAGTGGAATCATACAGTATTTGTCCTTTTGTGACGGGCTTATTTCACTTGGCATGATGCCCTCAAGGCGCACCCATGTCGTAGCACACGGAATCTCCTTCCTTTTCATGGCTGAATAATATTCCATTGTATGCATGGACCATATGTGTTCATCTGTGATCTGCTGATGAACACAAGGGCTACTTCCACCTCTTGGCTACTGTGAATAGAGCTGCTATAAACATGGGTGGGCAAGTATCTCTTCAAAACACTGCCATCAATTCTTTTGAAAATACACCCAGAGGTGGGGCTCACTGAATTTTTTATCTGCATTTCGCCAAGAGTCCTAGTGAGGCTGGACCCACTTTCATATTCTTTTTGGATAATCTGCACTGTTTTAAGGCAATAGTTATGTATTATTGCACCTGTGTCTGTCCAGCCACGGCATCACACACTGACTGGCCACGGACAGCGTGTCTGGCAAATTCTGACACGGGGCCTGGCCCCTTCAACAAATGGCTCTTATTTACTACTTGCTGAATGAATGAACGAAGGGGTGAGCTGGGGTAGGAAGACAAAGGAAAATCTCCATCTCCCACTAAAGGAAGTTTAATTTTCCATTGTCACTGACCCTCAAAGACAACAGGATTGTGGGGGGCGGGGGTGGTTTTGGGGTCTGGCAGGAGGCTCTGAAACAAACAAGGCAAGTGGGACATTGCCAAGGAAAGGAGGTAGCCTTGTCTTCCTGTGGACAGTCACCTCACTGAACCTGCTGGGCTGCAGAATGTGCAAAAGAAGAACTACACGGGGAGCTGCCTGCAGGGCCCCAAAGGGAGAATGTCTGCATCCCATTTTGCAGAGGGCTGCTGGCCAGAAGCTCCTGCAGCTTCTCAACAAGCAATAATGCACGGGGAAATGCCGAGGGCAGTGCCTGGCATCGAAGTGTACAATCAACGAAGTTCCCCTCACCCCTGTGGGCTGGGAGTGGGTCCGCATCTCAGAGGACAGAGCAGGACCTTTGCCGTGCTGGGCGTGTCAGCCAGTGCACAAGAAGCAAAGCTAAGCCTGCAATGGCCCATAGCTGATGTGCCCAAGGACCCAGGACAGCATAAAGATCTAGAACCTTCCCAGGCAAAGACCCATCAGCCTTCCTCCAGCAATTCCCAGGCAGCTGAGGAGTCAGAAAAAGCTGAGCCTGTCCCCAGAATGCCAGTCCCCTCCTTTGCAGAGATGGTCACTGTCAACCAGTATCTCATTTCCCCCTTCTTTGAGGGGAATTGAATTTCCCACCTGACAAACAGCCACCTCCAATAAAATATACTTCCAGACTCCCTTGCAGCTAGCTGTGGTCACATGACCAGGTGCTGGCCAATGGGATGCGAGTGCAAGTGATATGTGTGACTTCCAAGCCATGCCCTCAAGGGAAGGGGTGCCTGTTTGGCTGTCGTCCAAACAGTAAACAAACAATAGAGACAGGCCCCAAGAGATCAAAACACACACCGACCATAAGGAACCCAACTGGCTGTGCCTGTGCACACCAACCTCATCGCTAGCCCTGGGTGTGCCCTCCTCTCAACCTTGTCCTCGCGTCCTTCCCCTGCCCAGAAGTGGACTCGATCGTGGGGAGGGCCACGCACACGGGCAGCAGCCTATGGCTGGCAGACAAACCAGAAAGACAGCAATCGTGGCCGCTTGGCTTTGCAGACCAACCTCTCAGCCCCACACACTCTGTGGGACCCCACCCACGATGAACACAGCTCCCATCCCCCCCCGCCCTCTCCATGCTCTAGTTTTGCTTCCCAGGCTAGTGAAAAGGGACAGTTTTCCACTACAACTTCCCGTTCTCAGTGCAGGTGAAGGTCTCTGAATGGCTATTGCTGGTTGGCGGTGGCCCCAAAAAAGAAACGTCCGTGTCCTAACCCCTGAAACCTGGGAATGTGACCTCATTTGGAAAAGGAGTCTTTGCATGGGTAAGTTAAGAATCTTGAGATGAGATCACCCTGCATTAGGGTGGGCCCTAAATTCTGCGACAGTGTCCTTACACGAGACACAAGAGGAGACACTGAGAAAAGGGGAGGCCACGTGAGGACGGAGTAAGGGACTAGGTGATGCAGCCACAAGCCAAGGACTGCCCGAGCGACCAGGATCCTGCACGGGCAGCAAGAACCCTCCCCTAGAGCCTCCCGAGGGAGCACAGCCCCGCCGACACCCGGACTCCAGGCTTCTGGCCTCTGAGAGAATAATTTCTAAGTCACCCTGTTTGTGGTCATTTGTTTTGGGGGCCACGGGACACCCAGACACTGCAGTTACTACTTTTCTCCACCACCTCCGAGGTCTTTGTCTCCTTTCTGCTGAGGATGTGTGCTTCCACGTGAAAAGCATGGGACGAGTGGCCCAGGGTAATTGCTACCAGCCCTGAAGTTCTCAGACCCCGTGTCTCCGACTGCATCTACCACCCCACACCCCATCCGGGTCGACCCTGAGCACCTTGCTCCCACACCCGGTGGCCTCTTCACTCCTCTCTGGCGTCCCTTCTCAATGCTCAGGCCTCGGCTGCCACCTGGGCTCAGGTGACCCCACAGCCTGCCTTGGGGGTCTTGCCTCTTGAAGTGTAAGAGCAGTGATTAGAACGCAAGAAACACGTGTCTCCTCAAAGTCTGCAGACCGTAGGGATGCCGTAGACCCTGAGGGCCTGTTTGGAAGTGGAAGGCTTTCTCTTTGCATTCCTACCATGACATGCTAATCCTTCCCAGGGTGAACTGCTGCCTCTCAGGGAAGTGCAGAAGGGGTCAGACTTTAACACACATTCAGTGCCAAGTCACATAAAGCTGCTGTGAGAGAGACCCCAGCACAGTGGCAAGTCCACTTGAGAGAGTTCGGGGGGGCGGGGGGGGGGGAATGTAGAACTCGCAGGGCTCTCGGACCAGGCCCTTTACACCCCTGCCCCGCACCCTTCTGCACACCAATCTCTGTGTCACGAGAAGGCTGATGATGCTGAGAACAGCAGTGACAGCTTGACCTGTGCCTGCATTTCACACTTCCTGTTCCTTCAATCCCCATAAGCCCTGAGTTGGCCCCACTTTATGGAGGGGGAAACAGGCACGGGGTGGGGGGGGGTGTAACTTGCCCACATCACACAACTAGTGAGTGGTGGAGCAGGGGTTTGAACCCCATCTGCCTCCAGAATCTGAGCTCATGACAGCCATGTGAGGAGACATGAACCACCCCACTGTGTATCTTGGCTGGGCTTTTTAGAAAGCTTCTCTTCCCTTATAAAAGCAAAGTGTCTTTCCCACTTGCCCCTTTCTTGATTGAGATGTGGAAGGAAGGATATGATGTCTGAGCTATGGCAGCCATCTTATAACCATGAGGTGAGAAGGCAAGCACCAATGTGCAGAAGACAGCAGAGCACAAGGATGAAGAAATCTGGGTCCTCAACGACTTGAGGACAGCATTGAGACACCACATCTGACCTGGTCCACCCACCAGTAGATGCTTTATGTGAGAAACCTACATGTCCTCATTGGTGAAGACAGTTTTTCTGTGACGTACAGCCAAGTGCATCCTAACTGATGTGACGTCTGTGGGGGGTGTGGGGTAGAAGGGGGTTAGCCCGTGGAAGGGCATGTAAGGAATTTAAGGAACAGCAAACTACAAGGCCTTGTGAAGGGACAACCTAGGGCCACACTGGGGACCATCAGGATGCCTCCTCCAGTGCAGTCTCAACTCCTGAAACCCATGTTCTAACCTGAGTGCAGCAGAGTCAGCTGGACGGCCTGTTACATACAGAGTTGCAAATGCAGTAAGGTAGGCTCTGGGGGTGGCTTGCTGCTTCTAAGATGTGTGACTCTCTGAGCCTCAGTTTCCTCTTGAATAAAATGAGGATAAATGAAACACCTTTTGAAATACAAAGCTCTTAGCACACACAGATGTAGAGAACAAACATATGGACACCAAGTGGGGAAATCAGGGGTGGGGGGGGGGTGGGGATGAATTGGGAGATTGGGATTGCCATATATACATTACTAATGAGAAAAAAAATCAAATTGTACACTTTAAATATATGCAGTTTATTGTATGTCGATTGTATCTCAATAAAGGTTCTTAAAAAAAAAAGAGAAAAGCTCTTAGCACAGAGCCTGCTACACAGAGACAGCCCAATAAAATCCAGTGGCTATTTCTGAGTGTTTGTTTGGAGCCTAACGGACCCAGCTGTCCAGAACCAGGCTGTCCAGCGTGGCCACTGGGGGCCTTGTGACAAAAGATTCAGCATCACGGGAATGAGGTGCAGTCCCTAGACGGGCAGCTGGCTACCATCCCAGGGTTATGAAAACTCCGCTGCCCTGTGTGCCCTCCCAGGCACCTCTGCCCTGGGACCACCTGTGTTGGCAAAGGTGGCAGCTGTTTTCATAGCTGCCTGATCACCTAATTTTTTAAAAAATGTTTGCCAAAACCCACCCAAAATGCAGCTATCATGGAGAATATATCTAACCCTTACGTTTTATGTACATAAATCCATTTTGGAAGCTGATACCTCAATATAAAAACAAATGGGATACCTGAACCTAGACGGAATGATCCAAACCAAATGCACCATGATAAGGGATGATCTTTTTATGTCTCTTTACCCAGGGCCCTCAGATTCAGAGAGAGCGAAAAGACCTGCTTCCAGGTGGAGAACCCTCTGCCCCCAAGCAGCCAGCCTTTTTCTTCTTCAGCTTTTGCTGAGAACAGAAGTTAAATGCACTTTTAGATGTGAAGATACTTTTGTGGGTCTCAACCTTCCAAATGGGAACTTGCCGGGACCTCTGTCCTTGGTCTCTGTTTCTCCGTCTACTGCCTGTGAGAAAGCAACGCAGAACAGAGGACCACAGTCGGTGAGGGGCCGTGGAGGGCTGTGGAGGGGGGGTGGGCTTCTGCACCTTTAGTCTCCTTTTCCAGTGTAACAAACTATCCTGAAAGGCAGTGGCTTAAAACAACAGTCATTTACTCAGTTTGCGAGTCGGGGATGTGGGCGGGGCTCAGCGGGGAAGGTCCCGGGGCTGGAGGACCCAATGCCAAGATGGCGCACCCGCCCGCGTGGCTGAGAGCACACCCCCGGCTCCCAAAGGCTGCTCGGGCTTCCTCAGAGCATGCTGGTTGGGTTCCAGGAGTGAGTGTCCCAAAGCCTCAGAACTCACATCACATCACCTCTGCTGTCCTCTTCTGGTAGGGGTGGTCACAGAGCCTGCTCAGAATTAAAGGGAGGGGCTCCAACGCCACCTTTGATGGGAGGGTGGCAAGGTCTAGAGAAGCATGTGGAATGGGAGAGATTGCTATGCTCACCCTTGGAACCCGCAATCTGCCTCTGCATCAAAGAGACCTGGGTTCAAAGCCCAGCCCAGTCCTGTCTTTGCTGTGTGGCCTTGGGCAAGTTCCTTAACTTCTCTGAGCTTCAGTTTCCCCAGATGTTGGGAAAATTAAAAGAAGAGCCTGGTGTGTTGTGGACTTAGAATATGTTGGTCTTTTTCTGGTTACTCATTGTGTTTTCACAGTTATATAGAGAAACAGCGTTAGAAACCGGTGAACTACTATATAATCACTAGTTTTATTGCAAATCCATTACATGAACCCAACAGAACCCAGTAGAGAGCGAGCAGGGAAGAATCCTTGGTTTTCTGCTCCTGGAGCAGCCCTTGGGGGTCTCTGACAATTCCCCATCATTCTGACCCAATGCAAAGAGTTTCTGTGTCCTGGCTCATCCAGTCCCGCTCCTGGGGCATCCTGCTTGGGTGGCCTTGCCTTGTCTTCAAGGCAAGAAGACGTGCCTTCAGTATTCTGTTAGTACCACTCCCAACTCCCAACAGTAAGAGTAATGTCCTTGGAATTTTCTGAAACCTTCCCACCTTCAGGCCAGACTGCAGACAAGAGGCCTCTGGGGGGATTCCAGGAGTGCTGGTAAGTTTCCAAAGACATGGATGCTGTCGGCTCCACACAGAAGGGCCATCCGCTGGAGGTTCCAACTGGTGCGCCCGAGACTCGAGGACAGATGGGGCCACAAGGAGTAGAATCCTGTCTGGAGGGCGGAGGCTCCTGGCTGTGGGGAGGCAGAGCAGTTTCCATCTGGCCGCACCCTGAGCCAGTTGGGGGGCAGCCGGTGTTGCTGCCCGGGACAGAGCACGCTGGGGAAGTTTCTCGGAAAAGGCCTCACTCCCTTCCCACGAAACGGGCAAAGCCCCAGACTCCACAGACGCTGCCACCACATGACTCTGTCTCGAGGCCGAGCCCTGCTTCTACGCTGGTGGGATGGTTTACCCATGGAAGTCATTGAACCCTTTCTGTTTGTTTCACGAAAAAAAAAATTTCTGTTTATTCTAGCCACATTGTTTGTTGTTTAAAGGAATGAAATAATTAAAACAAGAGGAACCCTCTGTAGGCTTGGGTCTTTTCTTTACAAGCATATAAAAACGTATAGATAACATTATCTTTTTTTTTTTAACCAACACAATGTAATGAATTTTATTCTCTGCTCAATGATTTATAAATATCCTTTATTTAACAAATACACATATATACAAAAAATTACATACTTAAATCTGTGTGAGTGTCCTCGGGCTGCCATAACAAAGTACCACTAGCTGGGGGTCTTAAAACAACAGAAATGGATTCCCTTGCAGTTCCAGAGGCAGGAAGTCTGGAGTCCAGGTGTGCACAGGGTTGGTTTGCTTTGCAGGAGCCACCCCGGGCCTCTCCCCCTGCCCGTGGCGTGGCCAGTGACCTGTGGCACACCGATGCCTCACACCAACCTGCCTCCATCGTCACGTGGCCTCTCCCTGTGGCCTCCTCTGCATGGTATTCTCCGCTCTGTGTGTCTTTATTTTAAAACTACCGCCTTTGCCCATCTTTGTGTCAGCTGGATAAACAGCCAAGACAACACGCATGCGTCTGTCCTGCTCTGCCGTCTCCAGCAGGTCTGAGCTACCACCACGAAGCAGTTCTCCATACTCCCGGCGAGCACTCAACCTCCTAACTGCGCCCCTCTCTCCCTGTCCTGTTTTGGGGACGGAGAGGAGCAGCCATCCATGCAGCGAGTCCACCTTCCTGCATATTTCTGAGGATGTAAATGCCTAGGGTGGTAAGTACCTTGTCCAAGGTCACGGTCAGTCCGGGAGTGGGGATTTGAACCCTCACGTGACAGCTTCAGAGGCCGCGCTCACCCTCACCCTGGTTCCACGCTGGTTCTCAGGGTCACGTGCTTCAAATCTGTTCCTGCTGCTGTGAGCAGCTTGGCGCCACGGCTTCCGTGCTGCACATGCCGCCCGTCCCGCCCGTCCCCCGAGAGAGGGATGTGCAGGTCACCTCCAGTTCAGGGTCCCCAGGCCCCACGCTGATGAGCGGCCTGGCTGCTCCACGCCGGACAACCGTGAGGGTGCGTTTATGCCCATGCTGGTGCTGAACCGCAGGCTCTGGTTCAGGGGCAAGTGCGGACCATGTCTATGGAGGAGTCCGATTTATGGAGGAGGGTGTGCCCTTGGGAACCCCAGCCAGAGGCAGCAGCTGAGGACCAAACTTTTGTACTTTCTCCAACGGCCAGTCAAGATGCAGGCCAGGGGGTCCAGACTCTCACTCGCTCTCTGCTCACATCCAGGGGCCCCGAGAGGCCGTCCTTTAATGTGGAGGTTGAGGTCAAGGTGAGAAGGGCCCCAAGGGGATTCTCAAGTCCTGGTGGACTCTGAGCACATGGTCCACTCCCACAGTGACCAGAGTGGTCCTTCTCAAGTGCCAATCCACCCACAACGCACTCGTAAGCTCCAAAGACGGTCCCCGATGATGCCACCAGCCTGGAGGTGCAGGGCAGCCCTCCATCCAGAGATGGATCTTATTTCCCTCCCTTGAGCATGGATGGCCCTCTCACTGCTCTGGCCAATAGGATTATGGTCTGGGACATCTGAGCCCAGGTCCTATCACTACAAAGGCTTGAAGCCTCTACTTCCCTCCTCTTGGAATCCAGACACCTATTACTAGAAGCTGGACCACATGGCGAGGCCACAGGGGGGAGAGCTGAGGTGCTCTGATTACAGGGCTCAGCTGGGCTCCCAGCACCGGCCAGGAGAGCAGGCCAGCTCGGATGTGGAAGAGTTGCCCAGCTGAGCCCAGTCCATCCAAGGATCCTGAGAAAGAAGAAAATGGTTATTGTTTTAAGCCACTACATTTAGGATGGTCTCTTACTCAAGAGATGTGGAAACAATGTCCAATAGAAATGCACACATACATCCACCAAAAGGCACATCCTAAACATTCACAACAGCCCTATCGCTGATGGACTCACACTGGAACCAAGTCCCCAAGGTCCCTCAACAGCAGAAGGAATAAAGAGCCTGGGTCCTGCCACACCACGGGACGTCGTGTAGCAATGGAGGTGAATGAGCTGTGCACGGCTCCCCCTGGCAACAAGCTGGGTGAGCGCAGACATGCAACGTGGAGGGAGGACGCCGGGTCAAAGGAGCTCACCCCGTATGATGCGTTTATACAGTGTTCACACCAGGCAGGACTCTCTCCGCTGCACCACGTTCCACTGCGTGTGTACACCGCGGTGTCCCAGCCGTCCCCCAGGGAGACAGCGGACTGGTCACCTCCCACGGGCCCCACCTCCTGACACCATCACGCTGGGGTAAGGATTATTTCAACACAGGAATCTGGGGGATGTGGACTTTCTGTCCACTGCAGGGTGGGAGTGACTGGCAGGGGGCACAAGGGGCTCCTGGGGACGGGCTGCTGTGTCTTGATCTGTACACGGCTTGTAGGATGCGTTGCCTTTGAGAAAACTCTCCAAGCTAATTTATGGACTTCTCTGTGTAAAGGTTATATTTCAACACAAAGTTTACTTGAAAAATGCAAATCAGACTTTTTTTGGGTAATCTACTGCTGTACAGCACATCATGCCAAAATGCAGTGGCTTCAGTATTTCTCACTGTGTCCGTGGGTGGGGAACCCGAGCGCGGCGGGGCCGGATGGGCTCTCTCATGTGGTCGAGGTCCCACGGGGGGCGGGCGGGGTCGTCTGCCGGCTCCTGCACTCACACGTCTGGACCCTGGGCTGGAAGCCCAGAATGGGGGGGGCTGGAGCCTCGGGGGCTCCGGGCCCTCTGATCTTTATGTGCCCCTCCACGTGGCCTCCCCAGCGTGGGGCCTCTGAGGAGCCGGCTCCTTTCAAGGCCATTCGAGAGTCAAAGGCGTGTGTCCCCAGAGGGGCAGACAGACGCTGCCCCCTTGCTCCCCTGGTCCTGAACATCACACACCTCACTTCCACCACATTCTATTTTTGAGGCAGCCTCAAAGTCCCGCCCGGGTTCCAGGGAAGGGCATACAGACCTTCCATGCCTTCTGGGAGAAGAGGCATCAAAGAATTTGCAGATATATTTCAAAACCACCCACAGATCAAGCCATTCTCTTTGCCAAAAACCTTCAATGGTTGACCACCACATTTAGGATAAAATTCACACTTTCTGTGTCCCACCAGATGGGCAGGATCACTTGGCCCCTGCCCACATTTCCCCCCTCTTTTTCTACTTTCTCAGCCTTCTCTGCCTCCTACTGCCCCCACCCCAGGCACCCTGGCCTCCTGGTGGGTCCTGGAAGTCAGCCCACTGCTGCTGCCTCAGGGCCTTTGCATGTGCTGATTACTGCCTGTCCCACTCCTCGTCATCAGGCCCTGGCTCATTTCAGCTGAGCCCTCCTTTCCCATCACTCCATCTTACTGCCTGGTTTTACTTCCTGGTTGCACTCTGCTCCATTTGAACAGTTTTTCTGTTGCCGTGTCCTTTCTCATTGCTCACTGTTTACCAACCAGAATGGAAGCTTCTTCTTTACACCATGGCAATGCCTGGCACCTGGTAAATTTCCATTGGATGACTAGGTGGGTGGACAGTGGATGGAGTGATGATACAGAACTAGGGTGTGCTTTGATGCCGTACAGGGAGACAGAGGCCAACACCTCCAGCGGATCACAGGCAGCTGGACAAGTGCTTGTACTATGGACAGAGCCCTCCCTGGACACAGAGGGAGGGACCCATGTGGCTGCAGGTGACTGGCTGGCTCCCAGCATCCACTCCTCTTTTCAGATGTATCTTCCTGGTCCAGAAAGTAAAGAACTACATTTCCCAGACTCCCTTGCAGCCCAAGGGCTAGCGGTGAATGAGATTCAGCCAATGAGACGCAGCCAGAGGCTGAAGGGCGGCAGCCTGGCATCCCACTGGGCTGTGCAGGTGCGGCAGGCAGCGTCCCAGCCTCCAGCAGCCCACCGTGGGAGGGGCAGGAGGCAATGGGCGGTGGCTTCCTGATCCTGGGTGGCAGGCACAGCTGTTCTTGAATTCAGCAGAACCAGTGCCAGCCCCCTGCCACGTAGCTCTCTTGGCAGGTCAGCTTCCATTAGAGCACACTCCTCCAGGCCGTCCGATCATTTCGGAAGCCCTGAATCCCCTGTGTTAAGTCCCATTCTATGTAAAATACTTGGAGGGTATCATCTTACCACCTGCCTTGGCTGGGATGTCTGAACAGATGAAGAGGGTGTGACACTGCAGGACGCGGTCACCACATCTACGGACAGCTCAGCAGGTCCCAGAACAACCTGAGAGAAACGGGAGACTCCAGCCCACCACCTAGAAATGCCAGCCGCAAGACCAAGAAGCACCCAGACCTCCAGAAACTCCAGGTGGCCCCCTGCACTGCTTGCCTTCCTACCCGTGGGTTTAGTGCAAGACCTGGCTGCCCGGCTGCTCCGACGATTCTGTACAACAGCAGATACAAAATTCTTTTCTTCTGCTCCGTGACACGGCTAAAAGAAGGCCAGAAGCCTGTGGCATCATGGGAGCTGGTCCTGGCACTACCCCTGGCACAGCTGTGCCAAACGGGGTGAGCCTCTCACCCTTTCTGGTCTCCCTATTTCTCAATGTAAACTGGGAGAAGGAAAGAAACCATGGCAAGATTCCTCCCGGCTTTAAATGTCTAGGATTCCTTTCTATTCTTCTGTGTGTGTGGGGGGGGGGGGGGCAGGGGGGGTGTATGTACTGATATGTGGTATGTGGGGCGTGGGGTTGTGTGTCTCTGCACAGCTCCCTGTCCCCACTCCCACCCCACCATGTTGGTCCCCATCAGATCAAGAAAGCTGATTTTAATTTAAAAAAATTTTTTTTTTACCATAGACAACATCAAGCATACAAAAGTAAAGAAAATGCTATGACCAGCCCACCTGCCCACAATTCATCAACTCCTGTCCAGTCTTGTTTCATCTCCACCCTTTCCCATGTCCCCCAACCCCTGGGCTATTTTGAAGTAAGTCCCATGGGTACGTATCTCACTTAGTATCTTTAAAAGACAAGGACGGAGCTGGTTTCAGTGGTGATGCAACTGCCGGTCAGATGAAGCATGTTACATCCCAAAGTTGTCTTCGAATTTGGGTCACCTCTTCCCTGTTTGGAAAAGTACCCTCATCAAGAATAGATGTTCCAGATGCCTCACAGGCACTAAAATACAAATAAGAACATCCACACACACTCATCTTTTTTTAGAAAGCAATTTTTAGAAATCCAGAAGTGACTCTAGGCTGGTCGGAAGTCAACCGTGTTCAGAAAACTATGAACACGGTATGGAAATAGGCGATTTATTTTAATACCTACCCATGCTAGGCCCCAAATTCCTGCACCACCACCTACAGCCCCCCACCCTACTTCTTAGGTCAGTGTCGGTGGTGACAGGTGGACGGCCAGGACCCCTGGGGACTGAGGTTCTGCAGCTGCACGCCCTGTCAGCCCCTGGCTCAAGTGCTCAGAAATGTGTGGCTGGACAGGCCAGGCCCTCTCTGGGCCTCCAGGACCCCGTCTACAGGATGGGGACAACCATCTCAAGGTCTCTCTCCCAAGGCCATTTGGGGATTAAGTGAGATAAGAGAACACTCTGCGTGGTGCCGGACACACAGGAAGCGCTCCGTAAACACCGCTGTCCTGGGACCACCTCCCTGGTTTCCTAACGGAGACAGAGACGAAGGCTCCCCTTGGCCGGTGTCGGTCCGTGCACAGCGTCAGTCTCCATGCAGGTCAGTTGCAGAAACCCATGCTAACCCGAGAGAACAGACCAAAATATGACCCCAAAGGGAAAATGTTGTCTCGTTAGCCTAACCCTTCTGGATCTTCTGCTATTTCCTCCACCGCTTGAGCGAGCCTGACACAAGGCAGGCATTCAATCTCACTCTCAACAGGGGAAGAAAGCATAGAAACACCCTTTTTGAACAGAAAGAACTTAGTTTGTGCAAGAACCGCCATTTCAAAGGCCTGGAGGGCACAACTGGAGGACTGTATGTTGTAGGTCGGGCTCCTCACCGGAGCAGCCGGCTCGCCCAACAGTACACATGCTTCTAATGAAATAAAAGTTTTTGGGCAGCAGAGTCTCCACTGTGAGTGGCAGGCAGTGTGCTTCCAAGAGTGTGTCAGGCTGAGTGCATCTGTCATCTTGGATGGAGACCCTCCCAGCAACACAACCTGAACGGCAGCACAGCACGGAGCCCAGCCCTGCGCGGGTGAGCCTGTCTCCAAGGCAACGACAGCCTGTCTAAGCGGCTGCCTCAGGACGCACCTGAGGCCAATGACTATGAATGGACACATCCGGGGATGCATTTATGCCTCTACCACCTGCATCATGCTTTGCTGTCTCTGCCCCGTGAAGTTCCTGGGAGTTCCTGGGAGCTCCTGGGGGTTCCTGGGAGTTCCTGGGGGTACCTGGGGGTTTCCGTGTACAGCCCAAAGACACTCAAGCTTTTAATGCACACTGTCCATCAGCAATAAACCACATATATATTCATATTAATTGATCAACAAAAGTTACATCTTGCGACATCATTTAATCAGAGTTCCATGTGATTAAGTATTGAATTTCTCCCTCTGCCCCCACCCAGCCACCGGGCCATCAGAAAAGCCTGGATCCCCGTCCCCTCGGGGTTAAATGCCCATGAAGTGCCTGGTGTGTGTGTGTGCTTCCTGAAAGTTACGGGGTGGTGATGGAGTGATGTGTCAGAGAGAAAGAGCGGTTCAAACTGAGGAGGGTCTGACATCGAATGTCAGAGCTAAAAGGCCTGGCCTCTTGAGAGCTAACACAGGATCCCCATTGCCCAGAAGAAGAAACAGAGGCTCCGAGATGGGTGGGACCCGGCCGCGATGGCACCGCTGTGAGGGACAGTACAGCGCCAGCAGCACTGACAGCACCTCCCTCTCGGAACAGCAAACACCTCCAGAAGCGGCCACAATTCGTAGAGATGGAGAGTGTTGGTGCTCCACCCGCTTTCAGGAAGGAGGTTCAGGAGGACCCCCAGGACTCCTGCTGCCTCGTGTCAGATGGGCAGCGTGGGAGAAGGGGGGTGGCTGAGCTGACAGGACAGTACCCAGGACAGGGTGGGTCTGCCCTAAGGAGGCAGGGATGGGGATCTGGGGTGTGTGTGTGTGTGTGTGTGTGTGTGTGTGTTTTCAACAGGAAGATCTGGAGGATCTGCTCCTGCCCAGTGTCTATCTGGCAGGAGCTCTCAGAACCTCTGGGCAGAATGTCCATGGGGAAGCGATGGGGACTTTGGTGTCCTGCCCAGCCTGGGAGCCAGGGGAGTTGGGCCTTGGCCAGTGGGGGTGAGGAGCCACAGCCACTTTCCTCTCGGACACACCTGCCCAGCCTGGGAAGGGGGCCCATCAGCCTCTCGATTAATCTACTTCCTCGGAGGTCTTGGGCAAACATTTAGACTGGGGACTCCCTTGTCTCATTTGTCCAAATATTTGTAGCCTGTGGGTCATTTAGTCATTTCCTGAGAGGCCAAATTTGGGGTGGTTTTGACCCACACACTCTCCATCCCCCCGGCACTGCAGGGGCCAACCTGAGCATCTCCAGTGTATACAGAAGCTTCTGGTTCCAGCAGGGCCACCCTGACATCCTGGATTGGGGGTAGGGGCATGGGCAGAGAGTGAGATAATGTTTGAGCATCTTCCCTCCTGTAAAGCTCTGCACTGGACACAGAAGTATCTCAGCCACTCCTGGCAACTTTGGTCAGGCAGCATTCAAAGATGAGGACTCTGGGGCCTGGACACGGAAAATAAGTTACCCAAGCCAGTGGGCACAGCTGGTGATGGTCTGGGCCTCACTCAAACTGGGCTCTGTCCAACCCTGGACTCCAAGTCTCCCCCAGCCTTACATATTCATTCATTCATTCCAGTAGCCTATAAAGTTGCTTTTTATCAGCGACCTCATGATTTTTCTTTTGGCCATCATTTACGAAACTCCCCCCCAGTCATACTGAATTCTCCTGAGCGGCTAGGAAGAAGGTATGACTTCTCCCCCATTTTGCAGATGAGACTACTGAGGTGCAAAGTTACGTAACCCACCTAAGGTTGCACAGGAGAAACAGAATCACTCTAGAAGCCAAATGTTCTGACCCCACCAAGCTGCAGACCATTCCGCGGACACATTCGTTGTTGCTCCTCGGCAGCGCGGCTCCGTGCCCCCTGAGGCCGTGCCTTCTGGGCCCCAGGGAGCCAGTGGCAGGCCTGCAGCTGGGGCGCAGGCGAAGGCGGGAAGGGCCTGCAAGCGCAGCCTGCCCTGCCTGGGGTCGCCTAGAAGCCGGAGCCTGTACTTAGTTCTCCCTGGTAAATAACAGCTCTGGTTTCTGCTAAAAGGATTCATTCCCAGAACACAATAATTTTCATCTCCTCCTCACTACAACCCATAGTTTATGGCTAAATATATGCCATAATGAGCCGCTGGCCTGATAGCGTCGTTAAGGAGATATTTGACCTCGGGTTTAATTGCAGGATGGAATAAATGGCTGGAACGCGCAGAAGGGGCCCCCGCCAGCTCGCAGGCAAGTTCAGGGACTGGCATCTGGCATCCGCCAGCCCCGGAGAAAGTGGTGCGCCGGAGAAAGCAGCTCTCGCGGCGCCTGGGACGCAACGGAGAGCGAAGGCTGGGACCGAGTGCGGCCACGCAGTCCCTGGCCAAGGGCGGCTCTGGCACCTCGGGTGTGGGTGGATTCGGACCCTGGAGAACGGCCCTCTTGCGACGAACTCCCTCTTTTTGCCTGGACCCTGCCTTCCAAAGCCCCCAGAAAAAAGCCACTCCTACCCTCCCACCGCCCGCCTTTGAGATGGCAGAACGCAGGGCTGGCTCGCTGGGCGTTAGGCTTGGGACATGCGTCGCCACCCATCGCAACAGACTAAACACCGGTTCGAAGAATTCCCAGCACAAACCTCTGTATCTGTCCGGGCGGGTGAGGGCGAGGGGAGAGAGGGGAGCGGGGAACGAGGACGCCCCGCACCTGTCCAAGGCTACAGAGAGAAAGAAACGCGCGCAGGCAGACGGCTTGGTGACGCAGACCCGAGAAGGGCGGCAAGTCATGGGGAGCGCGGGGGCGGGGGGGGGGGCGCTCGGCGAAGCAACCCGCCTCTGGGCCGGCGACCCCGGCGCTTCTGCATGAAAAACGTGGCCCGTGACCTCCGCACCCCAGAGGAGAGGGGGCGGATTCCAGCCTGCGGCAGCGGAGCGTGCACCCGGTCGGTCGCGCCTCTTGGATTTTTCTCTCCACTGCTCAATGTCAAGGCTACAAAAGCCGTCAAGGGAGTGTCAGCTGAGCTGAGGGCTTTGACAAATGACAACTGTTTGAAAGAAGGGAGTGCCAGTAACGGACTTGGGCCCAATTTATTCGCTCTTGGTGGTTCTTATTTGGGAGGGGGTGTGTAAGGGATTCTGCGCAGCTGTGAACGCTACGGGCTGCTTGTGCACCCACACACCTAGGTTCGCATCTTCCACCTGAAGACCCTTTGGTTTTGAGTTAAGAACCTCTTTGCCCCCCAACACACACTCCCACCTGACTCTGTTACCTAAGACCTGGGGAGCAACACCAGGATCCAACCTCCCTGCCCCAGCCAAGGGGTCCCAGGTCAGTTTCCAGGGGTCAGCGTGGAGCCCTAAGGTGACAGAGGAGAGGGGCTGAGCGTAGTCTTCAATTCATCTCCTCTCCTGGTGTAACTCCTCCCACACAGTCTACCTAAACCTGGACTCAGAATGAATCACCCTAAGAACGCAGCTTCTTCCCTCAGGGGAGAGTCTACCTGCAGAACACTAAGGGCTGGATAATCATCTCCCTATTTTCCTGGAAAGAGTTTTGTTTCTTCGATTCCCACGACTTCTTTACTGCTGGGGTGCCAGGCGGATTGTGGAGTCAGGGTTAGCCTGGCCTCCAAAGCCTATTTGAGTAATATCTGTGGACTTTGCAGTACCTGGGAAGCAGAGATTCAGAACCAGGGAATGCTGCTGGTAGCTCCAAGTCACCAGGCTGGAAGCCCAGGCCGGGTGTCCTCTAGGCCAGTGCCTGCCATCTGCAGTGACCCAGCACCCTGCACACAGGCTCGGGAGTGGGCTGGCTGAACTGATCTCAAAAGGTGGAAGCAGCATCTCCACAAGCAGAGGGTGGTGGAGAGCTGCATGGATCTACTGGGAAACCAGAATCTCCCAGCCCAGTGTCCTCTAGGAGATTAGACGAGGCCCTGAGTTCTCCACTTGGCTATACAGCTGTCAGTCTCCCGGTGCACGGGGTTTGGAGAGGGGCTGTGCATTTCCAGCAGGAAGCACGGAGCCATGGTCTCCTGTGATCTCCAAGGCGTGCAGTGCCCACATCAGCCCTGATGCCCTGGCCCAACCCGCCTGGCCACAGCCACAGCCGGCCACCTCTCGCGCCCGGTGGAATCCCTCCTGGAGGCTGCGGGTTGAGAGAATCTCTCTAGCAGGGTCCTGCTTTTCCTTCTCCAGTTCTCATTCAGCTAAAGAAAAAGAGGCCAGCTAACACATGCCGTCCTCTCGAGTCAACGGAGGAAAAGAGGGCAGAGGGTGTTGAGAAAAGGAGAAAAATAAATTCTCCTGGGATGGGGGAACTGGGGTGGCCTTTGGAAAGCCAACTTCTTTTCCACAGGAAAAAAAAAAGTCATCCAGGCCAGGATGCAAACGTCAAATCCTGGGGTAATTTTACTATTTTAAAAGAAAAGGAAAGAGACAATGGAAAGGCTGGTGGTTGAGGGAGACTGGAGGCTGCATTTACCCCAGCGAACTGTCCCAGAGGAACTGTCTGGATGCTCTTCCAAAGGGGCACTGCAGGACTTAAATCAGGGTTTTTCTTACCCAGAAACCTGATTGTGCTACTGCGGATAGTGGGGGGGGGGGGCTAGCAAACAGAGTCCCGATGTGCACCGCGCCGGGAGGAGATATGACATTTCCACCCAGTTAGAAGAAGGAGGACAGGGCTCTGCTAAGAGTCCGAGCAGCCCAGGGAGCGCGCCCTTGGATTGGACCTGGGACGAAAGCACCGCGAGGCCCCCAGCGGCTGAAGCTCGATCGGCGGGCTGTTAGTAATTCCATCCTTTTTCATTAACATAAACACCACTTGAACAAAAATATACACGGCCACCTACTTTGCGGGGGAAGGCGGCCCAGCGCCCACCGGGACCCCTGCCCTCGCAGCGCGCGCCGGGGCGCCCGGGTCCACGCGGCGCGCGGGGCCCAGGCGGAGGCCGCCTTTGGGTGGTTTTGAAGCTCGAGGCCTCCCGGATCTCGGGCCGCCCCCCACAGTTCAGCCTGTCATCTGGGCCGGCCGCCGCCGGAGCCCCGATGGAGGTGCTGAGTTGTCAACGTAAATTCCTAGTTAAGCCACTTGTTGATAAAGCCTCGGGGCAAATTGGTTCCTCTTTACCTGCCCGCCCCCGCCCCCCGTCTCCGCCCTCTCCGGCGCGGCCCTAATTGCAGGAGGAGCTGGTCGCCGGCGGCGGCCAGGCAGCGAGCTAATTGAGTTGGAACCCGCGCGGTCTCCGTTCAGCAGGACGCCTGGAGGGTGGAGGAAGGAGCCGGGGGTGGGGGTGGCACGCCGCCGGGGACCTCGGGCCCGAGGCGGGCTTTTGGTGAAGGAAGAGCAATAATTGGGCGGTGGTCTCTGCCGTCCGCGTAAATGGACGCGGTAACCATCTTGCGGCTCTCGTTGGGGCGCAGGTCTCCCGCGTCCATGAACCCGCCGCGCAGTCCTGGCGGGTTCACGCAATCCCGGCCCCGCACTTCGCACGTTTGCGTGTGCACGCGCTCCTCGCGCCGGCGGGGATCTCCTCCGGCGCGCCCCGGAGTCGTGTGTCTGAGCTTCGTTCGTTCTCTTCCACCCCGCTTTGTATCCCCATTTCGGGCCCCGCACCCACACAATTTAAAAATCGAGAGAGTCTTGGAGACCGCAATGGTAAATCAGCCCGACTGGTCCAGGCCCTGGCTCCAGGCTCCGTCTCTCTGCAGGCACTGGCAGGGCAAGAACAGAGCCAGTTCCCCGTATAATTCGGGCCCCAAACAACATAGCTGGAATTGTCCAAGGAGCAGACCTTTGATGTTCTTTTCTCTTCCTAAGGTGACTACATACATTTTCGGTCTCCGCTATTTCCCATTGCCCGTATAGACAGGTCGCAAGCAATTTTGCACTTTAAGTGCATTTCCTGGTTTTGCAGAAAAACAAACAAGCAAACAAATACTTCGAGGCACCCCAGCTTCATGAACCTTAGAGTCTGATCTAGGCGTCTCACCCTCTAGCGGCAACCTAAGTTGCAACCGGAGTCCAGCGCGGTGACCCTTCCCATCCGCCCCTCTCCCTTCATGCGCCAAGCGCCCGCGGAATCAGGCTGGGCAGTCCCGCCACGGTCAAAGGGGAGCGACGGGGCCCGGAGACGCGCGCGTACTTGGCTTCCAGAAGGCGCCTCTCCACGAGCGCGAGTCCTGCGTGCGCCCCGGTGCCCCAGACCCCGGCCTCTGGGCTCAGACGCCCGCAGGAGAAGGCTGAATCCGCCCCCCTCGGCTCTCACCCAGGCAGGGCCAAGCGATTGAGAAAGGGGAGCTCACTGCCCCCACCTCCCAAGACCCTACCCCCAGCCCGAGAGTTTTCGGATTTGCAACTCCCGCGCCTGGGCGCACGCCCCCTCCCCGGGGATGGTCGAGGTAAAATAAACACCGCGTTCAAGCAAGCAGAACCCATCATTAGCCCAAACCACGGTTAAAATAATTGCTTCGTCGCAGAACGAGAGCGGCAGTAACCAGTCGGGTCTGCCCGGGACCCTCCCGCCGCCAGGGCCTCGGTGGACGCGGAGCCACGTCGCAGCCAGGCCGGCCCGGACCCCGAGGGGTGGCGCGCGCGACGCGGAGCGCGGTGGGCCCAGGTCCGCGCGGAGAGAAACGCGTTCTGCGCTTCCTGCGCGAGTCAGAAGCACCGTCTCGGCCGAACGCCAGCCCTCCGCAATTATTTTTCTGGGAGGCGACTAAAGAATGCTCAAGTCAGACTCTCAAAGCCAGAGTGAGTCTCGGCTGCTTAAAAAGGAGAAAGAGAGAGAGAGAGATTAGGGACAGGTAGGCGGCGGCGAAGGGCAGGCAGCCAGCCTGAAGCTAAGTCCTTCAGAAAACGCTGCTTTGCAGAAAACTCGGAGAAAACGTGGGGGCGATGGCGAAGGGGGCGTTAGGATACCTATTACTGGTCGCTAAAAAAGGGCAAATTTGATTCCTAATTGAGTTTTCATGGCGAATTAAATGGGTCTTAGCCCAGTTTAGGGGTGGGATGGAACGACCCCGTGGAAGTTTTGCCTGCAGTTGCCACGTGGACCTAACTCATTCTCAAACTCTAACAGGGAAAAGGGAGGTGGGAGGAGAACGGAGAGAAAAAGATCGATTTTGACCTTGGGAATATAACAAAATGTTTGAAATATTTTGAGGTTTATGCTTTTTAAAATAGCGGGTCTTCCCAAGTCAGGGATAGAATTTTTGCATGTAATTAATTTCTAATTATTAAGAAAAAATATTCAGGATAAAATTAATTGGTGCTGGGGTAGAGAAATGAAGTACTTAAATGAAAACCAAGCGCCCCAAAGAAATTAGTTTTTTAAACGAACCCAAGCTAGGATCTGTGTGTGAGCAAATTGTTCCAAGATTTGGTGTATCCCAGCATTGAGAAAATAAGTTTCCAAATAAAAGAACCAGAACATGTGAGTGACTGCTTTAGGTCTGCATGTCTGATTTTTTAATTCTACTGGGTAGGAAGCTGCTGGCCAGTCGGAAGGTGAGCAGGGACGGAGATGCAAAAATAAGAACAGAATAAAGGGACACAGCACGTTTTAAAAGGCGAGGAGCCGCGCTGGGGCAGCTCTGCCATTGCCCCAGGTTGAGACCTAGTGCCTGGGCTGGTCAGGACCCGCCCCCCCCCCAATCAGGGGATCCCACTGGAGGTCCGCTCCTGGGGGGACAGAGACCCCATCAGCTCCCAAGGAGCTCAGCTGGGGTGCTCCAATGTCTGCCTTTCCCCAAGTCCTCCTGTCCCAGTTTAACTCCACAAAAAGAGTGGCAATAAAGGCTTTCCCTGAACACGCTGGGAGGAGGGCAGTCCAGGCGCCCAATGAGCCCCTACCCTCAGCAAGACAGACGCCCTGGAGGAGTGTGGATGTCCAGGCCAGGCCCCACCACTCACTGTCCCTGACGTTTCTCAGCACCCGGGCTGTTGGGAAGCGGGTGGTGTGGGGTGGGGTCGGGTGGAAGTGATCCTGAACCCTCTTGCCCCATGGGGGGTGGGCATTATGGGGCTGGGCCCTGAAGGCTAGAGGCTACTATTTTGTTATTATACAAGGTGGAAAGCTGGGGGGGAGGGCGGCGGCACAAAGGGGACGTGAAGTAGAACCTCCAGAGTCAGAAGCCAAGTCTCCCCTATTCTTCCTGGGGTTGCCAACAGCAGCCCAGCATTGGGACCGCACCCATGGGTGCCCTCGGGAGGAGGAGGGGGGTGTCTTAAGCAGAGCTGCAATTGTGCAGCTCTCACAGTTTGCCCGTTGCTCCCCTGTCTGCAAAATGGGCTCAGTGCGGGCACACAGAAGGCAGGCGCTCAGTGGTTCTCTAAAAATAAAGCTGTCCTCATTCAGGCTTCACAGTAGCCCAAGGGTGGGGATATCTTTGTTTTCCCCGTGGTGCAAATGAGAAAAGGAGCTCAGAGAAGTCACGCAGCTGCGCAGAGGCCGCACAGCAGCTGGGGCAGCAAGGTGGGATGCTGCCAGGCCCTCTCCAGTGGCCGCCCCATGAGGGAGGGACGGGGAGCCCTCCAGGGGTTCTGCTGACTGCAGAGGGTGACCAGAGACCAAGCCTGGCTGGTGGAGGGGGAGGCACCTGAGATTTCATCACCGTCCCGTGTGTCGGCAAGTTGGCTCTGGTTGTCAAAGGGCCAGAGGAGGCTCCCCTCCAACCCGACCCGACACTCTGCTCTCGGAAGTCAGTGCCAGGATTTTGAGCTACTTTCTGTTGCACACTGCCTAGGGGTGGGGGCCAAACAGAGTGCCCAGGGGAGGGGACTTGTTCAAAATCTCGTATGAGCTGATTCCCCTATTTGAGTTCACTCCATCAAAGCTTGGTCCTCTCAGGCCAAGCCCCATGGGATCTCACCCCCAGCACCCCAAACATCAGGGATGAGGGAGCACCCCCAATAATAACAACCAGGCTAAGAATTACTCACAATGCGCTGACTACCCAGAAGGAGGTACTGTCCCTGTTCTGGTTCTGCAGATGAGGCAAGCAAGGCACAGAGAGGTAAAGCCACCAGCCCTGGCTCACACAGCAATGGAAGCCAAATCTCAATGCAGTTTTATTTATTTGTTTAAGAATTCTGCTCTGGTTTGCACGTATATCCGCCCCCAGCCCCCTCCCAGACTGCTCCGAGCTCTGCTGCATTTCTCCTCTGGTTCTCAGACCACTCTGTGAATGGGTACTGACTTTATCCCCATTTTAAGATAAGGAAAACGTAGGCACCCAGAGTTTAAATCTTTTGTGAAGTCTCTCCTCCCTCGTTCCTCACTGCCCCTGGCATCCTCCTCCAGCTTTCCTCCCACATGGCCCCAGGGACACTGAAAAGATCCCCACAGAGACCCTTCCTGACTCCCATGGGAAAGCCCCACCCCGGGGCTAAGTGGCCTGAGGTGTGGGACCCACTCCTCAGGAAACTGGACACAGAGAAACTTCCATGTCAGAGTGGCCACTGCCTGCCCCGTGCCTGGAGCCCCAGAGAGAAGCATCCAGCGTGTGCTCATCTGGGGCTGTGCCTCCAGACACACAGACACACACAGGCCTCTGTCTCTCTCTGTCTCTGTCTCTCCCTCCCTCCGTCTTCCACTCTCTTTCACACACTCTTGTCCCCTCTGGAACTGCCTGCCTGACCCTGGCCGACAGCCCTAGATGCCCACCCCTCTGCAAGCAGACCAAGGAAATCCCTCCCGTATCCCTCAGCATGAGTTGTTTTTCTCTCTCTCACCCTTGGCTTTGTGGGAGTCCCTGGTTCTCTCACAACCCCATGAGTCCCCTGGGGCCTCACCTTCTGTCTCTTTGACCCAGGCATCCCTGGGTCTAGCGACCAGATATCCTAGGGTCTCTCTGGGGCGGGAGAGGGTCCCCGTGTCTCCCGGCCACCTGTGCCTCCGTTCTGCGTGCACAGGGCAGGCCGCCCCGCACTCCACTCGGCTCTGACTGCCGGGAACTCTGACTTCCCCGTGTCACACACAGATCACGCAGAAGACAGATCTGCGAGGCTGTGCACGTCTGCACGCCCACGTGCAAATCCTCCTGGGGGTGGCTGGGGCAGCCCGACACGACCTGGTTGGGACAAAAGGACACAAACCCGACCTGGGGGAAGGCACGGGAAGAGGGCGTCACCTCCATTTCCTCAGCAAACCGGGGGCCGGGGGCTGTCCTCAGGCAGGTAAAGTCCCTTCTTCCCTGAGCCACGCTGGGCTGCGTGGATTATGATTTCTCCCTAGAAATAACACTTGTTTTCATATTTTCAACGCCCTCTAAGTGGGAATAGACATAGCATTACAAGCCACACATGGAGACCAACAGGCACATTTTGAGTGCGCACACCGGCAGGTTTCTGCGAGCAAATTGCTTCTGGTTAAGGAACAAATCGGAGCACACCCCCACCCCCACGTCCCTGCGTGGCCTGGCCCTCACGTTCCCTCCTCACCCTCTTCTAATTCCCCTTTTCCCAAAGAGTTAGTGTGAGTTATTTTATCTCCCCCTCAAACCTGAGAAATAGAAAATACCTGACGTTTGAAATTTATATTTTCCTTTTGGGTTTTTTTTTTTTTTTTAGAAACTCATTTTCATCTTCTCTCTCTACACTGTCCACTCACCCCACCCCCAGAGGGCTTATTTCCACGGGGCACCCCATCCTCTTTGTGAGCGTTGAGGATCGTCCCTTTCTCTCTGCCGCACCTTTTGGGAGATGCCTCCGTGTGCACCCTTTGCTCAGAAAGGAGATCTGGGAGACACGCCCTCCCACACACACATCCTCACACACCCCCATGCTGGAATGAACGTCTTCTCGCCATCTTTTTGAGCACAGCTGTCCAGGCAGCAGGGATAAAAATACATCAGATGCTTTGGAGTCTGCCCCTGTGGGGAGGAGAGCTGCAGCAGGCCAGGCACCCGGCACTGGAGG
Source organism: Hippopotamus amphibius kiboko (assembly GCF_030028045.1). NCBI lineage: Eukaryota > Metazoa > Chordata > Mammalia > Artiodactyla > Hippopotamidae > Hippopotamus > Hippopotamus amphibius. The sequence goes on along the minus strand of NC_080201.1, from coordinate 2,707,332 downwards.
CCCAGGACACGCGGGGTCCCCGGAGCGTTCTCTGTTCCTCAGAACAGTGTGCACTGCTAATGCCAGAAAACTCCCAAAAATCTCGCGGGGAAGAGGGCTGTAAATTCCTGGGCTGCAATGTTGTCAAATATTTCATTGAAGAACGTCATGGAAAATGCGTGCTTTTGGGTAAAAGGCCAAGTGGAGGGCCAAGCTCAGGGCTGCAGCGATGCAACGACGAGCCTCTCTTTTTTTTTCTTGACCAAAATATGAACCTCTCTCTAATGTACAGCTGACAGGGGAGATTAACTGCCAGGGCCTGGGTCAGGAAGAACCCTCTCCACAGCTGCTTCCCAAACATGGCCCTGGTGGTCCCCACAGGTGGGGTTTCTGAGCCCCATCTGTGTCGACGGGGTGTGGCCCGGCCAGCGAAGCCAGAGGGTGTGGCTCTCTCTGCTCCTCACTTTGGGGGTACCCCAGGAAGACTCTAAGGGGCTCCAGAATCTGGGTTGTCATTGACAAGAGGAGACAAGGGGACGGCTGTGGCTTGGAGTTTGGTTGGCAGCAGTGGGCACACGTGGGGACAGCACCCCGAGGCACCACGGGGGTGCAGCACAGAGCAGGAGCCTCCCCAGCGGCCTCCCCCGGGCACTGGGGCGCCCCAGGACGTGGGGCCCCTTCTAGTGCCCATTCCACCCATGTTCCTTGGCTCTGCCTCTTTTCTGTGCCAGCTGCAGACAGAGGCTTACAGCGTTCTGAGCTCACAGCCTCTCAAAGACCCGCACAGAAGGCAAATCGTCCCCACATCTCCAGACCATGCCAAGGACAGCCCTTCCTTCCAGCGCGACGAAGGGCAGGAAAGTTGCTCTGTCACAACAAAAACAGAGCAGGAGAATCACTTCGCTTCCCTGGGACCTGAGATCAAAACAGAACCTGCCTCCCAGGGTTATGGTGGGGGTTAGGGTTATGGTGGGGGGTAGGTTTCTGAGCTAGTGATGACCTTGAGGTGCCTAGCGAGCGCACACAGTCAGGCCTCCATAACCGTGAGCTGTGCGAGCTCTGCATTTTTATTACTATACGTTCAGCCCCACGCAGATCTCCTGACAGTCTTCTACTCCCGCCGCCACACTCCACTGCAAACACACTGCCTGATGCTTGGGTAGACACAGCGTGGGCAGCGTGCAGACCCCTCTCCTTGCAACACGTTGCCCAGGATGCTCCATGCGCACGTGCACGCGCTGTGCCCGCCTTACAATGTGCACGTAAAACCACTATATCGTGTCCACACGCACACACCTTACAACAGTCCCAGTAGTTCTATATTCTGTGGTCCGCAGAGCCTACAGTATTCTGTCCAGAATATATGATGTTGTACACACCCCAGACTATTTCGTGTGCGTAACCTGCTGTATACTATGTGTGCTTTATAATATTTGGTGTACAGGACACCTCCCATTGCGCTTGAATATTCTGCACATGTACCGTGTTATGCTATTCACATCTTAAAACATTCCTTACTTGTGAAGCCGCTACACTGTACCCACTTCCTAATAACATGCAGTACAGGAAACAGTTATATTTGCCAGCTCGTCCTGTCCCGTGCACACAGGCCTTCCACTGTACACCCACCTGACACGCTCGTGCGTGTGGCACAACTCGGTGCGTCTCTGGTTCTGTAGTCCTTGCCCTCTGGACAATATTCTGCGCAGTGGCGCACGTGATGTGTGTGTACCTCTAGGGTCTGCAGAGAACCAACCCACTTCCTTTGTGCACAGATCACCCTATACTTGGGGGGAGGACGCCCTCTCTCCGCCTGACCCTGATGTTTCTCCCCGCAGTGTCCAGTCCCCAGGGCCGCATTTTCACCACAGCGATCCCTCCCCTAACCCCCCACGGATGCCCCCAAGCCAAGCGGCTTCCTTTACTGCCCAGCGCCCACCTTGGTCTGGGGCCCGCCCGCACTACCTTGTGTCGCCCTTGGACGTCGCCGGGAAGGGGTTCGAGGGAGCGGGGAAGAGGGAGGCGCGGGCGGGCGCTAATGCAGAGCAGGGGCGGCGGCGGGCGGGGCGGCTGCCCTCGCGGTGGGTGGTCGGCGGCCGCCCCCGCCCCCGCCCGCGCTGCCGGCCCGGGCACAATCCGAGCTGGATCTGGTTCCCTGCTCGGGTTACGGCGCGCTCTCGGCCCGGGCGGCTTCACTTAAGCAATTAGCCAGTAAAAATACCTTGGGCCTGGGGAGTGGGAGACATGGCAGGCGTGCCTGTTTTTACACGCCCCCCCCCCTTCATTTTGGGATTCCTGGGGCCGGCGCTGGAGCGCAGATTTGATTTGGGATGGGAGGGGGTTCTTGATAGATCTTTATGCTGAGAGCAGAAAGCTGCCGGACGCCCTGTCTGCATTTTCTCCGACCTTCCCTGGAGCTGGGCCTCTGGGGGTTTTGTTTGTTTCTGCCTGTTTGGATAGCCTGTCTTTCTCTGCACAGTCGTGTCCAATCCTCCCAACAGCCCCAAGAAATAGCTGCCATTATTCGTCCCATTTTTTAGATGAAGACACTAAGTTACAGCATGGAGATTATAGCTCATAACACTGTATCATATACTTGAAAGTAGCTAAGAGACAAACCTCATCACACACAAAAAAGAAATGGTAACTACGTGAGGGGACAGAGTCATTTTGTAATATATACATGTATCAAATCAACACTCTGCACACCTGAAACTTACCCAATGAGTCAACTGTATCTCAATAAAGTCGGGGAATAATAAACCAAAAAATCCACTCCCCTCACTGCCAAAAAACAAAACAAAAGAAACTAATGCACAAATGGCTCATGCAACATCCCTACACAGTGGAGGCTGGATTCAAATCTGGACCACGACTGTGAGTCTGCAGGTAGAGAGTCTCCGCCCTGGACTCTGGAGGCTTAACCCCTGGTCCTGCTCAGACCTGGACTTGCATCCTGGCTCTGCAGGGTGATCTAGGACATGCTGCTACATCACTGAGCCCATCTGTAAAGAAAGGGATCATATTGACCTGGTAGAGGCATCTGTGAAGGTTAAACAAGTATCTTTGGGGTGTTTAACCAGTCTTGGGTTCGTGGATGGGAGGTTGTGGATTCATGGGTGGGTTCCAGGCATTTGGTGAAACTATGAAAATCATTCTACAAATGTCGCAGGTATATGTCCTCTGGAAGGGGTGGGTGTAGGGTTGTAGTTTTGAACAGTTTATCAAAGGGATTCACAGCCCAGAGAAACGATAAGAACAACTGAGAGGTGTTTATAAGGTGAAGCTCAATACCGGGTGCATGGCCAGCAATCGTTAAGTCCTATTATTATCATGTGTTTGTGGTGGTTGTTATTATTTTATCACCATCACTTCTCCCATGGGTCTCAGTGCCCTTGAGCCTGGAAAGCCAGGGGTGCGGGTGGGGGGCAACTAAGTCCCTCTCTTTCTACTCTCAGCCTGTAGTGGGGCATCAGGGAGGGTAAAATGATGACGGTCAGACCCTGGAGGTAGAGCAGAACCATGGAGAGATGTTCGCTGGGCAGCACTGGCTGACCCAGGCCAGGAACTCAGCTTCTCCATCCCTCAAATGCAAGATCAGGTGAGACCTCTCAGGGGGCATCTTAAGAGCCAAAAGCTTAGTCTTTGGGCACCTGGAAAAGCCCTCCTTGCCATGGCTGTGGGCCTTCCCAGAATTGGGGTCCCTCCAAATCACAGAGCTGGAGCTCATTCCCCCTCCCCTTTGCTCCTGCCCTGGTGGAGGTGTGGAATTGGGGAGAGACTTGAGGCCATTCAGCCCCTCTCTGGGCACAGTACCTGCTGGCCTTCTCCAGCAAAGTCTATTCTACTGTTAGACCTCAGGGGTAAGTGGAGGCCAGGTGGGGCCTCAACTCCACACTTCCTCCCAGGAAGGCCGAAGCTTTCCCACTCCAAAACACACAGGAGCCCCCCAAAGGGAGCCGCTGAGAAACAGTGATGTGCAGGAGTGAGGAAAACTGATCTGGGGGTTAGCCAAAGATGGAATCTGCAGCCCTCTCCCAAATGGATAGGGCCTAAGAGGGAAGGGGGCTACTGGAAAAAGGGCCCCCGCTTTCACGCTCTATAGAGCCCCCTCACTTTGGAGGCATCCTGTCAGTGGAGGAGGAGCAAGAGAAAGGGAGGGCTTACTATCACTTTCTGGGAGCCTCGGGGCTTTGCGTTGCACCTCTCGCTGGCTTGGGAGGCGGGCAACCTCCCCCGCTAACCTCTCTTCTAAAGGCCAGATGTGCTCCCAGCAGCTGGCAGTAGCGACCCCTTCTCGGGAACTTCCCTCCCAGCGCCGCGGGGCCTCCTACCCTGCAGCTGCCGTTTGGCGGAAAAAAAAAAATAAAGTGATGGAGAGAGAGAATGTGACAATGCGTGTGCGTGGACGTGCGCGCGCGCGCGTGGAGCGGCCGTGCGTGGGGCTGCGTGTGCACGTGCGGCGGGCTGTGCGTGGGCGAACGCGCCGTGCAGGAGTGTGTGCACGCAACTGAAAAGTGTGTCCTCAGCTGTGGGCAGGCCTGCGCGCTCATGCGAGGGTTGGGGCCCCTGAGCCCTGTGAGGGCTGTTCTCTGGGAAGACGGATGGAGGCCATGCGCGGCGCTCAGGATGCCTATGGTGGGTGAATGCTGGCTGGGCTGTGTGAAGTGGGAGTGGGTCTGCCAGCGCGCGTCTACCTGCGCGAAGACACAACCACACACGACGCGATCACGTCCCACACTCACCCTTGCCCAGCCGGCCCCTGCCTGCGTGCGGAGCCAAGACCGGGAGCGCCGAGCGGAAGCGCAGTGCAGCGCAGAGAAGGTGGCTTTCTCATCTCCCGCGAGCGCGCTCCGCCGGGGCAGGCTTCGCCGCCGAGACCCCCAGCTCCTCGCATGGACGTGCCAGGCGCCCCGAAGGCGACGAGGTGTCTACCGCCGAGGCCGAAGGCGTCGGAGCGAGGAGGGGCGTCAGCGGGTGACAAGGAGGCCAGAGAAACCCGAGAGGCCGGTGGGCTTTGAAAAGCGCCGCGGGGCCGCACTCCGAGCCCGGCACACGCCTCTCGCCGCAGCTCGCGCCGGGGCTCGGCGTCCAGGCTCCTCGCGCTGACCCGCGAAAACACCCCTTGCCTCCCTCCTCCGAAGTCTGCGAGAGAACAGCACTCACCTGGGTGCCCGCGTGCGGCGTTGCGCCCGGCTCCTGCGCCGTCCTGCGCTCGGCGCCGCCGTCCCCCCTACCCCGTCCTAGCCCGCACCCCGGCGCCGAGAGGTTGGCGGGGGAAGGCTGCGTGCGAGCCTCCTGCTGCGGGCAGCCGGGTGCTCGAGGGCCGCCCGGGCCCGCGCTCCCCGCCCGCGCAGACTGCCTTCCGGAACCTGGCCTGGCGCGCAGTGTCAGAGGCCCCCGCGGCGGCGGCAGGCCGAGCCCACAGGGGCATTAGGCCAACTCCCCCCGCGCACGCGGAATTCTCTATTATTATTATTAAAGAATCCCCCAGAACGTGTTTACGTTGAGCCGTATAAACTTCCTGCCAGGGCCTTTACCATCTGCGAGAAATCGGAACCTGCTCTTGGGAAGCGGGGACACGGACTGCAGGGCCAAATAGGCGGGTTTTCAGTGTGTCTGTTGGGGGGGGGGGGTCAATTGAGTTATGTGTGGGCTCAGATCAGAGCGTGGCTGTTGTACACACGGGTGAGAGTAGGTGTGAACTGAAGCTCCTGTGGGCCTTTTGTGTGTGCGTGAGCGAGAGCAGGAGTGGGCACGCACGTGGCCTGAGCGCTGTGTGTGCGTGAGAGCGAACGACGCGTGGGTGTGCTTGCAGGTCTGAGGCTGCGAAATTGACCGGGTTTGCCTGTGCACCCGTGTATGCAGGCGTGCACGAGTGCACAGTGAGTGAATGAGCGGGGCTGCTTGTTCGAGGAGCCCGGGAGGTGTTGGTCCCCGCAAGGCCAGAGGTTCTCACTCGCTCCCCGAACGGCCCGCGGAGCTGGAGACAAAGCGGCAGCGACCCGCCCTGCGCTTTCGTTTTCCGCCCGCGCTCGGCTCCAGCGGCTGCCCGCCTGCTCGCGCGCTGCTGGGCGAGTCCGAAAAGTCCCGGGCGCGGCGCAGTCCTTCCCGGGGCGGGGAGAGTGGGTAGGCGGGCCCTCGCGGGAACACACGCCCGCCGGCCGCGGGGACCCGTAGCCGAACCGGCTGTACCCGCGATGGTCACGACCCGGCGGCCACGGCCGCCGCTGCAGTTGCGATTTGCCACCGAGCAGTACGCGTCGGGGAAGGCCCGGCACCCGGGGTGCGTTTTCCCCCGCGCAGCCGGGGCAGGGAAGGCGGGGGGCCTGCGCGCAGCTGGGCTGAGCCGCGGGCCGAGGGCGCGTTAACACTTGCTCGCCAGGTTGGTGGAGGCGGGGCGGGTTCTGCAGGCGGCCGCTGAGCGGCGAGGGTGGGGGCCCTTTAAGCGCCCACCACCGCGGGGGCTGGAGGGGGGCAGGGAGGGGAGGGAACTCCTGGAGGGTCTTACGCCGGCCCGCGAGACACCGCCGAGAGAAGAGGCGGAGAGGGCGGCCTCGGCTGGAGTCGCGGAGCCGAGCGCCGCGGGTGGTGGGGACGGATTGCTGCTCCCCGCGGGGGCGCACGGCCACTAGGCCCGAGAGGTGGGCCTCCCCAGAAAACCGGTGGGGGGGCGTCCTCGCGGCCTCCGCCCCGGCTGCAAAGAGGCTGCTCTCAGCCTCTGCTCGGCTCCTTCCCTTGTGGGAGGGCGAGAGGGAAAGAGGGAGGAGAGTAGGTGGGGGAGGAGGGAGCTGGAGAGAGAGGGGCTCTGCGCCAACCGCCCGCCGATCCAGCAGCTCCTCGGGGAGGACGAGCGGGCGGGCGGGGGAGGGCGCGCCGAGGCTCGCTCGGGAGAAGTGGCCGCCGATGACGGCAGAGGTGCAGCCAGCCCCGCGCGCGCAGCCCCCTCCCCCTCGCCCTCCTCCCCCTCCCCCTCCTCTTCCTCCTCCTCCTCCTCCTCCCGGCTCGTCGGCGGCGCAGAGCAGCAGCGGCAGCGGCGGCGGCGGTAGCAGCCACCCGATGTCTTCGGCGCCCGAGAAGCAACAGCCACCGCACGGCGGCGGCGGGGGAGGCGGCACGGCCATGGACCCCGCGTCGTCCGGCCCGTCCAAGGCCAAGAAGACGAATGCCGGCATCCGGCGCCCGGAGAAGCCGCCCTACTCGTACATCGCGCTCATCGTCATGGCCATCCAGAGCTCGCCCACCAAGCGCCTGACGCTCAGCGAGATCTACCAGTTCCTGCAGAGCCGCTTCCCCTTCTTCCGCGGCTCCTACCAGGGCTGGAAGAACTCCGTGCGCCACAACCTCTCGCTCAATGAGTGCTTCATCAAGCTGCCCAAGGGCCTCGGGCGGCCGGGCAAGGGCCACTACTGGACCATCGACCCGGCCAGCGAGTTCATGTTCGAGGAGGGCTCCTTTCGGCGGCGGCCGCGCGGCTTCCGAAGGAAATGCCAGGCGCTCAAGCCCATGTACAGCATGATGAACGGGCTGGGCTTCAACCACCTCCCGGACACCTACAGCTTCCAGGGCTCCGCCGGAGGCCTCTCGTGCCCGCCCAACAGCCTGGCGCTGGAGGGAGGTCTGGGCATGATGAACGGCCACTTGCCAGGCAACGTGGATGGCATGGCTTTGCCCAGCCACTCGGTGCCCCACCTGCCCACCAACGGCGGCCACTCGTACATGGGCAGCTGCGGCGGTGCGGCGGCTGGCGAGTACCCGCACCACGACAGCTCGGTGCCTGCCTCTCCACTGCTGCCCGCGGCTGCCGGCGGGGTCATGGAGCCCCATGCCGTCTACTCGGGCTCCGCGGCCGCCTGGCCGCCCTCTGCCTCTGCGGCACTCAACAGCAGCGCCTCCTACATCAAGCAGCAGCCCCTGTCCCCCTGCAACCCCGCGGCCAACCCCCTGTCCGGCAGCCTCTCCACGCATTCCCTGGACCAGCCATATCTGCACCAGAACAGTCACAACGCCCCAGCTGAGCTGCAAGGTGAGTGGGGAGGCTGAACTGTCCCAGCCCTGGGGGGTGGACATCTGTGAGCACACTGTGGACCCAGCCACTGAAACCGCTGACGGCCCTGGGCCAGAGCCTGCAGCACTTCTGCGGGGTATCAACCCCAGCGCTGCAAGGAGCCATCAGCTCCCCAAGGTGTCTCTCAGCCCCACCTCCCTGCATGCGAGGGGTGAGCGCGGCTTGGAGCCTCTAGTATAAGCTAAGATATTGTTTTCTCTCTTCTTCCGTTTCAACTTCCAGCTGCTGGCTGCCCCAGCCTGGCCAGGTAGGCCCCATCCTCACCAAAAAGACTCAGACTGCAATATTCTAAGCCCCCTCAGGCCCCTTAGCCCCCTCACATCTCAGCAAGTTCCCAGGATGGAGCCAGGCCCAGCCCCGGACGGCCGCCCCAGAAAAGCCGCGGGAGAGCCGCCTCTGCTCTGAGCCGGGCAGGACGGAAGAGTTAGGCCCAAAGCCGGCTGGGCTCTGCGCTCAGAGGCTCAGAGCCCGGCCTTTCAGGAACCAGGCCTGGGTGTGCGAACATTGAATCAGGGGCATTTTGTGGTGACGGAGGCACAGAGGGGCCCAGATCGAGGGTCAGAATTGCAGGCCCCACAGACTGTTTTCTCAGGATCCAGGTTTTCAGGTCCCCAGGTACCGCTCCACCCCCCAGTCCTCCGAGAAAGAAGACGCACAACAGTCTTCCCCTCTGAACCCTCCATCTCGGCACCCACTAGCAGCCTTCTGGGCCTGGTTCTGGAGAAAGCTTGGAGTGACTCAAGCAGGGGCCTGTCAGGGGTCAGCTGTCAGCAGCCTGTGTGTGGGAGGCAGGAGCGGGGCCTTGAGGCTGGAGGGCGGCCTCTCCATGGGGGTTGCCCAGCTTGGGCTGGTTCAGACTCCAGGTAGGGCTCCAGCTGCCCCAGAGGCTCGCTTCTCCAAAGGGCCCTTCCTCTGGTGAAGCCACCCTGTGCCCCTGTGTTGCCCCTGACGGCCTCGCTCGCGGCTCTGGGGCCACTTCAGCCTTTGGGGTTGGAAGGTGGCTGTCCAGCGCCAGGCACAGGCCTCTGGCTGCCCTGAAAGTGAAGGCCGCTGGATCTTCCCTGCTGGCCCATCTTGGCCTCTCTGACCACTTCCCCGTCAGCCTCCGGAAGCCCCTGGCCCAGGCTCGGTGTCCGAGGCGGGAGAGGCCTGGGCAGCGGGCACCCAGGGGAGTAGGGATCCTTGTCAGTGTCTGGGGATTTTCCCTCTGGGCACCAGCCCTATGGAGACCAGGCACTTGGACGTGGGGAGGCGCCATGGAGGGGAGGCCTCGGGCCCTGCGCCCAAGCCGGGCAGGCCTGCCCGGTGCGCCCCTCTGGCAAACGATGCTCCTCCACCTGGAACGCTGGCCTCTGGAGGCTAAATCTTTTAACGCCACCTTTCCATCCGCCTCGCCCCGCAGGCATCCCGCGGTATCACTCGCAGTCTCCCAGCATGTGTGACCGAAAGGAGTTCGTCTTCTCTTTCAACACAATGGCATCCTCGTCCATGCACTCAGCTGGCGGCGGCTCCTACTACCACCAGCAGGTCACCTACCAAGACATCAAGCCATGTGTGATGTGAGGCTGCGGCCCCCGGGGCCCCCCGGGCAGGGGCTGGCCGGGCACAGGGACTTCGGAACCCATCGCCAGAAACTGCTTTATTTTCGAGGTATAACCGTCGGCAGAAGCAAAGGGTTTGACCCCTCCCCAACCGGATTATTCGGAAAGGAATCCCCAAGGCAAAGACAGAGCCCAGCCCCGTGGTCGGCACCTCCCCCGACTCCCTCGACGGTTTTTTAAAATGGTGGTGGTGTGGCCTGATCTGACTGCAGCTGTTGATAAATAAATATCTATTTTTGATCCTATTGAAACCGGCTGAGAAGGTGCTGTGTTGGGGAAAAACCCTCAACATCTAAACAAGCATTCTGCTGCGGTCTCTTCCCCTCTCCCCCTCCAATGGCAAAAGTCGGGGAAGGTTTTTAGGAGAAAGGCAAACGTGTGAGACCGTGATTATCAAATACTTTTATTTTTTGGTTGAGTATTTATCTTTTAATTTTTAATTTTTTTTTTTTTTTGGAAAGAATGTCTTGGAATACGCGCCTCCTTTTAGAGCCGTCTTTTGCAGGGAAGCGGGGGCAAGAAAGCGCCTTCTCCCTCCCCACCTCAGAAGCCCGCCATCAAGCACAGGTGGATCCTTGTGCGAGTCACTTGCATTTCTGAAGCCACTGCTCGTCGTCTTAGGAACGAAACCAGAAGGAGCCCAGAAGTGGGCGGCTCTCGGGCCTCTGCCGCCATCCCCCTCATCTTCCTCTCCTTCCTTCTCTTCAGTCTTTTTGGTTTGGTTTCGAACTTTATTTTGACTTTTTTGGTGGGTGTTTTTCTCCCGAGACCTGGCTGTCTCCCGATCTCTACTGTAAACCTTCTGGTGGGAGAGTGAGGCAAGCTCAGCGCCGAGGGGACCGGGAAGGCCCGCTGAGCGCGCGGATTCAGGATTGCGGTGACGCAGAAAGGTTAAGGCACTTTTAAAAAACGATAGCAAGGCTCATCCTGTTATTTATTCTACTTTCTTTCCCTAATAATCGAAACACCGCATAGGCTCCTCCGTTTATCAGTATTAATGGTGTAACTTTGTTGGCAATATTTGCCGCGTAGAATTTTTTTTTTTAGATATCCATTGTAAATTTGAAACTAAGTCCGATCTGTGTAAAGACAAATTTCCATATGTTTTATATAAATATATATATATATATAAAATGAAGGACCCCCTTTTTTTTTTAGTATTTTGGCTGCTGGGGTGCAGCATTTGTGACACGTATTTTAAATTTCCTTCTGCACTGTATAAAAATGACAATTTGAGGTTGTTTTTGCCTTTTGTGTATTTTTTCCTAAAAAAGAACAAAAATAAAAATGTATAACATTTGTACATGGACTTTAATATTGTATCAACTAGAAATAAAATCACATGAGTATTTTATTGAGATTGCAGAATATCTTCCAAATACAGACAGAACCCGGCCTGGGATCCCTAGCCTTTTTTTTTTCTTTTTTGTAGTTAAAGTATGGATGATTCTTAATACTTTTTTTCTCTTTTATTTGCTGGCTAATCCTTCTCTTTTCACTCTTCATTTCACATTGAAGTGAAATCTGGACAAGAGTAACTATTTTTCTTGGCTTCTGTTTTTTAAGACGAGCCCTCTGCCCCTCTAAATGTCATTTCTTGTTTTAAATAATCAAATGTTTAAAGAAAAATTATAGTTGTCCCTTCCCCAGGGAAAATCATATATATGTGTGTGTATGTGTATATATACACATATATATGTATAGGTATATATATGTAAAATATTTTACACTTTTTTTTTTTGGGCACTCCAAGACCAATGAGAATTGTACTTTGAGTTTCAGACCTTACTGTTCCTATATTCCTGCTGTTATAAATCATGGAACATCTTTTAAGATTTTTTTTTTTTAGTAGGATTTTTATTATTTTTTTTTTTTTGGTGCCCTACACTTGGTTTTTCCCAATGGAGAAGTGAGTAGATTTTGAGCAAGAAAAAGGCTGTTGGTGGGAGAGCAAGGTGATAGCCACGTTTCCAATCTGCTTAAATTTCTCCCCAAATCATTAGGGGGAATATCCATTTAAAAAAGTCTGTCTCCCCTGCTGACCCTCTTTCTGCTCCAGTTCCCAGCTACCTAGGAAAACAAACACAATAAAGTCACATTGTTGGTGCGGCGGTCAAGACCCACCGCAGCTTCTCTGCATCGTGGGGTCGTGAGCCTCTGAACCTGGTTCTTCTCAAATTTGACATTTTGGACGTGAGGGCAATTTCTCCGGTGCTCGGTTACATCAAAATTATCAATAAACTCGCCCAGGCAATTAATGCCCAAACTAACAGCTGTCTATAAAACCGAGATAAAGGGGACGGGAAAAAGCCGGCGACTCCGGCCCTGGGGTCTTGGGCGGCCTGAAGCTGCAGGCCGGGGTCTCTTGGGCAGTGCTTGGGGAGCAGCTTCGAGGAGGCAAGGGCGGAGGAGGCACTGTCTTCTGGGGTGGAGGCCACCTCTCCGCACCCCCTGCCTCCCACCAGGGTCCGGGAGAACACGGCCAGAGAAAAGCCCCCAGACCTCCAGTGTGGGAACCTTGCGCTGGGGGCCCAGACAACTTCGGCAGGCAGGCAGAAGCGGGGCCCCTCCTTCCTCCATCGGAGCCTGCACCCCAATTAGGATGGAGGCTCCGGGGAAGTGGGGCTGATTAGGAGAAACCCAATGCCAGCCCAGTCGGCGCGCTCCCAGGTCTTCCCGTGCAGCGTCTCCAGCCCCTGCGCCCACTCCGTTGGCCCCTTGGCGCGCCAGCCAGAGGCCTCTGTGCGCCCTGGTAGTGCCTGGCTTTGGCGCCACTGTACCAGAATCCTGGGCGGCTGAGAGCCCTGGTTTCCTGTTCGTCTCCCTGGCGGCCGCCTTAGTTTCAGCAGGACCTCCTGGTGCTCACGTCCTGGCCAGGCTGGGTGGGAGGCACCCAGAGGGGCCTGTGCAGGAAAACTGGCCTGGGGAGCCCAGGGATCAGGGAAGGGCCTGGCCTGACCCAGGGCCTCGGGATGAGAAAAAAGTCCAGCCTTCCCGGCAAGGAGAGTTTCACTCCAAGCAAACCCAAAAGGGCCAGATTCTACAGGCATAATCGCCTCCACATCCACGATCAAGATTTCACAAAGCCGCTGCTGCCACTGCGCAAGATGGCGTTCACTTGGGTTGAGCCTTTCCCAAGGCGCATTTTGGCCTGGCGCACACAGGGACCACAAGGATGAAACTCCCACCGCCGGTGCCAACACAAAAGAGTGCACAGCTTGTGCAAGTTACCAGCTTAAAATGCAAAGGCGCTTCTGAGCCCGGTGCAAACTCACATGCCCTGTGTGCGTAAAGGGGTATCATTCTAGTTTAGGGATGCTCTCGAGAGGATTAACTCAAAAGCTCTGCGAACACCTTTAGGGGGTTTGTCCTGGAACAATGCAGTCAAATACCCTAAGGGTATGAATACCTCCCAAAAGAATAGGCCAGGTGGTGGGGAAGTGGCCAGGATGTACAGGACAGGGTTTCTGTTTGTGGATTACACATCCCGTGGAGGCCACAGTTCTTCGCAGTTCTCCGCGTGGGGCCGAGCCTCGGCGGCACGCCATTGCTGCCCCAGGCGGCAGTGGCGGCAGCGGCCGCAGCAGCAGCAGCGGATAGGAACTGCAGGCCCGGTGACCCGTCGGCACTCAGGGTGCGCGCTTTTGAAGGGAACGTGCCTGCCCGGCCCTGCTGCTTTTCGTTGCCCTTTGGGGCTGGAGGGCTAGAGGATGGGGAGAGGAAAGGGGTGGTGGGGCACTGAAGGCCTGGCTCCCCGCCTGCAGCGCTCCTGCAGGTCGTGCAGAGACGGAGCTAGAGTCCCAGCCCTGGCACCACAAGACCTGGGCGAGACATGTCACCTCGGAGCTTCGGTTTTCCTCACCTCTAGCAATAATGTCGTGTGGACCTATGGGGGGCAGTGGTTAGTGAGGTGATGCCTTTCAGGAGCAAGAGGACAGCCTAGCTCCGTGGTGCCCAGACAGGAATGGCCATGAGACCCAGGCATTTCTTATCCTCCTCCCCTAGAGTGTGGGGGTGGGTGTCAAACAAGATGCAAACACCGTATTTTACAAGTCTCCTGCTCAGGGACTGGAGCATCCAGCTTGGGAACCACTGGACTCCCCATCTTCCAATATGACGCACCTGGACTTTCCCTCTGTTCCCAGGGAGAAGGAAGACATCCCATTTGGCTCAAGAGGTGGAATGCTGACATGGGGTTGAGTCAGGGTTTCCAACACGGACCCACTCTAGGATCTCCTAACCCTCCGCTCCAGGGCTTCCCTTCTGAGGGTGGTTCTCAGAGGGTGCAGCCCAGGAGCTGCCCTCATCAGAAATACTAGGGGTATCTGCTCAAACTGCAGATGGGGGGCAGGGTCAGTTGCTGAAAGTCTCTGGAGGTGGGACCCGGGAATCCACAGGCACATGGATTTGCAGGTGGTCCTGATGGGTGCTGAGTTTAGAGTCTCTCCTCCAGCATTCTCTGGGCTCCTGAGAAAACCCCAGTGAAGGCATCTCACTGTGGCCTCTGCTGCCCCCTCCCGCCCAGCGGCCCAGACGTTTTGTGAGTCTAAGAAGCAGCTGATGGAGGGCACTTGGAGCCCAGGCGAGCAGACACACACGGCTCGGGTGTTTGTGCAGGAGGCGCCTCGTGCCGGCCCCGTGTCCATCCTCTTTACGCACCACCTCCATTCACCTTCTCAGCAGCTCCCTCTTAGGCAGGTCCTACAACTTACTGCTCCCACTTCCAGATGCAGAAACGGGCTCCGAGAGGTTAGGGGGCTTTATCAAGACACTGCTGGTAAGAGGTGGAATTTGGAAACAGACTCAGGACTTTCTGACCACAAAGCCCATGTCCATAACCATTGTGCCACATGGCTCCTGGACACCCAGCTTCCTCCAGCCATGAGGCCTAGTGAAAGAAAGAGGGATGCTGCAGTGTGGTCCGTGAGCCAGCCTCTGCCAGCTTCCCGCCTCCCCTGGCGTGACGGCAGTGGGCAGGGGCCGCACAGGGGGCTGGGGTCCCTCTGGTCCCCCTGCCTATATTTGAATGGGGGTGGGGAGGCTCTCCCAGCAGCCCCAGCTCAGACCCCTGACCTTCACCTCCTCTCTGGCACAATGGACCTGGTTTCCATGGGTTCCCACCATGGCCCTCCATGAGAGATCCCTTCACTTCCTTGGGCCCCTTAGTTCAGCGAAGAACTCAAACAAAAGTTGAAGCTCGAGGCAAGAGAGGCCAGCTGGGGCAGTATGTGAGGCTCAGAGTTCTGGGCTGTTTTACGGAAGGAGGCCCTTGCTCAGCATCTCCTGATGGCAAGCCATGTCTACTCAGGATGGGACACTGACTTTCTGTGGGACTGAGACAAATCACAGGCCCAAGACAACTGTGTTGATTTCTGTGCTTCGGGGAGGCCAGGGGAAGAGGGAGAACTGACTCTGCAAGTATAAAATATTGTTGGCATGAAACACAGGAGAGAGGAAGAACGTGGCATGGACCCATTCACACACTGGGTACCCACTACCCTCTGCCATTGGCTCACACAAGATTCAGCAGCGGGCACACCCCCGTTGACACGGGCCACAGACCAGGGCACCGTTTCCAGCATCAGGAGACTTGGGGTCAGTCGTGTCGACACCCTGAAGAGGCGATGTCACCAAGGCCAAGGCAACCCAAGCCCCGAGCAGAGGCAGAAAGCTGGTGCTGTTCAAGACCCCAGTGTGGGCATGGTCACCAAGGTCCCCTCCAACTCCTACAGCGCAGGCTGTCTGAGGACATGGAGAAGGGTGAGCCTGTCCAGAGTGGACAGAGACGCTGGGGCCGGGCATAGGCCATGTCCTGCGGCTGATTTTCCGCAGTGCACTGTGTCAGTGGGATGGCAGCCCAGGGAGAAATGCTGCAGCTGGACAGCGGTCTGCGGAGTGACAGTGGTGAGAAGCCTCCCCAGGCTTATCTTATTAAAACCACGGCATCCCACCAGGGAGGAGGCATGGACCCCGTGAGACCTACGGTGTCCAGGGTGTACGACCACAGGGCACGCCAGGTCCTCAGATGTCCCTCAGGATAGAATGTTTCTGTATTTGGAAATATCCACCAAAGCGAGCCCCATAGTTCCACACACGGTTTCTAGGTCCTGCTGTAACACCTTCGCGTGGTCACAGCTTGGGTGAAGCTGGGAGAGCTGGGCCATCTCTGTCCAAACGGTCAGAGGCTGGGCAAGTCCTTCCCTGGGGAGAGAGCTGGCGGGGGCGGGCAGGGGACCGTCCTTGGGAGAGGAGGCAGCCCAGCATCTGAACAGCCCCAGGGAGTCCGCCCCTGGCTGTGTCTCCCTGGGGCGGCAGCGCCACCTGCTGTCCACGTCGCAGTTGTGACAGGACAACAGCAGGACCCACCTAGGAAAACTGATTTCACCTGAACATGGACGGAAACTGTGCACAGATGAACCTGATATTGATATTTTAGGCCCTTTAATCTTTGTTAAGGGGCAGCTGGCGTCTTTTGGGAGGGAGCCAAACTAAATGAATTTAGTCTTTTCCTAATTACACAAATGATAGGGCTTATTTAAAATAAAATAAATAAACCGGAGAAAAGTGAAAGGAAGAAAGCAAACATGGCTCCACACCCGCCCCTTTAGACAGCGTGTCAGCCCCAGGAGACGTCTCCCTGCACACACAGACACCTGCCAACCCTGGAGAAGTAGACGACGAACCCAGTGATGGAGACCCTGGGAGTCAGAGTCCAGACTCCACTGCTTCCCAACGGTGAGCTTGGGCCTGTGCTTCCCCTCTCTGCCTCAGCGTCCCGTTTTTAAAATGGGGGTACAGTAGGAGCACTCCTCTCAAAGAATTAAGTGAATTAGAAAATCTATGAAAGGCTTACAGGTGAAGAAACCAAGAGAGGGCAGGCACTCTGCCTGAGGACCCGTCGGAGCTGGATTCACTGCAAACCCTGGTGTGTGTGGCTTCAACACCATGTGCCTCCACCACTAAATCAATCGTCTCTGGTGTCCCCAAGGGCCACCGCGGCTCCCAGCTACTCGGAGGTCTGCTGGTGGTCAAGAGATGATAGGCCCATGTCTCCCCAGAGGACAGGCTTCTTCCTTGATGCTGGGGAGGGGCCAGCTCTGCTGTGTGACCTCAGCAAGTCGTATAACCTCTGGGAGCCACATCTTTCTCACCTAGAAAATGGGAACGTAACAACACCTGCTTCGTGGGATTCTTCTAAGGGTTAAGTCAGTTAATCCACCCTCCGAGGCAGGCAGGGATGTTTAGTTTGCTCACAACTCAGCACTTCAGGGTCTGAGTTTATTGCTTCCAAAACATCCAAAGTACAAAATGTCCACATTACATGGTCACATGTCAGCTCCTATTATAACCTTTGTGATTTATGGATGTTGAAAATAAAGAATTCCATTCACAAGAAGAAATCCTGCCCCACTGGAGGAACAGGAGTGTGGGTTCCACTGTTTAGAAGCCTCTGCTTGTTTGAAAGATCGCCCAGGCAGTCTCCAGTGAAAACCTAGGATGATGACAAGGACTGGCAAAGCGAGACGGACTCACTGGGGAGGGCGTGGTGGGGGTGGGGGAAAAGAGGGACTCTACCACACACCCAGGAACAAGGCGCCACAGCGCGGCACCTCAGCTTCCTCATCTACACATTCGATAAAATATGGGGCTGTTTCAAGCAACAGAGGGGAAGCTGGCCTGGTGACCGTCAGATGGTGGGCTTCCAACAGGGGTAGCTACCTAGTGACGTGCAGATCAGAATCGAAGGTTAATAGGACAGACTCAACAGAGAGTGGACAAAATCCACTGCCCGCTGCCCAGAGACTCTACTGTAGGCTCCTGAACTAAGCAGACCTGCCCCCAGGGGTGTCTCTGCCACTAGCATGTGTGTACTTGGCGGAATCACCCCACCTTACATCCCTCTTCTAGAAAATGACCCCGTTTTGCCTGCCTCTTTCTACCTTAGGTGGCCAGGTGAAGGCGACCCACAGTGATAGAAGATATAGAGATAACTCCTGCTCAATCTACGACCAGCTACAACCTGACTCCTGGCTTCACTACCAAAGCTGGGGGACTGCGGGCAAGTTACCAGTCTGTGAATAGGGTTGTCCCTCAAAAGTGACTACGAGGGTCAGGTGAAATTATGCATTTGCGTATCTATACAGTCTGTATTCCTAAATTATATCTTCAGTAATATATTGTATTTATAAGTACCTTGTATAATTTATATATTAACATCGTTATAAGTGAAATTATATAACTGATTATTAACCAAGAACAAATCACCGTCTAAACTTAAAGCAGCAAAAATCATTCATTTCACTCCTGACTGCAATCTGGGGCAGGGCTCAGTGGAAACAGCCCCAGGAGGCGTCGGCTGAGATGGCTCATCTGGGGCTGGGGACTTCCAAGGTGGCACACCCACAAGGCTGGTGAGGTTGCGGTACTAGCTCCTCTCTGTTAGGCCTCTCCATGGGCAGCTTGGGCTTCTTCACAGTGTGGGGGATGGGCTCTAAGAACACGTGTCCAAGAAGATGAGGTGGAAGCTGCCAGTTTCTTAGCAAGCTGGCAGTGTTCACCCAGCTGTCCCAGGGCCCAGATTCAAGGGGATCTGCCCAACCCCCTTCTCTCAGTGAGGCTGTTGAAGAACTCTGTGGTAACATTTCACAACTTCCACAGCATTTAAAGCAGCTCAATAAACTTGATCAATTATCATCAGGAGGGAAGACAGAAGATATCAGCAAAAGATAGATGCCAACCCAGCTGAGGTCACCCCGCCCTCAGCTGCAGGAGAGCTGGGGGGTCAGATAGGCAGTGCCCATCAAAGAACACTGTGGGAAGTGATTGTACGTTCTCCTACACACTAAGCTCTTCCTCCTGCTTTTATGTATGGAGTTTTCTATAAGATTTATTTCAAAGAAAGACTTCCCCAGGATAGCCCTGCCCCGCCAAGGAAACCCATTTTAAAAATCACTATAGAGTCCACAGTATCTGCTGTATTTGGAACATCAGCTGGGTTAGATCCAGATATGGGAAAGTGAGTTTAGCAATCCCCATTCAGTTATTTCTGCTGAGACGCAGAACTGAAGTTTTGGAAGTCCTCTGCAAGCCAGGTGATTCCTGGGCACCTGTGGGGGAGGGCAGATGGTAACATGTGGCAATGCTCCCCAGGAAAAAAAGAGGTGAAGGGAAGGATGCTCAGTTTTGCTCCTTTGGAAAAACGCAGAAAGTGTCATTATCTCATAAGATCACCTGGCCCTGGTTCCTTAAGGTCCAGTGCAAAGGTTTCTCAGGCTTGGCCAGGGTAGCGCTTAGTGATGTCTGCTGTGGGTGTGGATGGAGAGCTGGATTTGCCCCAAGTTCACCAGCCCTGGACCTGACTATGGTTTCTTTTTTAAAGTTGCTCTCATCTGACATTTTATCTTCTCTCCAATATATCTCTTCACCAAATGTAAGCTCTTTTGTCATTTTAGCTACACGGGCTCTCTCTGCTTAGGTGGTTTTATTCCTGGCCTTTCCTAGTTGCAGTCTTGTGTCATGTTTCTTCCTCCTTATGCGGTGTCTGGGGAGAGGTTTGTGTGCACCCCTGGATGGGAAAAGGGAGGCCAAATGATGGCCGAAGGACAATGGGAGGGCAGACCTACAGAATCCCTTCCCTAAGAGTCTAGGAGGGCTGGCTCCCCTGCCCTCTGGCAGCTTAGGGGCTGCCAGCTGGGTTGGGGAGGGTGGGGTATGAACAGCGCTATCCCTGCTCCTCTGCTGGCAGAGGAAGCAGTCATCCCTTGGTATCTGTGGGGGACTGTTTCCAGGAGCCTCTGTAGATACCAAAATCCACTGATGCTCAAGTCCCTTATATAAAACTGTGTAATACAGTCAGCCCTCCATGTCCATGGGTTCCACATCCAGGACTCAAAACTCAGTTTGTTGAACCCACAGTTGGTGCGGAACCCGAGGGTGTGGAGGGCCAACAGTAATGCAGGGAAGCCGGTGGGGCTCTTGGGGCAGAGGCCAGGGTCCAGGCACCCGCTCTATCTCTGCCTGGGTCTGGAACAAGCCTGTCGTGCCTTCTGAGAGCAGCTGTTTTCATTTGTAACAGTCACCCATTCCCTGGTGCAGGTAATACATTCTTACCACAAGGCTGAGCTCTCGTCCACTGGATGTGCAGCCCTGGCCTCAGGGAGCCTCCAGCCCAGGGGGCCCAGGCGTGAGAAGCGGGGCAGAAGCAAGCAGAGACCTGAAGCGATTATCTCCATCAGGTTCAGCGCTGCCAAAACTGGCCGTGGGACCGGGTGGGGGAATCACTTCTCCCTAACTGGACTCAGGCTTCTCATTTGCAAAAGTGGGGAGAACACTGTCTGTTGCTTCACAGCATTGAGACAATGAGTGCTGGGGCCTGGCCCACAGGGAATACGGAACACACCCCTGTCTGCACTGGGCAGCCAGACTCTGAGAACTAGGATGGACACGTTCACCTGCATGTATTGAGGGGCCACTAAGCGCTGCCCTGAGCGTCCAGAGGCTGATTTTAGAAGCAGGAGACACGTATTGTAAAGCATATTTATCCTAACATCCCCCAAGTGATTTAAGTAATACTAAATAAAATCATCCATGCATAGTGACAAATTTTAGAAAACACATAGAAATTAAGATGCATAGAACACGCTGGTTAACGCTGTTGCTTGGAGAAGCATCCTACATACAGCTCATCCTGGAGGGCTCGTTTGGATTCTGTACCCATCAAAACCTGACATTCCAAGGGGGGGACAAAAGAATAAGTTCCTCCTTAAATTCAGGGTCTTGCCCACTCTTCCCTAACCCAACATCAGAAAACATTCTCTTCTATTATCTCCAAATTCCTTTACGTTTATTTTTTCTCATTGTAGTTTTAGTTTGTACTGATGTACATACTTTTTTTTTTTTAAGAACTTTTATTGAGATACAGTTAACAGACAATAAACAGCATATATTTCGAGTGCACAATTTGGTATCCCAATCTCCCATTTCATTCCCCCCCAACCCTCCCTGCTTTCCCCACTTGGTGTCCATGTGTTTGTTCTCTCCATCTGTGTCTCTATTTCTGCCTTGCATTTCCTCCTTCATAGTTGCTAGCATTTGCCTTATGTATTGAGGTGCTCCTATATTAGGTGCATATATATTTGTAATTGTTATCTCCTCTTCTTGGATGGATCCTTCAATCTTTATGTAATGTCCTTTCTTGTCTCTTGTAATATTTTTTATTTTAAAGTCTATTTTATCTGATGTGACTATTGCTACTTCAGCTTTCTTTTGATTTCCACTTGCATGGAATATCTTTTTCCATCCCCTCACTTTCAGTCTGTATGTGTCCCTAGGTCTGAAGTGTGTCTCTCGTAGACAGCATATATATGGATCTTGTTTTTGTATCCATTCAGTCAGTCTGTGTCTTTTGGTTGGTGCATTTAGTCCATTTACATTCAAGGTAATTCTTGATATGTATGTTCCTATTACCATTTTCTTAATTGTTTTGTTTTTGTAGGTCCTTTGCTTCTCTTATGTTTCCTGCTTAGAGAAGTTCCTTTAGCATTTGTTGTAGGGCTGGTTTGGTGGTGTTGAATTCTCTTAGTTGTTGCTTGTCTGTAAAGCTTTTGATTTCTTCCTCGAATCTGAATGAGATCCTTGCTGGGTAGAGTATTCTTGGTTGTAGGTTCTTCCCTTTCATCACTTTAAATATATTGTGCCACTCCCTTCTGGCTTGCAGAGTTTCTGCCAAGAAATCAGCTGTCAGCCTTACGGGAGTTCCCTCATATGTTATTTGTTGTTTTTCCCCCGTTGCTTTTAATAACATTTCTCTGTCTTTAATTTTTGTCCATTTGACTACTATAAGTCTTGGCGTGTTTCTCCTTGGGTTTCTCTTGCCTGGGACTCTCTGCGCTTCCTGGACGTGGGTAGCTGTTTCCTTTCCCATGTTAGGGAAGTTTTCAACTATAATATCTTCCAATATTTTCTCGGGTCCTTTCTCTTCTCCTTCTGGGATCCCTATAATGCAAATGTTGGCACATTTAACATTGTCCCAGAGGTCTCTTAGGCTGTCTTCAGTTCTTTTCATTCTTTTTTCCTTATTCTTTTCTGCATCAGTGATTTTCACCATTCTGTCTTCCAGGTCACTCATTCGCCCTTCTGCCTCTGTTAATCTGCTATTGGTTCCTTCTAGTGTATTTTTCATTTCCGTTACTGTGTTGCATCTCTGTTTGCTCTTTAATTTTCTTCTAGGTCTTTGGTAAACTTTTCGATCTTTGCATCCAGTCTTTTTTCAAAGTCCTGGGTCATCTTCACCATCATTATTCTGAATTCTTTTTCTGTAAGGGTGCCTATCTCATTTAGTTGTTTTTCTGGGGTTTTATCCTGTCCCTTCATCTGGTACGAAGTCCTCTGCTTTTTTATTTTCTCTACCTTTCTGTGGCTGTGGTTTTCAGTTCCACAAGACGAAATACTGCTGATACTGTCTGATCCTGCTCTCTGCCCTCTTGTGGAGGAAGCTCCCTTTACGTTTATTTTTATGTTTAGATATTTCATTAGCCTGGAATTCATTTTTACGTGTGGTATGGCTTAGAAATCCAAGCTGTTTTATTCACCCTTCAAAACAAGAAATCTAGAGGAGGCCCTGCCCATTCACAGATGAGCAGGTGGAAGTTCAGACAGGAGGTACCAGGCAGCAGCAATACTGAAGCTCTTGGCCAAACCTGTGTGATTCTGAAGCCTGTGTTGTTAATCCTAGCTATGCTTTAAAACTGCACAGAGGAAAGACTGGAAGTAAATAAGAGGCAGTGTCAAGGCTGCTTACGTGTTGGGGTGAGGGGTGACACACTTTGTGCATCTAATATCCCCAAATTTCCAGAATGGATGTTTACTTTTATACACAGAAAACAATCTACATGATCTACATGATGGTGAGCAGTGAGCCTCAAAAGAAACAGAACATTAGAACTGGTCAGGCCTTAGAAACCAACACGCTCAACCCTCTCTTTGTAAAGATGAGGATGCTAATGCCCGGAGAGGCTCCACGACTTGTCTGCAGCACAGGAACCGTCAGCAGACACAGTGCAGCCCCAGGGCCTAGCGCTCGCCATGCAGCAGTGCAAGTGAGTTTCTGGAGATGGTGTCACTGCATGTTTGGCAGGAGTCTCCTCGCATCCGCAGGCAAAGCTGCACCACCAGGAAAACACAGGATGGGACCCATGAATCATGACAGATCCACTTAAAAGGGGTTCATACAGTCTCAGCAACTTATCAAGCGCTCATTTTCCATTACTTTCTCCCATTATGTGAATCATATAATTATGATGTTGACAAATACTCACAAACTTTGGGAACGAAAAGCTGGGTCCCTGAGTGCCCTCCCTGGTGGCGCTGAGAAGTATAGCTCCGGGGCTGCCCAAGGGGAATTGAGAAGGGGTGCGCAGGTGATACATCTGGGGGGCTTATATTTCAGGCCCTTCGTCCTAGTTTCCCTCATACTAACCTACTGTCCACAAATGTAAAAACGATGAATGCATTCAGATTATCTGTATATCAATACATCTGGATTATTCTGGCTGAAAGTGACAGAAAACCCAGCAACCTGGCTCAACCCGGAGGGGTCACCCCTGGTGAGCACAACTCAGTCCACAGTGCTGGCGCCAGGCTCACCGGACACCTGGCCTCCAGGGGTGAGACCTGGCCCCGGCCTCCCCTGATCAGCTCTGATGGATCCCTTCACATTGCATTTCTTCTGAGCTGCGGTGTATCAGCAGGTGGTTCTCACGGTGGGACTGGGACACGGCGGGGACTCGGGGAGTAAAGGCAGGGACAGGCTCATTTCCTATCCTCCTGGAGAGCTCCTCCAATGTGGCAAATCAACAGTAAACACACGAATGAAAACTAAACAAGAATGTGTTCTAGAAAAAAGGGGAAACCAACTGGAGTGAGGAGTTCAGGTATCAGGTCGCTACTCTGGAGCGGGCAGTCAGTCGGCCTGGGACGACCAAGCCAAACACAAGTGACAAAACGAAACCCGCCGAGGGACAGGGCTGGATGGTTCGTGCACGCAAAGAGTGAGCCCAGGGGCCCTATATGGCCTGGCCTGGCCTGTGTTAAGATATTCTATGCCCTGGTTTTGTTCATGACAATGTGGAAAGAGTCTGCATTTAACGAGCAAATCTAAGGATCAATTCTCTTTCCAATGTCTCCACGGCACTTTCATTGTAAAACCAACGAGAAGATGCTTTTTCAAAGTGAAACTGAGTGCCTTGAGAACTGAGTGCGGGCAAGGCCTGCTCCTTGAGGCATAATAACGGGTTTAAAACATGCTCACTAAGGCCCTCTGGTGAAAAAATAAAAAAATCCAGGGCATATACATTTGGAAAAAACCCCCAAATCTCCACTTAAACGTTTATCTTGACTTTTCAACCAGGATCAACTGCAAAACTACTTCTGTTTAGAAAGCACAGTTCAGCTAAAATCCAGCTTGATTTTTAGGAACCGAGAAATGGAAGAAAAGAATCAGAAAACATACAGCAGTGGGCAAACGAATGTGTGAGCATCTGTTTGGCCTCATCTGTGACATAGGCTGGGATGACATTTTCCAAAGCCAGGATCTCCTAGAGACAGAGCTCCCTGCTGTGCAGGGACAGCTGGTCAAAAGCAGAGAGTGTTCACCCAGAGGGAAGCGCCCGGCTGGAAGGTAAGGAGGGGACAGAGGGTCCAGATCTTACTGGACTCCATCTCCGACATCAGGACTGAGACGTGACAGTCTGCACCCAGGGGACTGAACCTCCTGGTCCCCGCGAGTTGAATGCACCTTTTCCCTCCCGCAGTGCCAGGCCAAGGAGCCAGGAACACAAGGGCGTCTTCCAGTTCTGCCCCACTGTGCCTCTACATCCGGTCCCTGCCAAGGCCTCTCCTGGCAGCGTCCTCCATCCACCTTCTCTTAATCCCCCATGCCTCTCAAGTTCAGCACACAGACTCCCCTAAACTGCTGTCAGCATTTACTCCTACTTGTTTATTGCCAACTCAGTCCCCTAAACCAAGAAACCAGCAGGGCTGTGACATCCAGTAGGCTGAAGCACCAGGATAAACCAAAGCCTGAACATGGAACTTTCTGCCTTTAGAAGATGGGAAGTGTACTGGGGGCTGACCTCCCTGCTCCTCAGGGGATACCGGGCAGCAACTGAAGCTCTGACTACCCGAAAACGACTGAACTCAAAGCAGCTCATGCAGCCAAGGCTCCACCACATCCACTGTGCTGGGCTCTGAAGTTCGCTGGGGACCAGGATGGGATGTCATCACAGGTCAGCGATGGCTGCTGGATGGTCAGGGTGCAGCTCTCCAGTGTGGCTGCCTGCCAGGTCACTGGCCCTCTGCTGCCCGGCCAGCGCCACCCTCACCGTGTTGGCACCCAGGTGGAAGCCCTGCAAGTAGGACACGGCCTGCCGGGCCTCGGCCGGGTCCCGGTAGTAGAGGAAGGCCCTGTGCTGTGGCCCCTGCCAGGTGAGCCGCAGGGGTGCCACGCCCAGCGCACTGAGGGCTCGCTTCAGCTCACTCACCCGGGCGTCCCGGGGGAGGTTCCCAACGTAAGCAGTGTTGGAAGGCACATCCTCCCCCTTCATGGAGCCCGATTCCAGTGGGGGCGGGTCCCGCGGGCTTCTGCCGGTGCTCAGGGCAGCCTGGGCACCCAGAAGGGTCCGGTGCTCATCCCACAGCGTGACGTCCTTCCCCGCCTGCTCCTCTCGGCAGCGCAGGCTTCTGAGGACTGGCATTCTCCCCAACATCTCAGAGCTGATCTGAAAAAGTAAAGCAGTTCCTGGTATTCCTGGAGTGTCCAAAAGGGACCATGACTTGGTCACGAGGGAGGAGAAATCAGAGTCACGCAGGGGCCTCTGCCACACATGCTTGTGGAAGACTCCGCATGCTCAGGCCAGCTGTCTCTATCTGCCACTCTGCATCTGGGGCAGCTGGCAGGAACTGGACGGCTTTCTCCATTTTCCTGGGGGCCCAGAAGTCAGACAACTGAGGCCTCCTATGCATAAGGGGAAGAACTAAGATCACTGGTATGAGGGTTACAGGGTCACAAACGGCAACCGCCCTGGGACCCCCCAGGATAATGGGGCGGTCTCTGCCTCCTTACCCATCCCCTCCTCTGACCTATGCCTTTGGGTGGGATGAATGAGGTCTTTAACGGGGCGGCGAGGGTCTCCTCCTCCGCCTAACCCCCTCCACCCCCCCCCCCACCCCTTAAGGGCCAAACCCATCCAGGCTCATGGAAAAAGCACAAATAAGGGGAATCTGAAACAGAACGCTACACTGAGAACTCTTTCTAGCAATAGGTCATCAGGCTACAAAATAATGAATCCCACACACAATGTGATATCTCAGCAAGAACGACTTTTACACAAAGGATACTTTTGGCTTTTTGGTCAAATGGATCAACACATATTTCCTGAGCACTCACAGCAATGGAGGCGACAGGAGAGCCCTCGTACTTGAGGTGGAGCCTGAACAGGACACCCACTGCTTCAGCCGGTGGGGCAGGTGCACTGGGGGCTTGGCCTGGGGCAAAACTGGTCTCACGTCTCTTAAGGAATCACGAGGCCAAAAAGAAACAGAAAGATATGCTAGTTCTTTTTAACAACTCATTCTTTAGAGATGCCTTTCTGTCTTCTGTTTGGGGCACAAAGCATGTAAATGATCAGTCACCAAGGGAATTCCCTGGCAGTCCAGTGGTTAGGCCTCTGTGATTTCACTGCCGAGGGCATGGGTTCAATCCCTGGTCGGGGAGCTAAGATCCTGCAAAGACGCACAGTGTGGCCAAAAAAAAAAAAAAAAAAAAAAAGTCAGTCACCAAGGGGCAAGCAATGGTCCAAACACAGGCTTCCCACAGACGTGGGTATGTCAGAACACAGATCAGCACACAAGGTGGACAGGTATAATTTTAAAAAAAAAATTAATAGTTCAACTAGTACCAGTGTTCTCAGTATATTCAGAATCATATATAACTTAAGGCAATAGTTCTTAGCCTTGGTAGGGTGTCGGGGACCCTGGAGAGAAGCTGGGGTTCCCTCCCAAGAAGGGCTCCCTGACAATTCTGCGTACAATTTCCCAGCATCTGTTCATGGACCTCCAAAGTGCAAGAGGCACACAGGCCCCAGGTTGAGAATCAACGGATTAGAATAAGATTTAAAGGAACACAAACGCCCACAAACAGCAAGTACCTTCTCACAAACCTAAGGGCCCCTAGCGCTCATCAGCCTGCCCTGGTTCTCCCACCCAGCGCCACGCAGACACCGCTCCCCACGGCAGCACGGCCTCTCCAGGGGCCAGGGGCCCCCCAGCCAGATGCTGCCCTTGGCCCTGGCACAGCCGAGTCAGCAGCCCTGCAGGCAGGCGGAAGCCGACCACTTGGTCTTCAGAACAGGGCACACTCTAAGCACAAAGGAAAAACCCCTCCTCACGCTTCCCATTGTTGAGATGCAAAGAGAAAACAAAGAGAAACTACGTCTGTGCCACAGAAACACCCACGAGAGAGGGCCACTCTTCCTGAGCAAAGGGAAACTTTTTCCACGTGACCCCTGCCACCTTCTGAACTGATTCATCCGAAGGTGGTTAAACTCACAGACCAGTCCTCTGAGGCTCCGGGTCCCAAAGAATCCCAAAGACAATCCAGCTCCAGCCATCCCAACTCCCTCCCACGTCCCTGGTATGCCTTCTTAAGGAGTTCAGATTCTTGCATTCTTCCAAAGTATTTAGGAACAAATTTAAACTGGTCATAATTAGATTCTTAAGGATTTCTTAAGTTACTGGATCTAGCATTTAGAAAGGATGACCAAATTTAAACCTGTAATTACAATCAGAGAAAAAGTGTGACTATGTCCTTGTATGGAAGAGCTAAACACGACCCCTGTCCAAGCACTAGCAGCGGGAGCCACTGGCCACACCTCCTGGTAAACACCACGCGTCCACTGGACCCACTGTGGGGCTTCTCGCCTGGGTGACCGCCCCTGAAGTGCTGAAACTCCCGTGGGTTTCTGCCCAGTAGACCCACAGGGCTGCCTTGGGCAGAGGTTCATATTCTCAGGGAGCCTGACCGGAGGGGTGAGGCTCCACACTTAGGCAGCAGAATCCATTCTAAAATGTGTGTGAAGCAAACACACCCTTCTGTGCACGTCCCCAGGAGCTACCCGATCCCCAGCTGGCACAGGTACAGACTGCAATCAGCTGCAGGATAAGGAAAGCCTTCCAGCACGCACTGCGAACTGAGTCCACAGCACCGCCACGCTGGCACACACCAAGGGATCTCTGGAAACGGAAATGCAGAAATGTGAGGCTTTTACATAAAAATGACTCGTTTTGACATTTGCCACCTCTGTGCTCCTCGTGGGATGGCGTGGGTTGATGGAGGCCCCACAGCCGACAGGCCTCTGAGAGCCAAGTGGACGGACTGGACACCCACGCAGGACCCACAGTGGTGCTATTTTTCCTGGCTGGCAATTAGGAACATTTGTTAGGCTTTGTCAGTTTGCCATGTGAAATGAAAGATTTTGCTTGTTAATCAAACCTAAAAAAAAATTATGCCCTTCTGTAACTAATATCATTTAAAAAGCTAGTATAAAGCAAAACTGATTTTCTTTGTATGCTACAATCACTTTTTGCTGAAGCACGCAGATGTCAGTCATTTATAAATATATGTTCCCTTTAGAGATTAAATTAAAAACCTGTCCCCCTAGAAATGCAAGCAAAGTCCAATACAATCAGAAATCTGACTCTCGAGGCCTCTGCTGCCAACCCAAGAAGAAGACACTCAGCTCTAACCTCTCTCCGCCACACACTGGGGTTACAATTTGGGGTAAGTTGCTTTTCTTTCTGGTCCCCACTCCACTTGACCAGAAGATAAGAAGCCTGGGAGGGATGGCCTTGTTCTAGGATGCCAGGCTGTGCTAGAGCAGCTGCTGGCAGAGTTAGAAACACCAAAGCACTTCTAATGCAAACTACAACTTCCACAATATCACGTTAGTCTCTTGCAAGACTTAGAATGCGGGTCGAGGACACCCTGAGTCCGAAGTAACACGAGCTGGAAACAGAGTCCATAGCAGACTGGTCTGTCAGCTGGGGCGGCACTCACATTTCTTGAGAAGCTGGAGCAAAGGCTGGGGAATCAAATGCTGCACAATCTTTTTGTATTAAGAATGAGTTAAAAAAAAAAGCACCACATTTTGTACTCATTTCACAACCGTTCATCTGAGAGGGCTACAGTGTTTAGAAGAAAAACGGGATTCCAGATATTCCAGTGAAACAGACAAGAGGCAAATTCCTGGACTCTGGTCCCTGCAGTGACAATGCATCCATGTGGAGCATCATGCAAGGCTTCACCCTTATGTGTCAAACAAAGAGCCGGCCTGCAACAGTGCCCTCCACCCCCCACATCAGTGCATTAAGACGTTCTCCCCAACGTCAACAAACACACTCTGGCTGCACACATAGCAAGGCCAAGACAGGAAGCCCAGGGGCTGGAGAGCGTCCTCTCCTCGCCTTCACAGGACCCGTGCAGAGGGATGACCAGCTGATGGTAGAACTGAGAACACAGGACCCAAGATGAGAAATGGCCTTTTGCAAGCTGGGGATTCTCGCCAAGGCCTCGTTAAGGATGAGCATCCTTCAGGAAGAGGGAGAATACGCCGAGGTCCTGACAGGCAGGCATCAGTGTGGCTGAGACGCCTCAGGAAGCTGCGGTTGAATTCTGTTTTCTTTCGTCTAAGAGGTGTTATAGTCATCTAACACAACTGATAAACTAATTTGTTGCTATTTTTATATCTTTCTTGTTAAAATCTGCAGAATGTAACCATGGCTATTCTCCAAGGCAACCATCTCTCTCTCCCTGGAGAGGCCCCCAGAATCCCCCTAGCCTGTGCTGAAGCTGGCCCTCAGCTATGAAGTGCTGGCCCTGGGGCACCTGTGGCCTCACTGTGGCCGCCCCTCTGGTACATCCTCCCCAGACCTTGTGCTCACCTCTGAGCACAGCCACCATGCTCCCATGGCTTGTGTGTCAGCCACCATTCAAAGGGGGGCTGTGGGCCCGAATTCCAGGGAATTCTAAATGTTCTAAGTTCTAAATGTCCCAAGGGACATTTTCATAGCCATTAAGGATGCCACAGCCTTCTCTCTGGTGCTTAGGGTGCACGTGGAGGGTGCCACACCCCACCTCGGGGTCTCATGTGCTCCCCTCTGCTCTCATCAGGGGCCATCCCAGCAGGAGCACAGGCAGCTGTGGGGAAGCCCTCTGGGCAGGGTGAGAGCACAGGCTCCTCCTCAAAGGTGGACGCTGTGGAAGCCCACGCCCATAGCAAGGCGGCCTTCCAGCTCTGGATGACTCAGTTTTAAGGAATGTGAAACATGGACAAACATGCTAATTTGACCAAGAGTTTCAATCCAAACAGAGCACAACTTCTCCAGTTTTCTCAGTAACTCTGGCTGTTTACCAGCAGATGGCATTACAACCCCCAGGCTGGCTTCTGGGGTCAAACTCCTACTGCAGACCAGTTTGCAATACGTGCTACCCAATTTAGCTCTGCTTGGAGATGCGGATGGCAGTAAGAAAATCTGGGTCTGATGATTAGGACCACGCACAGCTGGGCCGGCAGAAGACAGCTCTCAGAAATGAAAACCAGCTGGCAAGTAGATTCAAGGCATCAGCCCTCCTAGTGGAGTGGGTCACTTCCCGCCACCTATAACTGGTGTCGTGTAGAGACCTTGAACCCTGCCAGCTTGTCAGAACCAGTGGGTTTACAAAGTAGGTCCTCCGGCCCACATCTGGAGACTGATTCAGAAACCGAAACGTTCACAACTCACAGGTGACTCTAACACACAGCCACGCAGGCCTGGGGACAGCCGCCACGCCAGACAGAGAAGGCAGGGAAAGAGGAGGTGCCTGGAAAGCACGGGCCGGTGCAGGCCTTGCTGCATGCCAGGGGACCCACCTTGGACCACGCGATTCCTGCTGGCTTGGGGCGCTCACACCCTGTGGTGATGACGCGAGTTGGAGTGAGAATATAATCCACAGTGAGGTCGTGATCCTCAAGGAGTGTTTCAGGTATGTCGACAACCTGGGCAAACAGAGGCAGGGGAGGCAGCTGACGGGGATACAGCCCCGGCCGTGTTCGCTGCACCGCTCGGTGGAAGCACGATGTCCCCCAAACCCATCGTAGACAAGGCTGAGCAACGCCACACCGACACGGCGTGGAGTGAAGGCGGAGACCCTGCCCTGCCCCCCCCGAGGCCTCAGTGCACAGCAGCGGCTCTGCGGGGCCTCTTCCCAGGAAGCACCTGGCAGTCGTGGACGATGGTGACCACTGGCGTCGCCGGGCTGACCGCTCCCATGGACACCATCATGGCGTATTCAAGGTCGGCATAGCCTTCTCCCTTCCCAATTCTCCAGCCTAAGGGGCGACACAGAGAACCAACACCTGTGGTGTCTGGGGAATCGTGCAGGAGTACACTCCTCATCACAGGGTTAGAGGAGTTAAAGAGGAAGAGCCACAATGAATGGGGACAGTGGTTAACACAGAGGGAACTGAACTCTGAACCTTTTCAACACAGAGACCTCTCCTTTACAAAGGAAACAGAGCTTACATTTATGTGAGTTTTATGCTTACATTTAAAAGTAATGAAAGAGTAGTTTTTAAAAACACTAAGAACAAATTCCTACTAAAGGCAAATCTTTTTCATCGTGCAGGGAAAGCAGAAACTCTAAATCAGGGATATGGATGTGAGACGGCACAGCCTTGCCTTGTACAAGCACTAAGGAATCACCCAGCAAAGCCCCACAGCTCAGAAGGAGGCGGTTTAAGCAGCACGAGTGCTATTTTGCAATTTCATACATGCAGCACAAGAAAAGGATTTGTTATCTGAGGCTAAAGGACAAGCTAAGCAGGAGAAAAGAACGCAAGACAGTGGACATTAGCACATTGCTAGCTCCCAGCCGGGTCCAGTTACTCCTCTCGTTAGGATGTCCAGGCCGGCCAGGAGCTCTGACGTCTACGTAACATCAGCAGCATCACCAAGCATGTAACCACCATCACTCAAGCATCCTTCTAAGATTCAGACCCAACTGTGCTACTTTTACAATGAAAAGCCTTCAACGGTGCATGCAAAGAAGCAAGATGAAGACAATCTGACAGCAGAAGAGCAAAAGGTATGAACAGTCCAGAGAGAGAGAAACAGGCAGACACAACAACTGAGGTGGGATAATTCTAGTTATTAACAGGGTAACATGGAGAGAGGCAGGCAGACGGTGTGGGGATGTGAGGTGGGCACCCTTTCTGGTGGGTAATTGGGCAACATCCATATCAGGACTTAAAAACCCTTTGGTCCAGCAATTCCTTTCTTAGGAATCATCCCACAGATAGTCCTCAAAGGCACCTCTAGACCATACAATAAGACTACACCTCATTCTAGCATATTTGCAAGAGAAAAACCGAAACCAACACTGGAGATAAGTTAACCGTGTATCCGTCAGGGCTGATGAACAGAAGGAGGCCGACCTCTGCGCTGACGGGCAGAGCCCTTGGAGACACACCAGCAGCAGCAGCAGCAGGGTGCGACCATCGTCAGTGCAGAAAAAGAATCAGGGCGGACATGCAGTCCACACAGACTACGCGAGATGCCTGTGTCTCACAGCACATAAGCTGATAGTATGTGGGCATCAGGGGACAGGAGAGGGAAAGTGGCCAGGCCGTGCTTTCTGTGCTGTCCACATTTTTTTAAACCCATGCAGGGTGATTTTGTTGTTTTAATCAGGGGGGTATCTAAACAGTGGCATTAACAAACCATTGGGTTTTTTTTCATACATTCTGAGCTAAAAAAGAAAACTCCTGGTGACCTTTTAAAAGAAGCTATCTTTGCTAATTTCCCACTGCCAAAAGAGCACGGCCCAAATCCTATCATCTGGCCTCGGGGCTCTGAAAAGGCAGCCCCAGCCATCAGAGGGCCGTGCTACTTGACCATGCCGCTCCCTCTCCCTGTCCTGCTCCACCTGCTCTGAAAACACCTGGCACGCAGAAGCCAGCCCTGAGGTCTCTTCTGAGGTCACCCTGCTCCAGGCTGGCAAGTCCCTCCTCTGAGCCCACCTATGTCCACCCCGGCTTCTGTTTCCAGCACTGAGCACGTCGTATGGTAGGTTCAGCTCTCATGTCTGCTCCTCCCACCCACTACAGACCCAGAGCAGAGCCCATTCAGTGCCAGCCTGGCTCCTGGCACGCAGTGGACACATGCGTGCTCATGTGTACCTGGCCCTGAAGACACAGGTAAAGCATCTGGAACCGGGAATACATGGAAAACAAGGAGTCAAGAACTGTAACATCTCACTCCTAAGCATCCCACACAGCAGCTCAGAGCAGAAGCTGGGGAAAGAGTAAATTTAAGAGATGATTTTAAAGGCCAACACTGAAAACAGGATGCTCATGGTCTGGAACGAATTATTTAGAGCCCTTCTCACCAACTGTTTACTGGGAACCTCGATTGAAAGAAGAACTTGGCTTTGGCCAATTGACTTCCAAAGGAGGTTTGGGGAGGAGCACCTCAGGACATTCTCTTGATGGGAAGGGAGAGGTTTTCCTCGTGGGGACGGAGGCCCCGATCACACCGCACACGTGCAGGTCTGCGATGTGCTGGTCCCACCGCAGAATCAGCAGCTCATTCCCAACAGCACCCGCTGGGCCTGGGGTGGAGCGGAGCAGAGAAGAAGAGGCCCCAGCGAATTCCAGAACGAGTCCCGGGTGTGGCTCTACCCCAGCGCAGAGGCTGGCGTGCTGACCTACCCGTCCCTGCTCACAGGCCCCACAGGCAGGCTGAGGACGCCCGTGCTGTCCAGGAGGCTGCTGCTCCACAGCAAAAAACAGGTTCAGAGCCTACAGTCTCTCCATGTACTGGAGGCTCTCCAAAACCAACTATTTACTGACACACTGCAAATACACCCAGCTCCAGTTCCAGTTAACTTAAGAACAGAGGGGAAATCTTTCACCACCTGAAGAGAGATTATCTCACTTTATTTTTCCTGTTAAGAAAAGTGAAAATGCTGTAAAGGTGTTGAATGGGGCTGAGAGTGGGAGGGACTGAGTTAATTCTTCAAAATGAGTGATAGATGCAGTGGTTTTGGAGGCCAGGCATGTGTCCAGAAAGCTGAAATTACTCACCGTCAATGTCTGAAAGGCGACTGGAGCGCTGGGGGAGCAGCAGGCTGCAGGGTAAGTGGTCACATCTGAGAGTTTCTGTTCTTAATCTTACCTTTTTCAGAAACAGCCACGGATCCCACCACAACTAAGTCCACAAGGACCCTGGAATCCAAGCCCACGGGAGTGCTGTAGTTCCTCACACCCTGCGGACAGACACGTGGCCTGAGAGCTCCCCGGCAGAGGCCGCCCCGCCTCATAACGTATGGGGAGACACACTCAGGGTCTGAACAACCTCCCGCGGGAAGCAAGCACACGCGCCACCCCACAGCAAACACCCAGCAATGCAGAAGCAGCAGCTCAGAAAACCATGGATCAGAACCATTTTAAGACGGTTCCCCACAATTCTTCCCCAGGCAAGACGTCAGGAGGAACTGACAGCACAATGATCTGGGTATTCATTTCACAGTATTCAGGAAATCATTTTCCCCCAAGAGGCAGGAGAGCACAGTGATTAGAATACAGGCTCAGTAATCACAAGGACCTGGGTCCAGATCCCTCTCCTCTGTGGCCTCAGCAGGAGGAAACTCTCTGAGCTTCATTCAGTCTCTTCCTCCTGAGACACGCACACCAGCCCTGCCTCATCCGACACGTTGGAATGAAATGACAGTGCAGGTGAAGCATCTAACACATAAGACATGGCCATTAAGCATGTGCGACACAGGTGTTTCACAGTGAAACACTGGAGGCCGCTCTCTGCGTGAACAGCTGATCACTCCTCGCATATTAATTATCCAACCAAAAAGCACCCAAAGCAGACCCACTTGCACTAACTGAGGAGGCCTGTGTGTAAAGCACAGGGAGGCTGTGGTGGTCACGACGCGCCAGGGCAATCTAGGACACTAGAGGCAGGCGCTGCAGGGCCCCGTACCCGGCAGCAGAGGTTGCAGGATGTGGTACGGGCCCTGTTGACAAGCATGTGACACGTCACCACAGACTCAGGACCGTGATTCGCGTCACCAGCCCGCAGTGCCCCCACCGCGGAAAGCCTATCTTTCCGTAGGCTCACAGCAGCCATGCAGGCAGGCATCCCTTGCCCACGGCCTGTGAGCCTGGTGCCTGGCAGTCTTGGGGAGCAGACATCTGTGTGGGGTTTCCTGTGTTGTAACCTGTCTGTCAGGCCCCCTCTTCTCTCAGGGGTCAGCCTCACCTGCTCAGTCTGACCAGAGCGTGAGTAACCAGGAGTCTCCCTGACTCTCCAAAGTTCCATACTATTCAACCAGGAGTCACCGGACGGGCAGAGGGACTTGTGAGGCAGTTAACAGAGCTTTCTGTCTGCCCCCTGGGGTGGTTACCAGAACACTCCTGAGTCAAAGACACGACGGCAGACACAGGTGGCTGGGGCATGACAGAGGCAGGGGGCTGAGAGACAAACTCAGAGGCTTATCTGCCAAGAAGTAAGGCTACATCACAATCTCCTAAAGTGATACGCGTGGTGGCAGCATTTCACCACTAAGCTTTGGCAACCCCTACATAATAACCACACTAAATTTGTATTTGCGTTAGACGTGGCTTTAAGAGTCTCCCTCTACTCTGCCATTTTTCCTCTACCACAAAGAAAACAAAAATCTTTTTGAGGTTCATGACGCTGGACCCCTGATTTCCATCCAGTATCTCATGACATAGAAGAGCCCAAACACTGTTCAATCTGTATTCAAGTTGGGTTGTGAGAGCCAGTCTGGCTTTCCTCTGGCTGGGCCATACTTTCAGGTGTGCTTGTGGGAGACCAGCCAGTGCTGCCACTTCACAGGGACTCCTAGCAACTAGCCGAGTGTCGGTCCCCTTCCAGAGGGGAGTGGGATGCTGTTCAGGGCGACACAGACCACTTCCCAGCACCATGGCCACGTCTGACCTGGACCTCAGAACGATGCAAAGGGCTGCTTTTACTGACCGGAACTTGTGACTTACAACCAATCACACTCCCCGCCAGCTCTCAGAAGTGTGAGCTCAGGTCTGTGGCCACGTCCACCAACTGCAGGGGATCACGTGGCGGGCATTTTGAACACTGACCAGAACCAGGGTTATCTCTTTTCTTTCTACATTTATTTTCCCTTTGTTCTTTTTTCTACACATATTTTATTATCTTACTTTATTATATGTAGTTTTGTATGCTACATCAAATTCTATTTTTGCAATAAGACAGGTTATCAATAAATAACAATAAAGCATTCACTTTTTATACACTAGACTTAAGTGGAAATAATCCCCTTTAAAAAGGAATATCTTGATGCCCTAGCTCTTTTTCCCAACAGATTAGGAATCAAATGATCTGGGGGTCAACTCTAGAATTCTGAAAAGTCACAAAATTCTATTTCTTTGCCTATAAAATACTAGACAAATTCCATTACAAGGCACCCTAATGCAATATTTACACACTGGTTTTACGGCCTTGTGAGGCAGTCAAGAAAATCATGTTGCCAAATTACTAAAGCCATTATTACTTTAGCACTTGGTGAGGGAATTTCCAACTGAACATATTTTGGAAATTCTCCCGTGTCCCCATTTGCTCTGGTGGCATCTGAGAAAATGCTACAGGACACTGAAAGGCATCAAAAGTTAACACTAGAGGGCACCAGAGTACCAGAAAATTGGCATTTCCTTTTCTTTTTTAGTGGGGAATTTACAATTTGTAAACTTGGTGCAAAAGAAAACCGAGTTACGGGCAGTTTTTCTGCTTGGCTCTTGTGACGACAAGACTGCTGAACACCTAACATGGCTCTTTGCTTGGCTCTGCTGAACACAGATTTCAACCTGGAGGTGCATTTACACTGCTCTAACTCACCAGACATCATGGCTGAGAATGGTCCTTCCCTGCGGCTGGTGTCGCTTCTTAAACTTACCTGCGAGGTGGCACATTTTCTCAAGATGTCTTTAGTTGCCCCGGGGGGTGGTGTGATCTTATTAAACAACCCTGTTCTCAGTCGTGGTGTTGGAACCAACAACGTTTTTTTGCTCTTTTAAAAGAAAAGACAGTCAATAAATTATAAAATTTAACATGAGAACTTTCCTGTTTATCTTTTTAACATTTCAGGAATGGAAGCAAGTTACTATTACCTGCATTTTGGGGTGTGTGTCAAGGAGATAAGTTGTTTTCCAAACACAACTGAGTAATTCAAGGGGGCACTTTTACTCAGGGCGGTTACATTACCCCGCCTCAGAATGAAGGGGCAGGGGGTTTGTAAAACTCGCTGATTCTACTCTACTTGCCATTCAAACTCGTTACAGGTGAAAATGACAATGCAAGTCCAGATGAAGTCTGTTCTCATGAGAGCTTCAACCATAGCCTTCCTGTGCCTTCTGCTCTCAGCACTAAGCGCCATCCAGGCACAATGATGCTTTAACCTGAAGCTGGCATTGCACAGCCACATTAAAACACCACCCTGTTGGGCACTTATATGTAGGTTGCTGCTCAATAATTACAGTCAGAGAGATGAGGACTCTTTACAATCAATATTTCATAGTGACCTGTGTCAATAGCCGTTTTCTTCTTTTTAGTTCTCAAATGTTTATACTGAGGCCCAGAACAGGGGTTTTCAAAGTGGCCAGCAACATCAGCAGCCCCTGGACACCTGTTAGAAATGACCAGAAGCTCTGGCGTGGGGCCCAGCAACCTGCTTTAACAAGCCCACCTGGTAATCCTGACGCGCAGGACAGTTTGAGAACCACGGCCCAAGGACATCGCTACAGATTATACGTGGGTGGGCCACAAGGCAACCACAAAATTTACAAACTCCTTCATGTAAAAAATACCATATTTTACTTTTTATGCAGATGAAGCCTGGGGCCAATAAAAAACCTAGAAAATCACAGTTTGGCTTACTTAAATAAAGGTTTTCAACCCCCAAAAGAGTATTTCAACAGAAGTGACAAGTCCGTGCTACTTTCCTTTTGAGTGTGACAGAGGCGGGTGACTTTGTTTGCAATGTCCAGGTCCCGGTGTACTGCACACTACCCTGCTCGCCCCCTGGCTGTACACTAGTCCCCTGGGGAGCTCCGAGACTCATCAAGGTCCAGACCCACTCGAGCCTGCCTCAGAACTGGACATTGGCAACAGAGTCTTCAGAGCTCCTCAGGGGAGCTAACTTACTGTCAGGGTGCTCAGGCCCGGGGATCTCAGAGCTCCATCAGGGCGCTTACCATAAACAGGTTCTGGGGTCGGGCCTGGGAAGCTGTGCCCCCAGGGGTGACCTGCGGCCTATGCGTCACCACCCCTGCCTGCGGGGGCACACACCTGCCCACACAGGATGAAAGGCACCCACAGACAGAGGCTTGTCAGGAGCTGTAGGGAAGCTGAGTCGCCGCCCGAGGCCGTGACAAACGGCAGATTCCCACAGACCCTTGGCTGCCGCAGGCAGTACCACACTCACACTGTCAACGGTGTCTTGTCTCAGCAAAGCAGCATCAGCCATTCCATTAAATGAGTGCTGCTACCTGAATGTTACCGCTTTTATAGTTTTGTTTATATTTAATTTACATGTTTATTTTGGTTTCACAGTCACATAAGAGCTGTGAGCATTAAAATTCATGCCGAGTTTTATGTTTATACTTATTAAATTAAATTATAATAAATTAAAGCAACCCTCCGGGAATTCTTCGTATTCAAAAGGGGTCTATTATACCTAAGTTAAAAAATACTGTTCTAATTCATATATTTTGGGGACTCATTTATCAGATTTCTTACTCATGGGTTTTCAAGTTTCAAAGAATTCTAGCATTACAAATGTAGGAGACAAAATACACATATTGTAATCATTCTCTTCCGGAGAGGTACATCAGAATTGGGATGCCTCAAGGTCACGGTTTCAAAGTCTTTTCTCTTTGAGTTCAGACACATTCAGGACTTCTGACTGACAAACAATGAAAGAGTTCTGGACTGCCCTGGAAAAAACAACTCCCAGGACACATTCTGCATTGGAGGGAGTCAGAAGTGCCACCCTTCCACATGCGGGCCTGTGTGCAGCTGCCGCCACCAGGGAAGTTGGGTTGGTTAGCGGCCAGGGCTCTGGCCCAGGGAACGCGGTTACCTGTAGCGCCAGCAGCTGGACGCCTTCCAGCGGTTTATCAGGGTCCACTTTAACTTCCTGCGTTCTGGCAAAAACCTCCAGGTCTTTCATGTTTTGGCAAGCCAGATAAGAGCCCTGGTTAGGCAGACAGACAGAGGTGCACTTACGTCGAGGACGAAGAAGCGGGCATTTTTCTGGGGAGCGTCAGGGTTGACTTTAACGGTTCTGGCCATTTGGAACGCCTGCAAACGTGGGAAATGCTCAGCGGCCCGAGAAGCACCCTGTTTTTAAATTAAGCGCGCATTACCAAGAGGCCACACCCTGGGCCAGCCTGATGCTCCAGCCTCTCCCTCAGACAGGTGCAGGGGTCGATTCTGAGATCAGGTCTGGGGTCACCCGAGAAATGTCTAAGGAAGCAGCCAGGGTAGAAAGGGCTGAGAAGCCAGCCTCGCTGGCTGGGGCTCCCTCTCAGAGCGCATCACTCCTTAGGAGCCAACTGTGTGAAGAGGCCCCACGTCCGTCGACTGCTTCCAGCCAGGAGACATATTTTACTCTGTACCAAATGGGGAGTAGCAGCCTCAGCGCCCCTCATGGCAAGATGCGACCCACCCACCAACCCTGCACAAAATGATAAGAGGTGCTTGAGAGTGAACGTTAAGTAACATGATGAAGGACATCTCAGGGCACAGAAAGGCCCTGGCCAGCTGGTTCTGATTTCACACCACTCACTGTTCAAATCCACCGTGCAGCAGGATGGTAACTGTATTGCTGCTGTTACCCATTTAGGCCTATCCTGCTTTCCTCATGAGAGCTCCAGGAGCGCTTCCATACCTTGAAGTTGGGAATCCTGTGATGAACAGGACGGGGAAAATCAGCTAAATTTTGTGACTCCATGTAGTCCCAAATCTGCTCACGAATGTCCTGTTTGGAAACACCTATGGCAATAAAGGGTGTGACAGATAAACACACAGACAAGAACCCCACAGCACAGCAGTCCCAGGGCCCAGGGCCCGCCTGCTCCCGCTGCACCCTCAGCTCTGCCACGCCAGACAGAACCTAGGGCTTCTGATCCCTACATCAAAAACCCAGGGTCAGTGATACGTTTTACACCTCAAATTGCTATAGTCCAAACACAGTGTGAATTCAAGTGCAGCCCAAGTGTTTGTTTAATTGTGACCTGAGTGTTTAATTAAGCTAGTTCTATGACCCTGTAGTAGCAGGAGAACAAACACAACCCAAGCCATGGACTCAAGCATTCCTAAGTCCTCACTTGGAGATACCAGATCTGCCTAGTCAAGGCTCTGTAATCTCACTCTCAGTCTATCGGTCTTGAGACAGCTATGATTATTTCACTCCTGCTGTAAGTCCTGTTCACTTGCCTTAGACCTAAGTGATTTGTAAGCCGGCTACTATTTTGGGTTACCAACGACAATCCCCTTCATTGAGAGAATTTTTATTCTAGATCTCACTGTGGAAATGAATTTTTAGGCAATAAATATTCCTTAATGATTTCATTGGGAAAGTCCTAAGAATATCTGCATTAACCATGTGCTCCTCTTGGAACAGAAAACAATAAAAGCAGGAAAAAATAAAATCAGCACATTTATACAAACACATTTAAAGATATTCACTGAATTTTTGTTTTTCTTCGTCCGAAAGGATATCCCTGCACTCACACAGAAGTTTGTTTCAAATCACTTTGGTGTGATGTGGCCCCTCTCATCACCCGGGCAGGAAAGAGGGCAGGTTCAACCTCTCAGGTCCTCCGTCTCCCCTACATGAGTGGAGGCTGCTC
Source organism: Hippopotamus amphibius kiboko (assembly GCF_030028045.1). NCBI lineage: Eukaryota > Metazoa > Chordata > Mammalia > Artiodactyla > Hippopotamidae > Hippopotamus > Hippopotamus amphibius. The sequence continues at coordinate 2,666,674 of NC_080201.1, read as the reverse complement.
AAAAGTGACATGAGAGCAGCCCCAAGGCCAGAGAGAGCTGGGAGTCGCCAACCTGGGCAGTGGGATGGGGCTGGCAGCCAGCTTCTCACCAGAAACATTTATGAATTGCGTGGCTTTGAATCATGTGAATAAATTACATTTTAAAGGCTTATTTTTTTGTAAATGGAGTCTTAAAACATACAAGGGCATCTATAACGAAGAGCCTCTCTTCTCACTTTATGTCGAGTACCAGGTCCCTTCCCCCAAGGCAATCAGTGCACCCATTTCTTCTACTGAAATCTTCCCCAGGCATCTCAGGCTTCTCACAGGAGACACTCCATTCTCACTCTCATCCTCTTTCCCTAAGAGGATGCCCTATACATGCAGCTACATATACTGCTTTGAACTCTGCTGCTGTTTACTTATTATCTTGCAGATTGGCCCATATGGCATATAAAAAGCACCCTCATCCTTCTCTGTAGTTGCATAATATTCCACGATAGGGGCAGGTCAAACTTGACTCAAGACTGATGGGTAATAGGTGGTTTCCAACCTTGTTACTGATGTATGCCTTTACAGCCATCACCCATTTTAAATCAATTTGTTAAACCTCTACACGTACTTTTAAGGTGTTATGGGCCAGGGTCAAAAGTTTCCACAGCTTACGCTCTCAGGCTAGACATAGATCCCCTTGGAACTGCACCCATACCTGGCCTTTCACAGACAGACCCCAGAGCTTCCCGAAGCCCAGTGCAAACACTGCCGGTGCCTCTTAACCCTAGCTGTGGTTCAGAAATCAAGAATGCAGATTCAAGTGTATTTAGGGAACATGCATCTGCAAAGATGCAGGACAAAACCATACTGCTGCTGGCCTGGGTAGGGCCATGCAGGCAGTTTCTAGCACTCTGCTTCTTTGCTGCTGGGAGCTCTGTCTTTGCTGGTCTCTGCTGGAAAGTGTTCTACGCCCCGTCCCTCAGGCAAACCCTCAATTCTTTAAGGCCCAGCTTCAGTACCACCTCCAGGAAGTCTCCCCTCCATACTGCTCCAGTGCCCTGAGGATCCCTGGCACAGGGTGTGGAATAAGCTGCAAAGCCCCGCTGGCCACTTCAGCCTAATCTCTCGTCACCCTCACCTCAAATTCAAAAAGTGGCCCAAACATGTCGGTCCCTGGCCCCACACACCTGTCTTTTTCAGGCCTTTGTACCTCTTCTCTACCCGTCCTCTCAGGACTCGCTGAGACACCACCTCCCCCACAAAGCATTCTCTGAGTGCTCAGTCACAGACAGACGTCCTTTCTTTAGGAAACTCCCTCCTTGACGAACCCAGAGCACCCTCACTCTTTGTTTGTTCAAACAGAAACCATGACACAGACACAACTATTATAAGGCTACCCGTAACAACCCAGAGGTCCAGCAACATCCCCCACACTGTGCAGGACACTGAGTGGGACACAAGAAATGTAGGAACTGTGGCCCTTGCTCCGCAGTCAATTAATCACAAACATCTGAGTGACTCCCATTTAGAAAGTAATGGGCTAATTGCAAGGGGAGGGAGAGAATAAAAGGGCAGGTCCCTGCCCTTGGAAAGTTACCAAAACATGGGAAATAATTAGGAATAATAAAAGGTGACATATATTAATGTGAGAAACGCATGAACCCTGCTCTGTAACTGCCCGTCAGGTCAGCCTGGGTCTCGCTCTTCCTTCCACCTCTAGCCCTGAGCTCCGTCCTGGCGTCTCCAAAGGTCTTTGTTACCCTCCCACCTTCACCGTGCTGTTTCCACGCTGCCCGGCAGCAACGCAGGCGTGGATTTTTTCACGCCTGTCGAACCCGGCTTTCACAGACCCTGGGGCACCAACAGCCTTAGCGACATCTGTGCCAGGCAATCCTGCCATCAATCACCGAAGCCCAGGGGCGAGCCTCCCCGGGGCCTGGGGCAGCTAAGAGGTCCCTGAGGCGGCGCCCCAGCGCTGAGGCTTAGTTGGCTTCCAGACCCGCCCCTGCCAGCAGCCGTGAGCCTCCGTCTCCCCTGCTGCAAAGCGGCGATGACACGGGAGACAGCGCTCACGGGGGCGCACGGCCACTACCACGCGCCCACAGGTCGCTCCCTTCCTCTCCTCCCGCCCGCCGCACGTGCGGCCCCAACCCCGCTCGGACCCCTCGGAGACGCCGCCCGGCCCTCCACGCTCCCCGCCGCCTCCCCGCCGCCCCTCAGGTGCCCCCGCCGCCTCCCCGCCCGTCCGTCAGGTGCCCCCGCCGCCTCCCCGCCGTCTCCCCGGTGCCCCCGCCGCCTCCCCGCCGCCCCTCAGGTGCCCCCGCCGCCTCCCCGCCGCCCCTCAGGTGCCCCCGCCGCCTCCCCGCCGCCCCTCAGGTGCCCCCGCCGCCTCCCCGCCGTCTCCCCGGTGCCCCCGCCGCCTCCCCGCCGTCCCTCAGGTACCCCCGCCGCCTCCCCGCGCGTCTCTCCGGCAGCCCCTCACCCGCCCTCGGCTCCATGGCGACGCCTTCAGCGCGCGACGCGACACCTCCCCCAGCGGAGTCCGGCACGAACTGACGTCACCGGCGCGCGCCTCTCCCCGCGCCTGCGCACTGGTCTGGAGGGGGGGGGAGGGCCGGTGGCGTCGCCCCGGAGGCCTGGTGGGAAGGTACCGCGGCGCGCATGCGCTTGCGGCTCCGCCGGGCGGCGTGGAGAGAGGTGTGCGTGGACCTGAGGGCTTGTTCTCCCGGGGGGCTAGCCGTGAGCGCTTGCTCCGATGGGCGTTTGCTGGGCGCTGGGGGGCTACCAGATGAACGCCCCCTGGCCCGTCGGAGCCCACTGCCAATTCTAACACACCCATCTCCTCTTCTTGTCCTCAGAGGCCCGCTACTCCGGGAAGCCGGCCTGGATTGCTTCTCCACGCCGGGATTCCTCTCCTGTGAGACCCTACAGACGTTAAATGCCACAGTCTATTTTCTGCTCCCTGACTTCTCCTTGCATCGCTATCTCACACACACACACACACACACACACACACACACACACACACACACACACTCCTAAAATGCTAAATAAGTAATTCTAATAACAAAGGCTGGCTCCTGAGAAGCTAGAAGATTCCCCTTCCCCCCCTGGGGAGACGCTCTGCTTCGTTCAGTCCTTTACAGGCCCCGTGGGGTCTGCCTCGCTTACTGTCACCGTGACTCCGGTGGTCACTTTGAGGCAGGATGGTGATTCCAAGTCTCCATGGGGCCCTGAACACCCATCCCACAGTCTGCAAATTCTGTGAGAAACAAATAGCCTCCTCCCCGCCCTGTCCAACAATCGAAGCCCTGTCTGCGCCTCCCAGGGAGCAGTCCGCTTTTTGCAGGCTCTGATAATGAATCCTTTTACCCCACAAGGTTAATTAGGCTTGCAAGTTGGTGGTATAAAAAGCTAAAATTTCACAGACATTGAGTCATGTGTTCAGAAGTCATGCCTTCACGTATACACTACTGTGTATATATAGTTATGAAATTATATAAATTATGTTTCCATATAGGCTATTTTTATTTATATAGAAGTTTGTATTTTAACTTTTTAAGTTGCCTCTAATTTCCAAGACCCTAACTCTATTCTCAGAGAGGCAGCAAAGGAACAGGTTGAGATCCCAATTCCCTCACTTGTAGCTGAAAATTTGGGGTTAGTCACTTAAGATCTCTAGACATAAGTTTCCTCACCTGTAAAATGGTGATTACTAAGAGTACCTACCCCAAAAGAGGACTAAATGAAATGTCAGGGGCAGAACATCTTGGCATAGAGTATGCATGCATTATATTTTCCCTTATTTATTAGGGAGAAAAGTCTTGGAAAAGTCATATGTTCATTCAATAAACACTTCTTATGCACCTATTATGCCCAAAGGTACCCTGCAAGGCACTGGGGCTGCAGGAAATAAGACAGAGTCACCAGCTGCCTGGAGAGGTAGGACATGTGTGGCAGACATGAGGCTACTAAACAAAAGTCAGCTCACCCATATGCCTGGGCACAGGGAAGACTGAACTTCCTGTCCCTGGGGTGTGTTGGGGCCATATGATCAGCTCAGGCCAATGAGTTGTGAACAGAAGTGACATGTGTCACTTAGACACTTAATTCCCAAGGCAGAATCTCCCTCTCTTGCCCTGCCAAGGTGACAGAAGAGGCAGCCTTTGAAAACTCAGGGTCCTGAGTGACACCCAGCTGGGGTTGGTCAAGACTAAGTCAATGAGACTTGGATTGTTTGTTACTGCAGCATACACCAGCCTCAACTGACCAATACACTGTATAGGCAAACCAATTGCATAGCAACATGAATGAGGACAACTCTATAGGACTGGCATGAAATGGGCATCAGAGAGAGGCATGCAACGAACTCTAAGAAGAAACACGTATGTCTTTAATATTCTGTTTTGGAGACATCTACAGTACTCTATTGGATTTCTTGCAATTTTGATGGTATTAATTGTGGCAATGCTTGAATTATAAATATAGATAAGCTCCTTAAGCAATCAGCTTTTTTTTTTAAACCACAAGTTAATGTGATAAACTCCATGGCTGTTCAAGACAGTTTTTCAGAAACAAGCCTTGTGTCCAGAACACAAGAAGAGGGGACATTGGGGGCTAAACTGGGCCCCCACATTAGTGTTTGTAACATGGAAACTGTAATTTCCTTCCATGGAAAGATGTTTGCTCTGTGTCACATCCCTTTTTAAATTTCCAGAGTAATGAAGGTGGTTTTCTCCCAACTTTTTTTTAAATTTTGAAAAATTTCAAACTTAGAGAAAAATTACAAGACCAATAAACAATAAATACCCACATACCATAGGTTCAGCCATTGTCCTCATTTTAGTACATTTTAGATAACTTTCTTTTTCCTTCTCCTCTCTGTCCACACCCTCCCCCTTGGTTGAATCTTTTAAAAGTTGCAGAGGTGATGAATATCAGCTCTAAATATTTTGACACGCATCTTTTAAAAACAAGACATGTTCTTACTTGACCACATAATTATCACACAAGAATTTTATCCTTGATACAAGATTATTACCTAATAGACATGCCAGATTCAACTTTCCCCTGGTATTCTCAAACCTGCCCTTTATTAGTGTTTTTTTTTAATTTCCTCCATCTAGGATTAAGTATTGCATTTAGTTGTCGAGTTTCTTTAATCTTTTAACCAAGAATAGTCCTTAATCTCTGTTATTTTTGTTGTTCATGGTGCTACTATTTGCAAACACTGGTTTGTACAGTTTTCGTCAGGGACACATTTTTTTGTGCTGGAAAAAATTTGTAGGAGCTGGATTGCAATGGATTTTTTTTTAGTGTTGTAAATATATTGTGTTTATCAAACCTCTGCCTTGAAGTGCATCACTGGACTGTGCATTTCTACCGGTTAATATTTAGAAACAAATACTGAAGTGAGATAATTCTGCAAGCTGTTTTTCAACAATAGTACATACGAGTAATAGGTAGTGATTTTCCCTTAAATTAGTTAATAATTTTCTCTCCATTTTGAGCCTGTTGGATCCATGCATGAATTAAAGTGTTTATATTAAGCAATTAGGTTAGGTTAATTTTTTTAATTAATTTTATTGGCTGTGTTGGGTCTTTTTTTTTTTTTTTTTGCTGTGTGCGGGCTTTCTTTAGTTGTGGTGAGCCGGGGCTACTCTTCATTGTGGTGCGTGGGCTCTGCATTGCCGTGGCTTCTTTTGTTGTGGAGCATGGGCTCTAGGCGCATGGGCTTCAGTAGTGCAACGGATTTTTAAGAAGCAGCATTGACTCTGATAAACCCAAGGGTTCATCAGATCCCAAGTAGCTTTTGGAAGCCTGAGACTGCTCTCATTTCCGGGTCCCTTTCCCTAAAACCTAGTGAGCCCAGGAGAGAAATGTATTGAAAATAGCGAGGAGAGACACAAACTCTTTTCAGTTGTCCAATCTGTTGTGCCTCAAAAGCAGAAGCGGCTGCAGAGGTGTTTGGCTCCCTTAACTTTGGTTAAAGTTAAGGGTTGTTAAAGGCAATGTCAGGCACACACATGCAGTACTAATATTTTTTATGACTCCCCTGAAACTCATGCCACACGGGGCAGAAAGACAGCTGCTGTGGGAAGACATGTAGGAGAGCGATTTGTTAACGGCCCTGGAAAAAACACATCCAGACTTGTAGACACCTAAGAGGTGCAAGTTTTATTTGCTTAAAACCTCAGCGAGTCTCCCTAGAGAGGATTTCTTGCTCCCTGAGCAGTTTCAAAGACATTTCTGTTTTCCAAAACATCATGGTCTGCACACGTTGCAAAGCTATGGAAAATACTTTGTTTTTTTTTCTTGATCGACGCGCCGCGCACCGTTTATTTAGCTTCTCTCAGTGATTTTGAACTTCATTCCTGCCATGCAATGCTAAGGTGCATCCGTAAGGTGTCAGCACCTCCATTGTAACCAGAACCTCCACTGGAACCACCCCCAACTATTTTAAGAGGAGTTCCCCGAGAGGCCTCAAGGTGGCGCCAACACCACAGGCCCGCCGGGCCGCCTCCAGGTGCAGCAGCGGCGGCGCCCAGGCCAGGACGCGATGCCCGGGGGGGGGGACGCGGTGGCGAGGAAGGGGAGGTTGTGACTTGACGATCTTCTGCCTTTATCTTCGCTTATTATTCTAGTAATGCACAGGGCCCTCTGGGGCCCGATTTGGCTTTCGGCTCACTGACAGCAAGGTCAGGAAAGGAAGAAATCAACAGCCCCCAATCCAAAATACCTTGGCAGGGAAAAGAAAAGATCGGAAACATGGTTTTTGCAAAGTCCAGGTGTGTGGAAGGTGTTGTTTTAATAACCTGAACAAACATCTCTCCCGGAGTCCTACTGAGCAGAGAAGAAACCTAATTCCAGGGGCAAAGGAAAATGTCTCTCTCACCTTTTCTATCTTGATTATAAGGATTTTTTTTCCCTCCCACCCCACTTTTTTGGGGGAGGGGGGATTATTTAGGCAACTCAGCCTAGTTCTTTTCAGAAGTCATTGGTTTAAACCTGGACACCCTTGTAAATATAAACTCAGACAAAAACTGCTATTTTGGAATTTATTTTCCGTTGTCCTTAGCTATTTTGTTTTTTGCCCTGTGCTATGATAAGGCTTCTTTTTTTTTAAATCACCTCGTAAAAGCAGGGTAAATAATATTCCTCCAGGAAGTCTACAGACTGAAGAGTGTTTCTTGATCAATAGTTAGCATTTCCAGTAAAATTGAACTCAGGCTGCCTGTCAAGTACTCCAACAGAAAGATACTTTTTTGCTAGAGGGTTTTTTGTTTTTTGGGGGGTTTTTTGTTTGTTTTTTTGATGGATGTGAAATACTAGAGGTATGAAAAAATAATACAATTGTAGTGGGAGTTGGAAGGGTGGGGAGAACGCTCAAACCATTCACCTGTGAGCTGAGGACGCGGCAGTTTATTTTACTTTGTTGCCTCCCAAAAATCAAGTTAGAGAAAGAACCTAGAGCACCCCATAAAAAATATAGCGGATGTTTCCGAAGCAGAATATTCGAGGCAATAGGAACTTATTTTGTACTTTCCTTTGATTTTGAATTTATCAGGCGATACATTCAAAGATAATACACACAAATATTTTCCTTTTGTTCTGTTACTGAAAATGAATGAAGTGTCCCCAGTAGTGTCTTCTATTCACCTCCCCCAAAGCTAAGACTGACCCTAGACTCTCCCAAACCTGGGAATCCTTTTCCAGGGAATCTAATAAACAACTGATGGGAGAAGTGAGGAGGGGAAGAGGAATCCTGAAATACAAAAGTTTTATCCGTAGTCTTCTTCCCTACCCAACCGGACACACAGCCTCCAAAAGAATTCTGAGCAGCATTTAGCCCGTCTTAGCCCGTCTTCTAGATGTCCTGCCCCTTCAGGGAAGCGAGCGGAGGGGGACCTGATTATTCGAGGTGTTGAAGAAATAAATACTCAGTCCACAAATAAACAAACTTTCCGGGATTCCTAGAGAGAAGGAGAAAGCTTTGAAGGGCGAGGACCTCCGAGTCGCCCCAGGTCAATATCCCCAGTAATGTCGTCTCCGGGGGCGTCTTTAACCATTTGCAATCACTCACCCCACCCTCCCACGGAACCCCGGTGCCCAAATCACCTTATCAAACAGCAGCCAAACAAAAAAAGACTGAAAGACAGAAAGTCAACTTGGAGAATCCCAAGGGGGCTTCGCCAGGAGCGGGAGGCAGGGGCTGCGCGCGGGGTTGCGGGTTCCAGCCGGCCGGGAGCCCGCGCTGCGGACGAGCGTCACCGGCGAAGCCCCCGCGGAGCGCGGCTCGGGTTTCTCCTCGCGGGCAGAGGAGCCCGGCTCTGCCGGAGCCGGGTGGCGGGTGCATTGTTCCAGTCTTTGGGGAGCGCGGGAGCCAGCCTGTCAAAGCGAATTTATCTCTGGGAAAAGGGAGAGACGCTGCGAAGCTGGAGTTGGTGGGCTGCAGGCGTCTACGCGGGAGGGGAAAGGGGGAAACGAGCAGAATTATTTCACTCTCTTCCCCAAACCCCACAAAACGGCTCCCGGTGTCGTGGATGATTTACCGGATCCACGGCGGATTTAGAGGATTATATTCTCGAGACGCCGCTACTTTCCCGGCTTCGCCTTTCCCCTATAGACGCCTCGGCCTGCCTCCTCAGGTTGGGGTGAGGGGCACTCGGTTTCTATAATTTGTCTCTAAAACCTTTATAGGTTATTCTTGACGGCCCTGAACTGGAAACTCCCCGTTGGTTATTAATTATTTGCTTAAATAATGACAACATTCAGCGGAGGCCCCTCCATTCCAACCCAGCATGTTAACTTGGAATCCATTACACCTGGGCCCCGATAATTAGGAAATCTAATTATTCGCCTCATCACTCATTAATAAGGAAAATAGTACCAGGTTCTTTGCTACTTTGCAAGGTCTTTGGGGAGATATTGGACTACATTAATCAATTCGATTTTATATCTCAAACTGACTTTTATCTGCAAAGGAGCCTCGGGTTTGTTATTTATTTATCTTTATGCTCTGGGCACGTGGGCCCGTGAACCAAAATGTGATAATAAGATAAATTTTAATAAGATACAACTCTTTTTAAAAAATCTTTTCAAGTTGAGACTGAGCTGCAAGAAAGTCTGGTTCTGCGCGGCTGGGTCTTAGAGCCGACGGGTTCCGGCGCTCCTTGTCCTGATTGGTCCCGAGTCCCCACAGCGGCCGGGTCATTGGTCCAAAGTTCCCGGAGGGGGCGTGGCCGGAGGAAAGTAAAAACTCGCTTTCAGCAAGAAGACTTTTGAAACTTTTCCCATTCCCTAAAAGGGACTTTGCCTCTTTTTCCGGGCTCGGCAGGGCAGCACTCTGGACCCCGGCCCGCCGACCCTCAGGGCTGCCGATCCGCTGGGGGGGCTTGGAGAGCCGCCTTCCCCTTCCTGACGCAGACCGAGGGGCCAGCCGTGGTCCACCGCGCGCGCGGCGTCTCCGCTCCGTCCCCGGCCGCCCGCCCGGGCTGCCAGCCGCCGAGCCCCGAGAGCCAGCGGGCGAGCGAGCAGGGGCCGGCGCTGCGTTCGCCGCGGCGCGCCCTCCAGGATGCTGCTGCGCCCGGTCCGCTGAAAACGAGCGCCCCTTCCCGGCCCGAAGGCGGGCGCCCCGCGCCGGCGCCTCCTCCAGCTCACCCCTGAGGCTTCCAGGCGCCCGGGGCTCCCCCCGCCGGCTCCCTTCCTCCCTCGCTCGCTCTCTCGCTCGCTCTCGCTCTAGTAGGGCCTTCCTCGCGGTCCGTGCGCGCAGGCGGTGGCCAGCCGTCTCGGACGCAGCATGCAGGCGCGCTACTCTGTGTCCGACCCCAACGCCCTGGGAGTGGTGCCCTACTTGAGCGAGCAGAATTACTACCGCGCGGCGGGCAGCTACGGAGGCATGGCCAGCCCCATGGGCGTCTACTCGGGCCACCCGGAGCAGTACGGCGCGGGCATGGGCCGCTCTTACGCGCCCTACCACCACCACCAGCCCGCGGCGCCCAAGGACCTCGTGAAGCCACCCTACAGCTACATCGCGCTGATAACCATGGCGATCCAGAACGCGCCCGAGAAGAAGATCACCCTGAACGGCATCTACCAGTTCATCATGGACCGCTTTCCCTTCTACCGGGAGAACAAGCAGGGCTGGCAGAACAGCATCCGCCACAACCTCTCGCTCAACGAGTGCTTCGTCAAGGTGCCCCGCGACGACAAGAAGCCTGGCAAGGGCAGCTACTGGACCCTGGACCCCGACTCCTACAACATGTTCGAGAACGGCAGTTTCCTGCGGCGCCGGCGGCGCTTCAAGAAGAAGGACGTGCCCAAGGAGAAGGAGGAGCGGGCCCACCTCAAGGAGCCGCCCCCGGCGGCGTCCAAGGGCGCCCCGGCCGGCCCCCCCCTAGCGGACGCCCCCAAGGAGGCCGAGAAGAAGGTGGTGATCAAGAGCGAGGCGGCGTCGCCGGCGCTGCCGGTCATCACCAAGGTGGAGACGCTGAGCCCCGAAAGCGCGCTGCAGGGCAGCCCGCGCAGCGCGGCCTCCACGCCCGCCGGCTCCCCCGACGGCTCGCTGCCGGAGCACCACCCAGGCGCGCCCAACGGGCTGCCCGGCTTCAGCGTGGAGAATATCATGACGCTGCGAACGTCGCCGCCGGGCGGCGAGCTGAGCCCCGCGGCCGGGCGCGCGGGCCTGGTGGTGCCGCCGCTGGCGCTGCCCTACGCCGCCGCGCCGCCCGCCGCCTACGGCCAGCCGTGCGCGCAGGGCCTGGAGGCTGCGGGGGCCGGGGGCTACCAGTGCAGCATGCGCGCCATGAGCCTGTACACCGGGGCCGAGCGGCCGGCGCACATGTGCGTCCCTCCCGCGCTGGACGAGGCCCTCTCGGACCACCCGAGCGGCCCCACGTCGCCCCTGAGCGCCCTCAACCTCGCCGCCGGCCAGGAGGGCGCGCTCGCCGCCGCCGCCGCCGGCCACCACCACCAGCATCACGGCCACCACCACCCGCAGGCGCCGCCGCCCCCGCCGGCCCCCCAGCCTCAGCCGGCGCCGCAGCCCGGGCCTGCCGCGGCCCAGGCGGCCTCCTGGTATCTCAGCCACAGCGGGGACCTGAACCACCTCTCTGGACACACGTTCGCGGCCCAGCAGCAGACTTTCCCTAACGTCAGGGAGATGTTCAGCTCCCACCGGCTGGGGATTGAGAACTCGACCCTCGGGGAACCCCAGGTGAGCAGCAACGCGAGCTGTCAGCTGCCCTACAGGTCCACGCCATCTCTCTACCGCCATGCGGCTCCGTATTCCTACGACTGCACGAAATACTGACCTGCCCCGGCCCAGCTCTGCCCCGGCCCGCTCCAGCTTCGCCTCCCAGACGCGACCCTCTCAGACAGTTCAGGCTGCGGAGACGCAAAAAGAACCAAAACTCGCCCACCGCTTTTCCCGCAGACCCGGGAGCGGAGAGAGCGCGCGCGCCAGCCTCCGCCCTCTGCGAAGCTGCAGGTAACTTTAACTCGCCGCCCCGTTTCTGAGATCCCAAGAAGCCCCAGTACAGGGGTGCGGCCCAACGAAATGAATAATGATTTTAAAATCCCCCTCCCCTTCCAGAATGGCTGTGCTCACTGCTCCACTCGGGGTTTCAAAAAGTATAACTTATGGACCAAATCCCATAGCGACCCAGTAATGACTCGCTGTAGAGATCCCCATAGGTCTGTGGGGGTCTCTATAGATTATGTATGTGCTGTGTGTAATTTTAAATTTCTCTAACCGTGCTGTACAAATGTGTGGATTTGTAATCAGGCTATTTTTTGTTGTTTTTCAGAGCCATTAATATAATATTTAAAGTTGAGTTCACTGGATAATTTCTCATCTTGCCCGACCATTTCTAACTGCCAAAGTGAAAATTCAAGACACCTATGTGGGGTTTTCCCCCCTGTACAATTATGAGATATAATTCTTTTCCCAGTTGTAGGTCTTTTACAAAACAAGAAAATAATTTATTTTTTTGTTGTCGCTGGCGGATAAAGTCAAGTATCTGATACTTTTTATTTACAAAGTGCGATGGTGTTGTATAGTAGATGCCTCCCCCAGCAATCCTAAAAAAAAAAACAAAAAACAAAAAAAAAACACTAAAAATTTAACTTGACCTGTGTTTGTCTTATGTGGTCTTAATTGTTGTACTTGCCTTAAAATAAACCCATGTTGTTTTTCTTCCCAAAGTCCGGACAGTGTGTTTGTATTCTCCAATTTTTAAGAACGAGGTGTGTTCACAAATCCACCTGTTTTGATTATTTTTGTTACACAGGTGGGTAAATGTGTAGACATCTACAGATGATTACAGAAGACTGGAGGAACTCCCCTGTTGTCCTGCTAGTGTCAGAAAAGGCTTTTGGTTAATTCAGAATCTCACGCTGACCGAGGCAACCGAGAAACAGTCCTGGTTGGATGTGGCTGCCAGAAGGGCTGTGAGCCGTAATGACATTTGCAGTAATGCATTTTGTTAAACGCAGAAAAACATGCCAATAGTCAAAACCAACGGTGCCATTCCATCCCAATGTCCAGCCATCTCCAATTTAGGAGGTGAGGGAGGGGACGATAAACATTTCCCATTAGCTAACAACAAACCAGGGGGAGTCCTGCTTTTCCTCAATTTCCTAAAATGCGGGCTTCCTTCCCCAATTTAATCATTCTCCAGAAAAGAAACTGAACCAGGATGGCCAAGATCCAAAGGGGATTGATTCTGTACCATTTAATGACCATTCCTGGCGGTGGCCAGATGAGAGATGAATTTTAGACCTCTTTACCTCTGGATTTGATTTCTAAATCTTTACCCCATGGCAGTGAAAAATTTTAAAGCTTTGTAGCACTTCAAAAATAATTTACAATGCTTTTAGAATTTTAAATTTGTCAACTTTCCAGGACTTTAGATAACAGATTATTTTTCTTTTCAGTTTTGATTACCTCATCCTTAAAATTTTAAATAGCAACACAGCCTTTGTGAGGTGTTGACTAGGGGGGCGGGATGGCTTTTTTGTCTGTTTCACTGGCCAAAACACACAACTCCCCTCCTGGTCTCTGTGTGTGACTTTGGGGTCCAGAGCTCAAAATTAGGAATTAGTTTCTCACCCCAGCAGGTGAGCTGTACCTTGCCTAGAGTGCAGCTCCTGTGAACTTACTTCAGGAGATGATGATTTTTCTAAAGGTGATCCTGCTGGATTCAGTGGCTTTGAACGTGACCTGGGCATTATGTTACTTTTAACATGGCATTTTGTCTCCCTGTTATGCTGAAATAGAATTGGGGGAGGTTTGAGCATAATAATTTTCCCCACATGCGCAATACAGATTCTTTCAACCTGTGGTCCCAGAGGTGGCACCTGCTTAAGACGTAAAGGCCGTGTTTTATTGCTTTTCATGACTGAAGGAGTGGTGAGCCCGGGTGCTTGATGCCCGGTAGAGTGGGATGGACCAGAGACAGAGGCAGAGGGAGAGACCCCTGAGACCATTCTCTGAGCTGCAGGATGAGGCTGCAGGTCGCTCCTTGCCGACTTAAGAGCACTGGGGTTTCACTCTGCTCCCCTCGAGGAGCGTGTTCTAGCTGGCTTTCTCCTTGCCCAGACGCTTCAAAGAGCCCTCCCCGAAAGCCTGCCCTCACCTTAAGATCTGGAACTGAGAGTGGTCTCAGAGACACAGGGCAAACAGAGGAGAGAGAAATGTAACCAAGGATTCAGAGACCTGATCTGCCCTTGACTCGGTGCTGGGGTCTCCTACCTTTGGGAAAGCCTCTTAATAAGTCCCCGCTGTGCGTGGGCCGCGCACCTGAGCTCAAGAAGCTCAAGAAGGCCGTGGAGGCCACCGCGGCGAGGGGCCCTTCCATTCCCCTGGGAACGTGGCACCTGGGGGCTGTGTTGGGGGCGTTATCCAGGCCTCTGGAGGCAGCAGAGCGGAGGCGAGTCAGGCCCTGGGGCGCGGCGGCGAGAGATCAGCCGCGTGCGGGGCCCTGCGCTCGGAGCCCTGCGCTCGGAGCCAGGCTCAGCCCCAGCCTTCAGCAGCCCACGCAGGCCTCGGGGCTCGGGGCTCAGCTGCCTGGGGCGTCCGCTGCGCCGCGGAGTGGGAAGGGCAGGCCGCCAAGGCTGAGCCCGGAGCCCGAGAGCGCCGACAGCTGCCGCGCTGGTCTTCGCGCCACCCCGCGCGTCTGCCTCCCCGGGGCGCAAAAACTGCGCAGCGCGCGGGGCCCGCGACGTCTCGGCTCCACGTATCCCTCCGCTCGCCGCCTCTTCTTCCGCCGCTCTCCTTGGGAGGCCCAGGTCCTTTCTGGAAAAGGGGAAAGGAGGTCGGGGCTGAAAGGGCCGGGATGCTGGTCTCTTGCTTGCCGGGACTCCTTGCTAGGGCGGCTCTGTGGTCCACCCAACGCAGTTTGCGCGAAGCCGCGTCTGATACCATGTTCCTTCCTGATCCAGTGAGATACAGCCGGGCAGGTCTCAGAGACACTGCAGATAAAATGGAAGCGACCCGAACACCGCGACAGAGACCGCTTCCCATAGAGAGAACCCTGCGTCCCCGACTGGCCTTGACTGGCTGGACTGTGTCTGTAACCGGGGTACAGTTTTGACAGATAAAGGCCTCCAGAGAGATGCAGTGGCCTTCGAGCGTCCTGCACGTTGCTCTCAGCCCTGGAGAGGCTGCAACTGGAGTAGCTTCTGCTTCTTGTAAGACTCAGAGAGGCACCCGAGCTCATTGCTTTCAGGAAGAGAGGCTGAAAGCTGGGCCTCTCCCACGGCCAGTCTTGGGTCTGTGGCCCCGCGGCTATCAGTGTTCTGGTTCAAGTGGCTTTTCCCCAAGGATGCCCACGTCGGTGGCAACATGCATCCTCGAGTTGCTGGAGCAATGGGTTAGGGGTTAGAGGACCACATCTCGCTGTGTGAACAAATTCCTCCCCTCCCTGGCCTCGGTCTTCTCATCTGTAAAATGAGCAGGTGAGTGCAAGGACATTTCGGGCAGCCGGGCGTGTTTTTTCCTGTATCCCCGGCTCCTGCCATGGGCCCTCACTTATCCCCGTTCCCCTTCTCCGCTCGCAAGAAGTGAATATCAGAAGTTAGAGGGAGAAGAAAATGCCTGGTCCTGGGTACCTGCAGCATTTGGCTCATAATCCTTTCCTGGTCCATCTCCTCCCCTTTACACCAAGACGGCCCCCGGGGGTTGGGGTCCCCTCTGAGTCTGGGAGAGGCTTGTGAGCTTCTCTCAAAGCACAGAGCAGAGCTCCCAGGTCCCCGGTGGCTGAGTGCTCACCTTCTCCATCCTCATCCCCAGCCCAAATCCAAACAACTGGACAGGGTGTTGGGCCAGGTTGGCCACTGGGAATCTATTGATAACCATAAATCTGAGGTGGGTGGAGAAAGACACGGAGAAAAGACACCCGTGATGAATGGGCAGAACGCACTGGGGTCGGGGAGCCTGTACCGGGTGCCTCAGGGGATGTGGACCATATGCTCCTGCCACTCAGGGTGTGGTGGGAGTGGATACGTAGAGAGTAAAGATGCCTTTAGATGCAGCCAGGCCAGGGATGGCTGGGGCTGGAGGGGTGGCAGCCTCCAGGTGAGCGGGACACACTGGTCAGAGCCACCCCAGTGGCTGCTGGCATCACATACTTGACATGCTTCCCCAAACTCTGAGAAGCATTCCCTGCCTGCCTCTCTCTTGCATGGCCTCAACTCACCAAAGCATTTGAAATGTTTGCTTTTTGACATAGGCATGTAAGGAAGGGGGCAGACAGTTTCGAGGAGCTGGGAAGGCTGGGCCGTGGCTGCTGCGCCTGGGAAGACGCCACCGCCTCCACATATGCAAGCCTTTCCCTCTCTGGCTTTTGCAACAGAAGCAGAGAGATGTCGCTTGTGTAGAGCTTGTTTCTTGAAGGTGTCTCTCTGGCGCTACAGTGTTGCCTGTGCCGCCTCTGGCTCTGCGGGGACTTTATCCTGGGGCTGTGAGAGCGGGAAGGCTGGAGTGGAGGAAGGGGTAGGTTGACAGCTTGATAAGCTTGCTGGCATCGATGGTCCCTTTAAGGGAATGGAGTTGGGGAGCACTGGGAGGGCTTTGTGCTCAGTCCAAAAGCCCACCCAGGCTGGGAGGTCACGGAGGCCAGAGAGGCCGCTCCCACCTCACGGAGGCTCAGTGGCCCTTGACCCTGGGCCTTACCTTTCCAGCAGCCCCCCTGGGCGCTCCCTCTGCCCTCTTGTTATTTTTCCAGATGGTCTTCCCAGCGGAGATTTCTCTCTGAGCGGAATCCACAGGCACCAGTCAGGCCCCACGCGCACACAGGCCAGCGGAGGGTGCGCGTGACCTGCCGCGTGCTACCTCAGGCTCTCCGAGCCCATTTCTCAACTGAAAAAAACATAGAATCATTGAATAGGGTTATCGTGAGCATTAATGAACCTGACCCTGTGGGGAAAGTGCTTCAATAACGTCCAGTCCTTACTAAGGACTGTTAGCTATTAGGATTTACCTGGATGACAGAAGAGAAAGGATTCTTTGCTCTCAAGTAGCTGCATATATCAGGCTAAACGCTGACATGCTTGGGCAGCGCGGTGCGGGGCCCTAACTGCCCCTGCTCTCTGGGCTTCAGTCAGCACCAGCTGGCTGGCCAGCCGTCACCTTTGTGGCGCCCTTCCCGGAGAGAAGCAGAAGACACTGCTCTCTGAGCCTTTCGAAGTGGGAGAGGAGGGCAGGGGAGGAGAGGGTCTCCCGGGTGTTGGCAGGACGTGAGGACTCTGGGTCTTCTACTTACAATGCCCCAAGTTCTGGGGAGGGCGCACATTTCTCCTCCCCAGACGGCCCCCTTCCCCTTTGATTCCTCCAGACACACCTCTCAGCTTCTGTGCGCACCTGAGAGGGTCGGACCTCAGAGAATCCACCTTCGGAGGAAACCATGTGGGTTCCAATCCCTGTTCTATTTACTGCCTCCACTGTTTTCCGGTGTTCTGTGCCCGGCCTCCATTTCATCATCTGTAAAATGGGCGAATCCATCCTCCCATCTTCCATAGTTGCTGCCAGGGTTCTCAAGAGAATTTCAACACACAGTAGCCATCATAATGCGATTGTTTTCCTGCCTTTGGAACACTTCCTCCTGGGAGACCTGAGGCGAGTTAACTTCCTGGCCTCAGTTGCCTGGTCTGCAGAATGAGCATGAAAAAAATGTATGTTTCTTAGGGTTACTGTGAGGATGGAGTGAAAATAGAAGGAGAGCACTTTGAACAGGGCCAGCGCATGGTAGTGTTCAAGACATAATTAGTTATTAATATCCTTATCATCATCCTCACCAACAGTTTTAGGTTGTCATTAAGGTGACCTCGCTTCTTTCCACTCACTCTTCTCAAACAGATGGTAGAACCGTTCATTCTTTATATACACACACACAGAGATACACACACACACATAATTTGTTGACTATCTTCACACTTAGAAAAGATCATCATTAACTTGAATGTCTGCTTTTTTATTTACCGGTGAAGCAGAAGAAAGGTAGATGGGGGCGGGGCACGGGAGGAGCTCCTGTCTTTCCTCCTGCGGCCTTTTATATGAGGCCTCTTTGGTCCAGGCTGGTGCCTGGCCTGCCCAAGGAGCAGACTTTCTGCCAGGGAGCTGGGAACGGTAATTTCTGCCCTCATCCCACACTCAACCCAGTTTGTTCTTGGGCCCTGCAGTTGGGAGTGCTGCGGTCCTTCCGGAAGCACGATTTCAGAGCTTCCCTGCAATCCGGGAGCCGGGCTCCCACTGACTGCAGAGATGAATGTGCTTTTCTGGGATCTGAAGGCTTATGAACCTGCAGGGAACTTTCGTCGTCTCCATCTGGCTCCCTGAGTCACCCAGCCTGCCCGGCAGTCTCCCAGGCTCAGCTGGTCCCCCACCGAGCCTCCAATCGGTCCTCACCCGACAGAGCTTCCGCACGAGGGCGCATCCACACTCGGACTCGGCGCTTGTGCCCTGCGCTCCCCGGAAATAAGCCCGGGCCCGGGGTTCCTTCCTGCAGCATCCCTTCCTAAGCTCAAGTTATACACTTCACCTGGGAGCCCAGGATTCGTACCCCCACCGGCGCCGGGTTGGGGCGCCCTGCCGGAGTTCTGTGGCTGGAACCTCCCAGAGAGGTTGCTAACTGCTGCGAGCACGTGGGGCGGGACGCGCCTCTCCAGACCGCGACTAGAACTGGGGCTGTTTTTTTCTTTACTATCGGTGCCCTGCCCACCAGCCGCTCGCGTCTCCGCCTGCGTCCCGCCCATACCCAAATTGGGCGGTGTTTATTATTGTACGAATTCAAGCTCGGATTTGCCTTAGAGTTTAGAAGGAGCACCGCGGCGGCACGCTTTTCCGGAAAGGCAGGGATGTGCGTGCTGGACTTTGGGTGCCCGGGACACTCCAGGAAGGGCTCCGGGTGCGGAGGTGGGGGGCCGCGCAGTAACACCGGTTTGTCTCTTGTTCAGGGTCTGTTAGAGCCGGCACCGAGGCTGGATCCAAACTTGAGCTTGCAGGGGGGCGCTCGGGTCTGGAGGGGTTGGGTGACTCCGGGGTTGCAAAAGTGCCAACCTTGAGGTTCTTTTTTCCATCCCAAGGTTGAAAGGGGTGCTCTGATGAAAGCCAGGGATACAGAGAGAAGACGGCGCCCTGTTCTCTCTTGGCTAGAGGGCCATCCTCAAGACCAAGGCTGGGACCAGAACAGGAGAGATACTGGGTTTAAATTAGAAATGCAGCTTTGGGGACGGAGGCCTGGATGTGTCCCAGGGCCTGACCTGGCGCTCCGTGCATGCACCCAAACCGGTTTTTCGACCCTGATTGCGACTTCCTTTTCGGTATTTCAAAGGTACCTGGTCCCCTGTGGTCTATTGGAACCCCCAAACACATGAGTTACTTTCTGGAGTCCCCATTTTAAGTGGGATTCTCCCTTCTTTTCCGTATCAGGGGTGACCTGAGCAATGGCAGCCGGTCCCCAGCATGGGGTCGCCTCTCTGAGACAGCCGCAGCAGCAGACAGCCCCCCTCATTAATGCACATTTAGTGCCTCTCTCCCCAATCACCGGGGAGCCTCGAGGGCCATGACTACCCCCACCTGCCATCTTCATCCCTCCCTCTTCTCTTTGGCATCCACAGGGTTTACTCAATGAAATGTTAATTCAGTTATCCCAAGCTTTTTCTTTCTTTCTTTTAAAATGTATTCAGCAAAGGTCGTAAACAGGAACTAGTCACCGTACGTGCCACCCCTCAAGGCAGCAGAGTAGGGGAGACACCTTCTAAATCAGCCTCATTCAGGGGTTTTGATCCAAACCGGGGCTCGGCTACATGTAAAATGAGACCGGGTGGGGAGTGCTTACACCCCAGGGTGAGTGGGTGGGGGGGGAGCGAGCAGGCTTCCCAAATGCTTAATGTAATCACGGGCCAGCTGCGTGCACTTGTAAAGTTGTTATAACCCCTCCTTGTTATAAACAGGAAAGCGCAGAATATAAAGCAAGAGACCCGCATTCACAAATACCAGCTCTCCCTCGCCAGCTGCCAAATTCCCCTTTTATGGTGTTCCTCCTTGCAATCTCAGACCCATCAGAAAGACCTTGGTCTCCTCGCCTCAACTCTCCAAAAGGGTTTATTTTGAAACTTCCCCCAACCAAACTGTGGACCTGGTACCGCATGCCCTCTCCAACTCACAGTGCCCTGTGCCACTGGCTTCTGGAGAAGCTGGAGTCCTGGAATCCTCTTCCCGCGGGGTCCTCAGAGAGCCCTGAGGTGAAAGCTTGCCCCTTTCAGGATACTAGGCCCCCAGGGGATACGCCCACGCCCCAAGCCCCAGTTTCTCCGGGGCATCCCAAGGATCTCTCCAAGGAGGGCTACATCCTCTTCTAATCAGACTCCCATCTATCTCCTCTCCCCCGCCAAAAAATCTAAGCGCTCTCAAAGACCTCAGAAAGCATTTTATGAGACTGTGTCATCGCTACATCTGCTAAGCCTGGGAGAGAAAACATCTTTTGTGGGAGGCCATGGGATTTCGGGGCTCCCCCAGGCTAGAGGTAAACTCACCCCTGCGCCCCTCCCACCTCCACCTCTCCTTCCTGGCCCGCAGACCCTGCTCTGAGCCACTGGGATCCACATCCTGCCTCACTGACTGTGTGTGCTTACAGCGTCAAGCGGTGGACGTGATATTTCAAACATCAGATCAGTGCGTTTATATATTGGGTGCCCGGAAATTTTTCCAAATAAACACAGCTTGATTCAACTTGGGTGGGCGGACTTATCAACAGACTAATTCTATAAACAAATGAAGGAATAACCCCGAAACCGATTGGCTGGTATCAAAAAGACACGTGGAGGGAAAAGCTTGGAGTTTTTCAGCAATGAAATTTTAATTAATGTGGGTGGGCTGAGAACACAGCGACTGTTTATCATAGACAATTTATTTTCCAGCGCTAAGTCAACATATAATAGCAAACTTACAACAATTATTTAACATTTTTAAAGCCATGAAGAAGGGACAGAGCGCTGAGCGGCCGGGGAGAGCGGCCGAGCGGGAGGTAGGCGCAGGGGACGCTCCCCGGGAGGGCCCTTGCGGCGCCGGGCGCAGTCCCTAAGCCGCCTGGGTCGCCTGCGTCGCCGAGAGCGCAGCGCGGGCTCCCGCTCGCCATGAGCCACCTCTTCAGTCCCCGGCTGCCTGCTCTGGCCGCCTCGCCCATGCTCTATCTGTACGGCCCGGAGAGGCCCGCGCTGCCTCTGGCCTTCGCCCCCGCAGCTGCCCTGGCGGCCTCGGGCCGGGTGGAGCCCCCCCAGAAGCCGCCCTACAGCTACATCGCGCTTATAGCCATGGCGATCCAGGATGCGCCTGAGCAGAGGGTCACCCTCAACGGCATCTACCAGTTCATCATGGACCGCTTTCCCTTCTACCACGACAATCGGCAGGGCTGGCAGAACAGCATCCGCCACAACCTCTCGCTCAACGACTGCTTCGTCAAGGTGCCCCGCGAGAAAGGGCGGCCGGGCAAGGGCAGCTACTGGACGCTGGACCCTCGCTGTCTGGATATGTTCGAGAATGGCAACTACCGGCGCCGGAAGAGGAAGCCCAAGCCGGGCCCCGGAGCCCCGGAGGCCAAGCGGGCCCGCGCGGAGATGCACGAGCGCGGCGCAGAGGCGCAGCCGGAGGTGGGGAGTGGGGGAGGATGCCCCCGCCCCGCGACCCCCATCCACGAGGGAGCACCCGCGCGCCCCTCGCCCCTCCGGGAGGGCTCCTCTCCGCCGGCGTCCCTCCGCTGGCCCAGGCCCGCGTCGCCCTCTGGGGACGCGGGAGACGCGCTCCAGGGCGCAGCGGCCGTGGCCTCCGGCCAGCCCGTGCGCACGGTGGATGGTGCGGGGTCCCCTCCGCGCCCCACCTCCCGCGGCTCTCCGAAGAGCTCAGACAAGTCCAAGAGCTTCAGCATAGACAGCATCCTGGCGGGCCGGCAGGGGCAAAAGCCGGCTGGAGGGGGCGAGTTCCCGGGGGGCGCCAAGCAGGGGCCCGGAGGCTGTCTGGGCGCCTCACTTCTGGCCACCTCTTCCGGCCTCCGTCCGCCTTTCAACGCTTCCCTGATGCTCGACCCGCACGTCCAGGGCGGCTTTTACCAGCTCGGGATCCCTTTCCTCTCCTATTTCCCTCTGCAGCTCCCCGACACGGTGCTTCATTTCCAGTAATGCAAAACAGTGGCGCGGTTCTTTCCCCTGCCCTGGTCTGAGCTTTCTGTGAGGACCGGGGCTCCCACCTCTGGAGAAAGAAGTCGCGTTTGGTTTGTTTTGTTTTGTTTTGTTTTGTTTTGTTTTGTTTTGTTAATGATTTCCTCTGCCGATGTATGGATCCTGGAAGGATTAGCAACCTCTGCGCACGGATGGGCACACACTGCGCTGCCTTCTGCAAGGCGGACCTCCCAGAACCTGGAGCCACTTTGGAGATTCAAAAGACGCTGCCCACGCTGGGACTTGGGCATCTCAGACCTCCTACTGGGGGAGCAGGGAAATTCCTTGACCTTAGGTCAGTCTGATGGCATAATCTTCCACTAGCTACCCAGACAGGTCCTGCCTGTCGAGGGGATGGGAGGGCCCAGACACCCCGAGGGCAGACAGATGGCCGCAGTGTGGTTCTTTCTATCTGAGAGCCATAGTCTGACCATCGCCAGCTCAGTTGTTGCTGTGGCCTGGGCCTTGGCTTTGAGCCCGTCCGAGAGATGGGTGTTCACAGCTAGGTTTGTCCCTGAAGTCCAGTTGTAGGGACACCGGGGGTGACCCCTGTTTTTCAGGTTCTTTGGCAGATCCTAGGGCTTGGTGACGACTTACAACCAATGTCCAGGTGGAAGCTGAGAAACCACACTTTTATTTTAAATGGAGAATTTTTCTCTTTTCCTTTCTAGATAGTAAAAGGAACATGCTATATTCTTTGGCTAAATGCTTGATTCTTTTTACTATGAGGATTGCCCTGTGAAAACGTCTGTATTAACAACTTCTAGTAAGAAAGTGCCCTCTCTGTAATTTAGCATTTTGTTGCATTATGATAGCTCGTTAATCAATACACATGTTCTCCAATGCATGTTACCAACCTCCTGTTACGCATGTTAGCCATCCTCCTGTCTCTTTGCCTTTTTGTTTAAGGAGTCAAAAGATTTCTGGGGACACCGGAAGTGTGTGAGGGGGAGGAAAGATGTCTGGATAGCAGAAGATTTTCCATTTCCATGTTTTTTTCGAGATCTAGGCTTAATTGTTGCTGCATTTTCCAGAATTGTGTATGAAGAGCTACTTTTAATCAAAAGTTGGGTGAAACAAACACAAGGAGAGCAAGTGGAGGGAGAAATGGGTCAGTGCCAGGAAGAGTAAGGGAGTCCACTGGTGTCTGTGCAGGCGGTTCTCTGGACCCCAAGGAACCGGGGGTTTGGTGGGAGGCTTCCCAGCCAGCTCCTCCCTCCAAGCCCCAACCAGGCAGGCCCAGAGCCTGCAGCTAAATAAACACCTTGTGGAGGTGACTGGAAGTCTGGTGTGAGGGGTGGGCGGGAAGGCAGGGGGCCAGACAAAGATCTGGTTATGAAAATTGAGATTTTCACAGCCTGGTTCAGCTTGGAACGTTTGAGAAATGCATCTAGCCTCTTATGGTATCTTTCTTTGGGTTGTTTTGGTGATTTCCTGAACCTCCAAGTTACTTTAATTTTATCTGATGTGGGAAAAGCACAATAATTCACGCGTTCTTAGAAGGAGGCAGAAACAGGTCTTTGACATAATTTTTAAAGCAGTTTCCAGGACTTATATTAAAATGAACGCAAACTTTACATCAAGAGAGCCTGTTGGTTAATATGTTGGAAAGGCTACTTCGGACAAGCAGAATAATTTAATTCGTAGGCACAGAGCTGACCTACTGAGAATTCATTCTGAAGGCCCTGCGCTACTGACGCACACAAACGTCCATGACTGACCGCATTCTGCGCAGGCTGATGGAAACACTTTGGCGGGCGAGCTTCGGGGTCCTTGATATGAAGAACCTTGATGAGGTCCCATTGTTGAGATCTAGGATCACTGTGCTTAACTTCAAATGTGGTGGGAGGGCCGTTGTTGGGTATTTTGTTATCCCGACGTTTCAGCCTCTGTGAATAAAGTTGTTTTTTCATTAAGCTCTCAGTGACTGGTTCAGTGAATTCCTGGGTGGGGGTGGGGGGTTGGTGGGGGAGGGATAAACACTGTAATACGAAAGGGGAGACGGGGATTATATCCGGCAGCCCCAGCAGTGTCTCCGGAGGCGCTGGCTTCTGAGGAAGGCTCAACACACAGGGACTGCAGTGTAGGAGCTGAAAACCCCAGGACCAGTGGGTGCTGCCTGAATGTCAGCAGTGAGATGAAGATTCTGCTGTGTAGCATACGTTTTTAGTGTTTTCTCTTTATGTCTGATTTGCTCTCTTGTGTGTTTTGTTAATTTATGATGGCTGTTGTCTGGAGAAGCAAATAATCTAATACTGTCATTTTTTTTAAAGATTTTTTTTGATGTGGACCATTTTAAAAGTCTTTATTGAATTTGTTGCGATACTGCTTCTTTTCTTTTTTTTAATGTTTTTTGGTTTTTTGACCGCAAGGCATGTGGGATCTTAGCTCCCTGACGAGGGATCAAACCTGCACCCCACGCCTTGGAAGGCGAAATCTTAACCACTGGACCGCCAGGGAAGTCCCAATATTGTCATTTTAAAAGGATGGTATTTTAGAGTTATAATTCCCAAAAGTATAGTACAAATATTATTTTTATGGCAAAGAAAAAAAAAAAGGCAGGAGTATGTATCAAGGAGGAACTCTGTTACCTAATCCCCACATTCATCTGGTTTAGGAAGGCAAAGAGAAACGGACAGTGGGGTCATTTTCTATGGATTCTATACAATTCCATGTGTACTCCTTTCTACCCAAGAGAAAGCGGGGTTTGGGGACTTGGCGATCCAAATGGCTGTTCTGATGTTCCAGTTTTAGTCATGTGCTCCAAAGTACGCATCGGTGAGGCCGAGAAAGCTTTCTACGCTTAATAAAAAAAAAAAAAAAGCCACCTAGATTTTGTGTAAACCAGAAGCATCATTCTCTTCTTTAACAATCTGAAGTATGCCTCTGTGTTCTCAGCTAAACAAAGGGAACGTGTTCTGTTTCTTGCAGATGATCTTTGGTTTAAGCCCTGATTACACACACACATCCCCTGCCACCCCCCCCCCCCCACTTATGAGTACACTGATCATAATAGGGGATGTGGCAGGTGTACGTACAGTGATACATAAGTGTGTGTGTGTATGTGTATACGTGTGTGTGTGTATACATGTGTGTGTGTGTATACATGTTCTGCACACACAAATGGTCAGAAACTCATCTTTTTGCATAGTTGGGGCAGATAGACTCAGATCAAGTGCTGAATTCTTTTAGATTAACCCAAGTATTGGTACTTTTGGAAAGATTTTGTTTTTCTATATGATTTGAACAAGGAATAATTTAGTTTTTTGCACTATTACAGTGAAACTAGCAAAGATTTTATAAAAGAATCTTGGGAGACATACCCACCTGAGACCTTTACTACCACAACTTTTGCAAGGGTGAGAGGACTTTGTCAAGGCCTTTTGCTTTGTCTGGTCTTGGGTATTTCCTGGCTCTTGTGGAAGTTGATGGCCTCCTGGGTCTCACATGCCCGCATGAGGTTTTCCAGAACCGGAGCAATAGGATGGGTTTGCATCCCTCTGGAAAGGAGCCCACCTGTGGTCTCTAGCAGTTCACAAAGAGCGGTCAGTGTCTATCCACGTGTGGGTTGATGAATTAGCCACACATGATGTTACTGTTTCAGCTGAAGGCCGGAGCCCATCTGCCCGGGCTGCACCCATGGCAGAGCCACAATTCTGTGTACTTCCCGTCTTCGTGGTGCTGAAGTCTTGCTTCCATGGAGCAGGGGTTTTTTCAAAGAGTCAAAAATACACATGATAATAAGCCAAGTTGATTTTTTAAAACTGAAGAGCATGAGTTCGTTGGAAAAGTAAAATTCTTTTTATCCCCATTTCAAGTAGTTTTTATGCCTGAATAGCCAAGTGGCAAGTTCTCATCCACACTTGTCTTTATCCAGAAGCCCCAGACTCGGGGTTCTGCAGGGTTAGACAGATCCCATAGATTGTACAGTGACCTAGAGGGGGCCATAGGGACTGGTGGGGCCTGGGCCCAACTGGGAGGGAGGGTCTGTCTCTTTCAGTGGCGTCCAGATGCCAACTGTGCTGGGAAAACCACAGGAGGGGCTCATAGGCCAGATGGGGATGCAGACCTGGGGTGTACACTAGGGTGGGCTGATGAGACCGGGTGAAAACTCACATCTCTCCGTGGCAGATGGCTGGAGAAAGGGGGGTGGGAGGGCCTGTAACAAGTCCTGGTGAGGGGTGTCTTATTTACCCTGGCAGGGATGGGGGAGGAGGGCAGAGGGGAGGCATGGGGGCAAAGGTTCTGTCCCAACCTCCTGTTCCTATCAGGATGACTCAGGGTTCCAGCAGGAAACCAACCTACGTAGACGAGCCGCTGGACGAGGCCCCGGGCAGACGGACTATCAACAGGCAAGTGGGTGGAGTGAGTGTAGCTCGGGCCACGGTGCTGCGGCCGCGGGAGCTGGGAAGAGACACCCACCTTCTCTCCTCTTCTGCCTTCCAGCCTCACCTTGATGCCTCTGACTGGCTATACCCCACCAGGAGTCCTACCTACAGGGAGCCCACGTGAGGCAGTCCATAGGGGTCAGCCGGCAGGAGCAGATGTGGGGCCGAGGCAAACCGAGCATGGCCAGCACAGTGGGTGGGGGTCCCTCCTCTGGGGCCAGTTGGTGGCAGCTGTCCTGACCACACTGTTGATGTCCCACGGCCAAGACCAGGGCGTCTGGGACGATCCCGGCGGCTGCATCTGGCGTCCTCGGAGCCTGGACTCCCCGTCCGGCAAGAGAAGGTAGATCTGGACCCTAACCCGAGAGCCTCTTAGGTGGGCAGGGTCTGGACTTAGCTCCTGAGGAGCCTGGCTCCGGCCACACACTCTCTGCCTTCTCACTTCTGGGCGGGGAAAGGACTTGCTGAGCTCCTGCGGCTGGGATGACTGAACATAGTTTGTATCCGTTTGTTGAGCATTTAAAACAAAGTTATTCCTTCCTGGGCAGTGAGCTGAGCATGACTGGGGCTGTCTTGCTCTTCCAGAACATGTGGCAGACACGCTGGTGAGGGCGTCCTCCAGCCCGAGTCTAGGGGAGGGACACAAAGGGAGTGTCTCGGCCAGGGTGGCAGCGAGGTCAGGCCCTCTGGTAAGAGTAGGGGATGAGCCCCTGTTGCTCACAAGACCGTGTCTCCTTGGACAACACCAAGTTTAAAGCCTGACTCAGGTCCTCATACTGTGCAAAGTGAGTATTACACATGTCCTCCCTCCCCAGCATCCTGGGATCACACTTCTTTCCAAGGAGTGTCACCATCTACTGTTGCACAGGTCTCGCTAGCCACACCTGCTAGTGAGGAAAGCCCTTCTCATCAATGTCCTGTTGATGCATTACCGTTCAGTGACTGGATGTCCAGGTGAAGGTGGGGAGGGGTCAAGAGTGAGCCCACCAGACAGAGACTAATAACCCAGCGCTGCCCTTAGTTGCTGTGTGACATCAGCAAAATGACTTAACCCTTCTGTGCCTTAACTTTCTCATCTGTACAAATGGGGGCAATGTTAGTGACTGCCCCATCAAGCTGTTGTAAGGAGTGAATTTAATGAGGGTATAAATTCCTAGGACAGCGCCTGACCCAGCTCTCATCTGCAAAATGGGGAAGATCGTAATGCCTTCTGCACTGAGCAGTTGTCAGGATTAAATTAGTTAATATACGCACATAAAATATCTGGTATGCGGGAACCATTTGGTAAATGGGAGGTCTTGTCTCTGTATACAGACATAGCCTCCAATCTAAACACTTTTGTTTTACGAGTCCATTTGTGACTTCTTGGTTCTGTAATGAAACCAGGAACCCACAGTCCTGCTCGCGTTCCATGATTCCGGAGGTCGCGGGAGCCTTCTGGGCTGACGTCTTCAGCTCTTCCTCTCGGGAAGGCTGGCAGCCATTTTCACCTCTTCCTTGCAGTGTTACATCTCTTGAGATGATCCAATCATTTGAACACGAAACCAAAAGCAAAATAAGCCGCCACACGCGGCAGGGGCTCCAAGGAAACCACAGGAGAGCAGTTTTCACAGGCCGAGGAGGGCGAGTCCTTTGCTGTTTCCTTGCTTTGCCCAGGAGCTTAGAAGAGGCTTCCCAGGGCTGGCTGTCCAGCCAGAGTGAACTCAGGGGCCTTGGGAATGAATAAAACTCTTGATTTCTGCCCTCCCGCCTGCCCCAGCACTGAGACCACGCCTGTAGGTCAGGGAGAGTCTCCACCCCTCTCCTGGGGACAAAAGGACCAGACTGGAGCAGCTTTTCCTACATTCATGTGTTTCATAGCCCGCCTTATAAAGTGTAAGGAACATTTCTTTAAATGCTGTGGCTAAATATAGCAGGGGTTGGGTCAGCTAGAACATTTTTAGAAAGCACATTACAAATCAGGAATGTTTTGGAGAAATAAATAAACTTTCCCACATTTTTGGACTTTGTGTTGGCCCTGCGGGCTCCATCTTGAGAGCATGATGGGCGGGGGGGGGGCGGAATGAATAATTCATATTGGGCTCTTGCTGGTGCCCAGAGCACCCTGCAAGTGACTGCTCCTTCCCTTCCTTGGGCATGGGGCGCTAGGACAGGGGTGGGGTGGGCGTGGGAGATGCTGTCAGGCTACGGACAGCCCAGCGTCTGAATAAGGGCCACTCAGTGACATGAGGAAGACGGGATTAACGAGAAATACATCTTTTTCCAGAAATGCATCTATTTCATTTCTTGTCTCTGCTGTTTGTTCCAGGGGCTCACTGGCCTCCCACCTGGGGTGAGAACAAACTCAGGGGGCCGTGTGCCGACCCCTCTGTTGCAGGATGACCTCCCAGTGCTTGTGTCCTGTTCCCAAGGGCTCCCATTCCATTGGTCCATGTGGGACCAGGTGGCGTGTTTCTAAAAGCTCCTCAGGGGAGCTGAGCCTGCAGCCAGGGTGCGAGCCACCAGAGCAAGGTACCGACACCCCTGGGCGGGCCTCCAGGGATGAAGGAATCGTGCAAAGCGGGTTGTTCGTCTCTTACTCTTTCTACTTACTTACCCACATTCGTACTCAATCTTCACCTGGTCAGAATAGACTCTCGGCTTCTCTCCATGAACGAAAGCATCCTTTTTCTCTTCTTTGGACAGAGTCGCCTCCACTAAACCACTCATAGAAGTTATGTAGAGAACAGACTTGTGGTTGCCAAGGGGGAGGAGTGGGGGAGGGATGGATTGGGAGTTTGGGGTTAGCAGATGCAAACTATTACACATAGGATGGATAAACAAGGTCCTACTGTAGAGCACAGGGAACTATATTCAATATCTTGTGATAGACCATATGGAAAGAATATAAAAAAGAATGTATATATGAATCACTTTGCTATACAGCAGAAATTAACATTGTAAATCAACTGTACATCAGTAAAAAATAATAATAAAGGTTTGTCTTGCTACAACCTCAGTAAAAGCCAGGGAGAGAGACAGCACCTCGGCAAAAAAACAAAAACAAAAGAAGTTATGTGTGTTCATGCAAGAAGTGTGGAATATTTAGAAGGGTACTAAAAAGAGAATCAATGTATGATCCCATGACCACCTGTAATAACCCCACCACCAGAGGCTGTGGTTGGTATTTCTCCCCTAGACTGTATGTATATATGTCTACATCGACCATAGGTATACCACAGACGTAGATCTGCGGGTGTGCATACAGACTGTTTTCCACTTCATCACCGCTGCCACCCTCAGCACCCTCACCATCATCACCACCAGCACTGCTACCACCCTCACCACAGAGCTTTTTTGCACGTGCAAAGTACTGGGCAGGTACGGTAAGGCCGCTTACGGCACAATCCTTTACTTAATTGCTGATGGCCTGGCCACATAGAGATGAGCTGAAAATAGATTTGTTTATTTATTTATTAACATCTTTTATTTTGAAATAATTGTAGATTCACAGGAAGGTGAAAAGAAATGCATGGGGAGGTGAAAGTCACTTATTTTGTATGAGAATTTTTATAGCCCTTTTCTCATTCAAATGTAACCATCTATGGCATCACCATTATCTCCATTTACATACGAGTAGACACAGACAGACAGATACACACACACACACACACACACACACACGTGTGTCTTGTCCTGGCTCGGTTAGTTCTGGAGCACATGGCCAGCACCGAAGTTCTTTCTGACCCCTTGCCATGATGTCGGGACTGAGGATGGGGACAGAGACTCCCCCCACATGACCACTGGTCAACAGACCCAATCCACACCCTCGCTGTCCCCTCCCTCCCCATCACAGGGGAGCCACACCAGCTTCTGTGTCTGAGCCACGCCAGCACCTAAGATCCATTCTTGTATCGGTTTTCATCCTTCCAGTGGGTATGGGTAGAGCTGGGAGTAGAACTCGACTTTCGTTGTCTGTTTGGATGAATGGATCTCTACCTGCACTAAGCACCAGAATCCCCAGGGGGGTCTTTAAAAAAATGCTGACGGCCGGGTCGCAGCCCCAGAAGGTATTTTAGAATGACACCCCCCCCCCCGGCCCCTGCCACCCATGATCCCAGTGTGCAGCTGGGGTTGAGAAGCAGTGGTTTTGGTACCAGTAGGGGAAGGCTTGAGGTCAAGTGCCCAGAGTATTCAGAATAACCGCTGGGCATGAAGAAACAGAGAAGTGGGTTTCAGGTTGAATGAAGCAGCCCAGCTGCTGACATTCGTCAGGGCTCATGGCCTCCCCACTCCTTGCATACTGTCTGGGGAGAAGGTACTGAACACATCACCTCATTGAATCATTTCAGCAACCCTGAGAGTCTCCCCCACTTGATGGAGGAGGAATCGGGCTGGGATGAGTGCGTAGCACATAGTCAGGGGGAGCCGGGTCACACACGTGTTCCTAAAGTTCCCGTTCCCCTTCACACCATCCTCGCCCCCAGGCCAGCGTTTCACAGATATTCACCCGTGTTCAGCTTGGGGTGAAGGAAGCACATGCATTTAAGAATATGCAGAAAGGAGTAAAAGTGTTTCTGTTTTCCCACGATCAGGAATTGTTCCAAGTGCCTTTGTCATCCGATTCGTTTGTCATTCTCCATCTGTCAGATGGTCATTAAGTGCCAGGCGTGTGACACACCTTAGCCGTATACAAACGGACCAGACCTGGGTCTGTCCTCGAGGGGCTTATATTCAGGTGGGGAAACCAGGGAAGCGAACTGACAGGCACCAGGGAATGCACTGCTGACATTCATGGTTACTCAAAATCTTTTAAGCACTCCCCACTTCCTGACAGATTCCCATTCTTTCAATCCCGTCTTTCAAACATAAAAAGAAAAGAAAAAACCCCCTGGTCAGCTCTGTGTGCTAGAATGGGACCCACCCCCAGACATACAGGTGTGACCTTGGGGGCCAGGTGGGCCAGGAGGAGGGTGTACCGTACCTGCTTTGATGCTGCGGGCGGACCGCAAGAGTGGTCTTGGGGTCTGGAGGCGCAAGGGCCACCCAGCGCTTGATGTCCTCTGATGCCCCTGCAGGCGGCGGCTTCCGCGGTGGCCAACCCCGCGGTATCGGGCAGGGACTCACTCCTGGGAGTGCAGCTTGGAATCCACTTTGCAAAGATCCTGTGAGCTACTTGTAACTTCTTTCTGTGTAATTGAACAAGAGTGTGCAGTAAAAACTTGAGCCAACAAAAGGGTGATAAGATCTATGAGGGCTGATCCTCATTTTAGTATTCGCTGAGCACTTGGTCTCTGCTGGGGACTCTTCTAAGTGTAATACTTTGCATGCATTTTTGCTCACTTTTCCCTGGGCCGGGGACCTGGGGACGGTGGTTCTCCCTCTCTCACAGGTGAGGTAGCAGGGTTAGAGAGCTTAGCCACTTCCCAAGGTCTCGTAACCCAGAGCTGGGTTTTGGATTCAGGATCTTCGGCTCTGAAGCAGTTGTCACGCTTGTCCCGAGGCCTTTATGTGCACAAGCTCTTCCATCTGGAGATGAACCTCGGAGCTGAGGATTACTGTGTCCGCTTTACTAGTGACTGGTACGCTCCCCAGGTTGCAAAATTGAATCCTTGGCAAAGTATCACATCCAGGCATATCTGTCTTTAGAGCTCGTAGCTACTCTTCTGTATCACTCCCCTGGGTGTGAAAGTAGTGGGCTGCCAGGGCAAACACCTCCTCACCTCTTCAAGTGAAAGAGACAGGCAGGGAACACACCCCCTATCAAACAGCATCCTGTACGAGGTCCTCAGTCAGGTCTGCACATCAGAACCATCCAGGTAGCTTAACAACATGTGCTGCCCCGACCCCACTGCCAGAGATGCTGGGGCGTTTGGCCTGGGGTGGGGTCCACGCCCACCTGGTGATTCCAATGCAGAATCACGGCTGAGAGCCACTCACCTCATCGGGTCTAGCATTGGTCCAGTAGGCTGGTTCTCAGCTGGGGGCAATCTTACCCCCTGGGGCAGTTGGCAGTGTGTGGAGACATGTTAGGTTGTCATAACCAGGGGAGGAGTGCTAGTGGCATCTAGGGGGTTGAGGGCTGCTGTCGCAGATCCTACAAAGCACAGAGAAGCCCCTCACAGCGGAGAATTATCCGACTCTACAGCCCTGAGGTTTGAGAAACTCCATATAATCCCTTTGCTCAAAGAACAGGGCTGGTGGCATAAGACACATTTCTAGCTTCTTCCCATCTCTCTGAGCTTCTCCAGCGAAAGTGCCACAGAATGCCTCTCGATCAGTGGTGTATACTTGGATCTTCTAGACCAGTGGTGTATACTTGGATCTTCTAGACCAGTGAGCCGAGAAAGAGTAATCTGACAATTTTTAGAAACCACCTCAAAAAAGAAAAACGGAAAGGAAACAGGTAAAGTTCTTTTTAGGGAATCTATCTTATTTAATCCAAGATACTACCTGTGTAATTGAATATAAAAAATGATCGACAAGCTTTACATCTTTTTGGCACCGAGGCTTGGAAATCCGGTGTGTATCCTGTGCTAAAGGCGCATCTTAACTCAGAGGAGCCGCATTCCACGCACTCAGGAGGGATGCGCACTTAGCGGCAGCCCCACCGGACGGCACAGCTTCAGGTTCTCTTTGGTTGCCCTTTCATACACTTGGATAGACTTCTGCAGCTCTTTAGAGTCCTTATCCCAACTGCAATTAAGTAATCATTTGCCCAATGATGAGTTTCGCATCTGTCCCTTCCCACGATTCAGTGCGCTCCATGAGGGCAAAGGTTACATCGTTTTCTGTCGTGCGCCTTTTTCCTGCCTTGTCCAGCCTAGCGCCTGCCACACAGCAGGCGTCCAAAAAATGTCTGTTACAGGACTGCATTTTTTCCGTGCCTGACTCTCCTGCCAGAGCGGACATCCCTCAGCTTACTGTAACCCAAAGCCTGGTGCGTAACAGACAGTGAATATTTGTAGAACAATCATGTGAAGGCCTCTGTCTGACTCTGGATGCTTCTTTCCATACGGGGCTGTTCTCCACTCCTGTCACTCACTCAGCCCAGGGCAGGCAGGCAGTGGGGCTTATCTGACGGGTCCACATGCGTCGAGCTAGGCAGGCATCCGGGGCACCAGCCTGGCTTCTTCCCCCTGGGAGTGAGCTGCCCTCTGTTTTGCTCTCAAGGGTCTGCCCACTCCCCACCCCAACTATGGGGGGCGCTCCGAGAGTCCACAGCAGCCACTGACTAGCCGGCATGTGTGTTGCTCACCACGGCTACAACCGACCGTCTCCCACTGAGCTTTCAAGATAAACGTTCTTGACTTCTCTCTGCCCAATCCTGTCATTTCCCAAAAGGATTCAGAATCCAAGCGATCTCCTACTTTTACTGGCGAGGACCCCACCAAGGAGCAGGGAGGAGCCGTGAGGTCCCCAAGGCACAGAGTTCCATAGTGGAGCGTCCCGTGGGGGCTCCCAGCTCCCCGTCTGGAGTGTGTGGCGGGGTGGGGGTGGCGGGGCTTAGGCTGCAGCTCATGAGAAAAATGCATGTCTCCACGCTGGACGCGCCTCTGTAGCAAAGACCTCCCTGAAGAATCAAAAGAGGAGGGCGGTCTTTACGGCGCTGTGGACCAGACCCAGGGGTTCCACAGTTAATCTCCGAGACGTCCCAGCGGGGCAGGGAGCGCGCTCACGCTGCAGGCCCGACCTCTGGATTGATGGGTTTGCGAGTGAGTCTCATCCCAGTGCCCTCCTGCGAGAGGATGCTCCTTGGAATGGGGGTGGGGGCGGGGAGGGCTAGGATCGAGGAGGCGGAGCGGCAGCTGGGGACTGTGAGAAACAGGAAAAGTCCTTCGAGCTCCATTAAGAGCAAGCGGTTGTCTCTCCCAGCAACAGAAATTCTCCACGGGTCCCATAACGTGCACCGCAGAGCCGCGCCTGCAGTCAGCTCCAGGAGCGGGCCCTCCGCACGACTACATGATTAGGACGTGTGTGTGGTTGTGTGTGCGTGTGCGCGTGTGTGGCAAAGTTGGGAGCAGAAAGAGACATTGGGGGAAATGAAGACTCTCCATTGCTGACGCCCCCTCTGTCCCCGGATCTCGGGAATCCCCGCCAGCCCCCCAGCGTCATTTTGTAAGGATCCTAAGAATCCCCTCCGTGTCTCCGAGCGCTTCCCAGGATTTGTTTTCATGAGCAAAGCAATATGTAATAATAGTTGTTAAAATAATTGTATTTCTGTTTTTACATCTGTAGAGATTAAGTTAAACAGTATGAAGCCCATTAAAGTATTTCATGACACGCTGCCGTGAACCGCCCTTCGTTCCCACTGCTACTATTATTCCAGAGTAAACTTCAGAGATCGGGCGGCTGCCATGAAGGGTTATTTATAGCGGCTCATTCATCAATAAAATACTTCAAAAGGAATCTGTTACTCTTCTATTGGGAAGCCAAAGAAAACTCACATAAAGACAGCCCTGTTAGGAAACAAAGCGGAGGTGACCACAGGACATTCTAAGTAAAATCCTGATTTCTAACAAATACCATGTCGCAAAAAGAGATTGCTGGCAGCATGAATCCATTTAAGCAACTGGGTTCCCATTGGATGGTTAAAATAAACTGTTAAACAGTCGTATTTAAGTTGGCTTCAAAGGGCCTGAGTCTCCTCTTTGGGTTTTAAAAGTGTAATAGGTTTGTGATCTTGACATAGTGAAGGAAGCTTTTTTTCACCGTAAGCACGCCCAGGGAGGGACACATCCCTGCACCTATGGGTTAGGGTTTGATCTACAGTTTTCTTGGCTTTTGGTGGGAAACTGGACTGGGGATTGGAGTAGAGTCGCCCGTGGCAGGAAGACCTTTTTTTGAGCACTTACTGTGTTCTTGGTACTGCCCCCTGGAAGCAGGTGTTCCTGGCTCCGTTTTGCAGGTGGGAAAACCACGGTTGAGGGAGGTTGAGTCCATACCCATCACCTTGGGCCAAGAACGTGTCCCATCTGCAGGACCCCGTCTTTGGTGGCATTGTAGAATCGTGGCGATTGGTTTGGTATTGGATCTTGAAGCATGGCAAGATGCAGCTGTTTGCACATTCACAGCAAAATGACCACGAAGGGCAACCCTAGAATGTCCGTGGAGACACACAGACGAGGGGGGAGCCCTGCGTTTTGTTGTGTTTCTGTGCCTTGACCCAGGCCAGGCTCTGGGAGGCACAATGCTGGGTCGTACAAGGGAAACTACCTTTGAAGGACTCTGTTCTGAGGCATTTTGTCCTTCTGGAGGTGGAGGCTGCAGGGTGGGTGACAACAAAGTCCTGAGCCTCCATAATTGTCGGGCAATTAGCTTGTGCTGGGAGCTCTGCCAAGTGAGAGCAGCGCAGGCCTCTGTCTTTTGTTTTCCCAGCCTTGTGATGTAAATGCCAACAGCAGGGCCATTTTACAGATCAGGAGATTGAGGCTCCGTGAACGAATTTGCTCAAGATTACGCAGCTGGGAGGATGCAGAGCTGGGCTTGGACTCTGCGCTGGAGGTGGAGGGGGTCTCTCCTTCACCTCTCGCCTCTCCTTGGCTAACAGGAGCTAGAGGCTTTGGGTTCAGATAGGCCCGTGGTGGCTGGGCAAGCGCTTGTCCACTGCTCAGCGCTGGCCGAGGGGCCGGGCCGAGGCTGGACATCCAGCCCCTGCACCTGGGAGCAGAGGCACCTTCTGGGCTCCAGGTGTCCTGGGATCCAGCCCTATCTGGACTGGAAGTCTGGCTGTGCTACTCATTAGCAAGCTATTCAGCCTCTTGGAGCCTCAGATTTCTCATTCCTCAAATGGGGTGATGACATCAAAGCGGTGGTGAGGATGGAGTGGGGTGAGGTCATTTATCTGCAGTGACTGGCACAGCAGAACCACCACAACAGTGGGCACTGACCGCGAGTCCCCTGGCCAGACCAACACCCACAGCCTTACATGTAGAAACTCATGCCGTCCCTCCAGCCATGCGCTGTTAGCATCCTGTTTTATAGATGAGCCAGCTGGGTCACAGAGGGGTTCGCTAGCTCACTCAGCATCGCACGGCTCTACGTGGTGGAGCTGGGAGGCAGGCTGGCCCCAAGTCCATCCTCACCCCTCTTCCCATCCGCCTCTTTAGCGTGTCCTCTGTGAGTATGGTGGACTAGGTACCACCCTGTAGACAGTGATGACATGCAAGACGAGAACGGGTGCTTATTCTGGGAACATGGGGGCCACCGATGCACTTTTGCACCTCTCCCGGGATGCCAGCCACATGGATTCTCATTGTCAGTTGTACTCCAGAATGTCCTCTGGTTGCGCAAAGGTGATCTGACATGCGGCCTACATGTGGCCTGGGAATCGAGAAGCTTGGCTCCCATCCCCCGTGTGGCCGCTGTGTATGTTGACAGGTGACCCCCAGGGGCCCTGTGCCCTCGGCACTCAGTTTCCTCACCTGTAATAAAAAGAGTTGTCTCCAGTGCTGGCGGAGGGCTGCTCCGCTGTCACATGCTTTGGGTCCGCATTTGCGCTCAGGGGGACCCCCGCATATACGGCTGACCACAGACGGCCCTCTGGAGGGACTTTGATCCTGAAAGAGCACGTGGTTGGTATTCGTCCAGAGCCTGAGGCAGGGCCCCCCTCAGGCACAGAGCTGCGGCTACATTACCTTCCTTTACTGATCGTCCGTCTGGGTTCCCCATAGACGGCTACGGGGGTGGGGGGTGCGTGTGGAGGGTGCTGCCCTTTGCACTTTCCCCTAATTTCCTTCAGTGCAGTTATCAGAAGGACGGGTGGCTACCAGGACCAGAAGCTCTTTGTGGCACCCTCGCTGGCGCTGTCAGCCCCCGGCTCTCTGGCTTGTGGATGGAGGCTGTGCTCGCTGGATGGAGGGGACGCTAACAGCCACCCTGGCATGCGTGGTGTCCCCACCTCGCTCAGCGGATCCTTTCCCGAGACCTGCTATTAGCATTGGATGGATTCAGCTGCATTTTGGATTTGCCGACCATCTCGCACTGTTTTTAAAATGCTTGGGGTTTGATAAAACCGAAAAAGATATTTGCCAAGCTCCATTCCCCTTCATTTTTTAAACTCGTGTGGACTTTAAGGGGAATTTAATCCATATGTTTCTGATTCATTTGCTCTTAACTCATCAAAACCTTGTTTCAAAAAAGCTATTTGATGTCCAAGGAGCTTTTGGAGTTGGGTTTTAAATCTTTTAAAGTCCTCCCTTCCTGGCTTTGAAACAAGATGTTGCCGTTTGCCAAGCATAAATGAGCTCCCTAGCTGAAAAAAGTTCATGTTTGGTTCACAATTAGAGAACTGTGAATTCTCAGTGGGCTGTGAAATGGGCAAAACCTGCCTCCTTTCAAGACTGGTCAGGACCCCCTCCCCCAATTCCAGAGCCAGGGTCCCACTGCCTCTGCGTTCAGGAGCCACGCCATCGGCTGGGTGGGGGACAAGAATAAGGATCCTTTCCCTTCAGCACCTTGGTTCTGCCCAGAGAAGGGCAGACAGGAAGGTGTTTTTGAGGACTGGGATCCACACATTTTAGGAGACTATAACTTAGGAGGGACTTACATGTTTATAAAGTCTGATTTATTTTAAACTTTTTATAATGGAACCTTTAAAACATATAAGAGAGTAAAGATTGTCCTCATGTACTACTCATTATGCTTCAGCAGTTATCAGCTCAGTAACAACCTTGACTTTGAGATGATGAATCCTGAATTTTCTATCATTTCATTCTCCTAGATTTCTGTCCATATCTTTAAAACATAAGGAAAGACGCTTGTAAGGTCCACAATACCCTGATCACAAATTGGCAATAAATTCCTAAATGTCATAAAAATCCTGATTAATTTCCCCTTATTTTCTCATAATTTTTTAAAATTGGGTTCTTTGACTCAGGATCTAAACGAAGCCATACATTGTACTTGGTGGCTTTAGTCCTTTGGTTTCTCTCTTCTTTTTTCTTTTGGCAATTTATTTGTGGAAGAAATAGGTCATTTATCATGTAGCATTTCCCACATTTTGGATTTTTCTGATTACATTCTTGTATTTAACAAATTTCTCTTCTCCCCAAAATGCAATTTTTTAAGGTTTATGTATTAAAAAACTCCGGAGTCAATTCTAGTAGAACAATTTACTTGACATTTTGATAGGCTTAATATTTCCTTTTCTGTACCTTGACATGTCCCCTTTGGCCCTGTATTTAACTGCGTTCTCTGAGTGTTAACGCCCCCCGTCTCTCTCTCTCGCCACCTCTCACACACGCACACACACATGCACACACTTTTTTATTCTACTTGTTTGGCGCCACAGTTACAAGACATCAATCGCTGCAGCGGCAGGACCGTGTTCCATCATGTACTAAGACCTAGAAGGAATGAGGGGGCAGGAAAAAGCAGAGATATCCTGAAATTGAACACACCACAGTAAGACACATGCTTTTCCACGTGTGATTTCAAGCCTGACATGTCCTGAGTGAGAAAGCATCTCTGCTTGGCATTCTCCTCTGCCTCATCCCAGGCATCCAGGAGTCTCCATGGGCGGCGCCATCGTCCTTCGCTTCCCTCTAACACCTGCCCACCTTCTCCTGTAAGGAAGGCGGATCAGGGCCCGGGTGCGGAGCCCTAGGCAGGTAACAACGTCTAGCTAGGGCTGAATAACATCGCTCTGCTTTTCTTGTACCCGCTTCTGGTTACACTCTACGTATCCAGAGATGCTGATTGTCCATTGTCAGCAGTCCTTCAGAGTTTATGTGTAAAGTAAACAGCGCGAGTCGGCTTACAGGAAAATATTAATGCAGTCCTGGGACAGTGGTCTGTGCCTTGGTAAGCCCCACACTCCCGTCGCTGGCTGACGTTTGCCAAGCAGTGCAGGGGAGGCAGCGAGAAAGACTGGGTCCTTTCCCTCCCCTTCTCCGTAATCTAACCAGGAAATGCAGCAGCCAGTTCCCCTCCCTGCAGTCAGTCTCCCCCGCGGAGTGCCATGCAATCCCTGCCCTGAACGACCCCCCCCCCCCGCCCCCGCCTCACCTCCCAGGGTTTTGATGGAGGAACAAAGAGGCGAGGGATGAGATGCCTCGTAAACAGTAATTATTACGCATAATTTAATGGTCTATTTCACACCCCTCCAGACACCGGTTCTTCTCTTTTCTCCTCCTTCAATGGTCTTTACCCTCTCTTCTTGAGGCCCCCACTCGCTCAGCATCCTTTTGGAGCTATAACATAAGGTCATGCAGGTGGCTGGCTAGAGACTAGAGTGCAAACCACCAATGCTTTTGGAGGCACCAGAAATTACCTGGGGTTGGCAGCCCAGGTTCCCTCCAGCGCTTCCGTCTGCATCAGACTCCGCCCCTGGGCCACAGTGATTGGGCGCAGCTTCGGGCATGTGACTCCTGTTGGGCCAATCAGAGTCCACCACAGGATTTCTCGGGAGGCAAGGCTCTTTCTTTGAGAAAGATGGGAGACTGGCGGTGCCTGTGCTTGTGGTTTCCGCCTTTGGTGGGTGGATGGAGCTGATCTGAAAGTCACCCAGTGAGGAGGTTTCCCTCTTTCCAGTTCTCTCCCACAGCATCCGACTATATCAAGGAGGAGAGTGTCAGTTTGGTGGTTTGTTTTTTCATGGGAAGGAAAAAGAGAAGATGGAGGGTGGGAGGGGACAGAACAGCATTTCGGGATCTGAGGCTGACTCTGACCCAGATGTTTGATTAGAGGAGCTGATAAATTCTTAAGCCGATTTACTTAAGCCAGGGTGTGTTGTGTTTTTGTCACCTTCAACCAAAAGAGTCCTAATGAAATACATCTGTTAAAATTATGTTTAAAAGCACATATTGAACAGTTTGGTGACTAGAAAACAGGATATCTGCAAACAGATTTGGGGCTGGCCTAGCTGCTTTGCGATGGCCGACTTGAATTGCTTTGGAGGGAGAAATTGTAGTCGTGGGTCAGTTATCTGAATCCAGGCGTCCTCAGCGTCCTCGCTGACAACAGCTGGCTCCCTGTGATAGGCTGTGCCAGCTAGCACCTTGCATTTTGATAACCTTACCCAGTACTTTCATAGGTGCCACTTTTTCTCAGCACATCCCTTTGATATGGTCCAGAATGATTGATTGATTGACTACTGATTAATGTAACCAAGTAATGTTTGCTGAGCACCCTGGAGGGATGGCAAAGATACGAGTAAGATGGAGCTTCTGTAGCCAAGCAGGTGGTACTGAAGAATCATCCGTTTCATAAAGAAACTGAGGCCCCAGGTGAGGTCCAGTGACCTACTCCAGGAGTCTTCGGGGCTTTCGGGTGGAAACAGGACTGTGTCCTGTAACCTCCCAGTCCTGGTCCTTCCAGCGCACCCTGCTGCCTGCTTACAGGGTTTGAAAGAGGCTCTCTCTCAGATTCGCCTCCTGGTCTCTTCCTACCACTCAGCTGTGCCTGTGGTGTCTCCAGGCCCCTGTGCCCCAGACTGGGGAATGAAGGGTCACATACAGAGGCCTCAGACTTGCAGCTGATGGCCGGGGTTATGAGAGCTTGGCTGTTTTCTTTGGTTCGACGATATTTTAAAACACAGTGTATCTCACAGATCTTATCCTTGGTAGCAATCTGAGCGGTCTAGTGTCTGTTGCCTCACACCTGGCCCGCATCAGCGACTCATTATCTTCCTGGCCCTTGTAGACATTTGAGTTTGCATCACAAGGTGGTTTCTTAGGTAGTTTCCAGTCCTGATATTTCTATGATATCTTACTTTAAAATATCTATATGTATATACACACACACACATATATACACAAATAGGTACAACACCCGTAACATTTTAGACACGTGGACACTTTCCATCACCTCTCAGGTTATGACTGGGAATATCTGTGTCACCGAGAAAGTTCCCCTGTGCCCTCCCTGGTCAACACCCCCACCCTAGAGGTAACTGCCTTTTTGACGTCTATCACCATCTCACACGGTGATCCCAGTGAGACAGAACTCTCGTTCCTCCATTTCTTCCTCTTTTCGGAGGGGCTGCATTTACACACGCTTCCTCCTCCTCCTCTCCTAACATGTGGTGAGCCCCTGGCACGCAGTAGGTGTTCAGCTAATGTGGTTCATTTTTGGAGAATGAATACTGACCAGACCCCTCTTCCCATCACACCACCATCACAGTCACTGCCAGCACCCTGATCACCATCACGGGTGACCTCTGAGTACTGCCCGTTATGGACCTGACCTCTAATCTCCACAAAGCCCCGAAAGGCTGGTATCATCTTGCCCGCTTCACAGATGAAGAAGCTGAGGCCCAGCAGAGCTAATCACTCTGCCCAGAGTTTCCTAAGTGGAGCTGGGATGCAGGTCTACCCGAGGCCCGTGTGCTGTCACCAGGCTGTCTCCTCCGAACACCTCCTCCGCCTCTGGCACCCCCGCAACCCATTTCTCGGACGGCTCCCGGCACTTGTCTGTTCCCGTGGAGCGGTTTTCAGGGACCAGGGCATTTCTAGACAGCTCGGCTTCCCCTGGGACATCTCTAGGGGCTACAGTCTGTTTATAAATGGCCCCTGGGCCTTTCCTTTACTGGCCTTTATTGACAAATAAATGGCTGACTCACAAGAGTAAAAATATACTTCTGGTTTAGAGTTGTGTAGAGTTATTAAAAGTTTGTTATGTCTACTCAGATGGTACAGCCACTGCCCGAGGACAAGGCAGCGGATTTGACTGTAGGACAAACACAGATAAACGTTCCCTCTCCTGACTCAGTCACAGCCATATGTTGCAGGTCACAGTGACAAGGCCCACGAGGTTCCAGGGGTTCATCTCCTCTGGGGTTTGGGCAAAGCGGCAGAGCACTGGATCTGGAGCCGGGAGACCTGGGTTGATGCCACAGCTCTGTCATTTCCCAGCTGTGTGACAGTGGTCAAGTCAACTCCTTGAGACTTTCCTCTGCCCCAGTTGGAAAGTGGGAATCATATAGCTTGCCTGCCGGGGTGGGTGCGAGGAGTGAGTAAACATATTTTCCATCGAGTTGCCAGGGTGACCGTTTAGAGATATGAACTTGGAGAGGAGGGCTGTGGCCAGGGGTGCCCTTGTGCAGGGCTCGGAAGCTTGCTGTGGGAAGCTACTGTGTGTTCAAGCAGGGTGAGGGCATGAGGGCAGGGCACTGGCAGCCTCTGCTGCAGTAGAGGTGGCCACAGGCAGTGCCAGGAAGCTGCTCAACCCCAGAGGCTGGAGAAAGAGCCCTCTTAGTTCAAAACTCCCCCGCGGTCAGGAGCCCTTCTGCTGTGAACTTCCGTGGTGCTTCAGCCCCCTCAGCGGGCAAGCATCTGATAACTGCGAAAAAGAGGCAGGATTTGCCATGCAAGGAACACAGCATGTGCTGAAGATGGGACTAGACC
Source organism: Hippopotamus amphibius kiboko (assembly GCF_030028045.1). Taxonomy (NCBI): domain Eukaryota; kingdom Metazoa; phylum Chordata; class Mammalia; order Artiodactyla; family Hippopotamidae; genus Hippopotamus; species Hippopotamus amphibius. The sequence continues at coordinate 2,624,277 of NC_080201.1, read as the reverse complement.
GCAGGTACATTTACCCGCGAGCCAGCAAATGCGGCCCTGCTCAGGCCTTTCCCACCCAGCGTGCTCCTCCTGAGCCTCTGAGCCTCCGCCAAGCCCTGTAGAGGCTGCACCACCGGCTCAGAGTTGGTACACGCAAGCACTCCTCTCTGCCTCCCAGCCCTGGTCCCCAGAAGCTTGCCCGCAGGCTGTGTCCATGGGATGGGCTTTGGCAACCGTGGTGAGACAGTATTTAACATTTCCGAGACAGAAATGGCCATCCAAAAAGGCTAAAATGATATGTTTTGGCCCCGTCTCTAACCTTTGGAAGGATGCCCAGCTTCCGACAGTCTCTGACACTGTTTTGGGGGAGGAAACCTTACGCTGAGGAAAAGCACATTGCTTTCCTTCAAGGTTCTATTCTCTCTGTTCGAAACTCTCATTTCACGGACCACAGACACCAAGTTCCATCCTATTCTTCACGTATGCCTCCCGGTGGGGCATCCCCTGACTCCCAGGTGGTCAGAGCCTAGATGTCCATTCCAGAAAGGCTTAAAGAGAAAAACGTCTTCTAAGAAATAATTACTCCTACGTCCAAAATACTCACGGTTCCTTATAAGAAAACGTGCTCCACAGTGATTTGAAAAAATTACCCAGTTAAGTCCTCTTATCAGGAAGGGATTTATCCCCCAGTGACCAGCCCGTAGAAAACAGACGTGTTCCGTGATTCACAGAATGAACCCTGGCTTCCATCACTTGCTCTTACAGGCCTTGTCACCCACATCCCATTTAAAGTCCTACTTAGGGTTACGACCCTGCGCTCCTAACACAGGGGCCCAGGTTCGATCCCTGGTGGGGGAACTAAGATCCCCCATGTTGCACAGTGTGGCCAGAGAGAGAGAGAGAGAGAGAGAGGAATTAAAGTCCTACTTAGAATCTTTGAATCTGAATCAGATATAAAACATGGTTTAATTTGGGAATAATAAAAATCAAGAGAAACCTAGCACCATATTATTCAAAGAGCAGTTGGTTGAATCCTTTGAAAAAAATCAATGCTAATGGGTGATTTATAAGAATAACCACTAGTTTTCTCTTTTACCATCCTTAATGGGTTTTTTGTTTGTTTGTGTGGTGTTTTTAATGACTTAGAATTGTTTCCTAGATCAGTGTCGTATTTGACATGAAAATAAACATTTTTGACTTGAGCTACTAGATAACTCAAATGAGTGGAGGGAAGTAAGATGTGGCCTTGCTGGGCCCCTGGGAAATCTTGAGTCACTCTCTGAATCTGGGTTTCAGTTTCTCCATTTGTAACACAAGTGATTTGGAAGGACTCATCCCTCTGGTGCTTCTACAAAAGGGGCAGAGATTTATAGACGATTGCCTAGAACAGCACTGTCTAGAAGAACTTTCTGCAGCGATGGGAATGTTCTCTAATAGAATATACATGTGCGTGGTATCCCATATGGTGGCCACCGAGCACTTGTAATGTGGTAACAGCAATTGAGGAAATGCATTTTAAATCTGCTTTAGCTATAATTCATTTACATTTAAGTAGCCACATGGCTAATGGTTCCCGGCCATGCAGGCTCAGGGAGGAAGTCTGCAAACTGGTAAACGTGACAGACTGTTTTCCCTGTGGACCTCTGTTTTCTCCTCAGAAAAAGAGACATTCGGATAGATGAGAGATTCTTAAAATTTTGCATCAGAGTTCACTGTTACAGTCAGGGTCTAGTTAGGAAAACTGAAGCCACACCAGGTATTTCAAGGGAAGGGACTGGATGTAGGGAATTGGGTATTTACCAGACCTTCGGAGAGCATGGCAGGGGGACGTCAGGAGAGGTTGTATCCAGCTTTCAGCTTTCGGCTTTGTCACTGTGAGTGGAATTCAAAGACTCAACAAGCTGGTGCTGTTGCCTAGTGGTCAGAGAACTGCAGGACAGCCTTGCTGACAGGGCTGCCTTGTGGCCCTGAGGCGGGGGGTTGCCAAAGGAACACAGACGCAGCTACGAAAATGCCCGTTTGCCAAACGGGTCCTCTGTGGCTGCCAGAGAAACACGGGTGTCTTCTGCCTTCCAAACCTTGTGTGAGAGCTTCTCGTCTGTGGAGAAGTGCAGTTCTCTGTCTTCTAGCCCTGTGGTACACGAGGCAGGAATCCACGTCAACTGCCCCAAAACAATGTCCAGCAAATGCTCCTAGCATCACAGGAGGGTGAACAAATGTCACCCCCCAACACGCATCAGAGACCGGAGGGGTACAGCGCGGGCTGGCCCGGCCCCAGGACAAGACTCTCATCTGTTGTCCTGCCTGCTCGGTACAGGCGCAGCTTGTTTTACTGCATTTCGCTTTACCACACAATGAGCCTTTACAGATTGCAGGTCTGTGGCAACCCTGTGTTCAGCAAGTCCATCGGCACCAGTTTTTTCCAACAGGGTTTGCTCACTTCGTGTCTCTGTGTCACATTTTGGTAATTCTCACAATATTTCAAACTTCCATGGCTATCATATTTGTTATGGTGATTTGTGATCAGTGACCTTAAATGTTACTACCTCGACTCAGTAAAGGTTCATGGTTAGCCTTTTTCAGCAATAAAGTATTTTAAAATTAAGATACGTATGTTGTTTTTTCAGACATCAGGCTGTAGCACACTTAATTGGCCACCGTGTCGTGTGAACATAGCTTTTATATATACTGTACTGGGAAACCAAAAGGTTTCTCTGACTGGGGTAGCTCAGGGAGATAGGATGCTAGGGCTTTGATCCATTTCATCAAGAGCTCCTGGCCGACACTCACATTACTCCTTCCAGACCCGTGCCAGCCAGGTGAGTGGAGAAACTGAGTCACACAGTCTGAGTTGTTCAAAACCATCCAAGTCCCCAGTAAATCTGTTAGCAACAGCCATTTGGAGCCCAGACACCTTAGAAATCATTGTAGATAGGCAGCTTCCGTCAATTCTAGAATAAACATTTGGCTGAGAGAGAAAACTTCCTTGAATCTCACATGATATGAGAGTGATCTGAAGCCCAGGATGAGGGCATTGAGTCCACACTAAGCAGAAGAGCTCCCTCCCCCCAGAGGGGACCCACCTCGGCTCCAGATGGACCGTTTCAGCTCAAGCGTCACAGCAGCTCATTGTAGAAAGGACCATCCTTGGTGTCCTCTGTTGCTGCAATGACAAGATGGTTTGGGTAGATTTACATTCGGGAGTCGGAGTCGTGGACAGCAGCAGACCGTGGGGTCAGGGCTGGGTCCAGGCAGGGCAGGGGACGGGCCGGGGGGTTAGTGATGGGCCGAAATCCAGCAGGGCTCAGCCACTCGTGGCTGTCAGCCCCCAGTGGTGTTGCTGGCCTGCCTTGCACACCAGGCACAATGGAAGGGGCAGCTGAGGGTGCAAACTGGGGAGAGACACTGGGACACCCCCTGAAATTTGAAGAGGAGACGCCTGGTGCAGACCCGGAGCCGCGCTGGACACCGTGAGCCTAGTGGGGAAGCCAGTAAACGGTAAGGTGCTCACAGGTCGGTTAGCAAAGAGCTGCCTCCACGGTGAAGGAGCAGGAGGGTCGGCTGCCTAAGGCTCCTCTGCACACGGGACGCAGGGCTGGGGGCTCAGGGCCGCCCCCCACCTGCCCGCTGCACACAGCCCTTCTCGTGCCCACCCCTGCCTTGAACGGCAGCACCACCGGGCTCACTGCCCTGAGGAGAGCTGTCCCTACTCTTAGACTTCCTGACACAGCACCATCCAGGAGAACTATCTAGGACCGCACTGTCCCAGGTTGTCAACACACGTGGCCTTAGAGCACTGAAATGGGTAACTGAGGGACGGAATGTTCAATCTCGTCCAGTTGTAATGATTTAAATTGGAATATTTGAAAATCGTTTATTTGGGTGTTTTTGTTTTTGTTTTTGTTTTCTTGGTCGCGCTGCACAGCACGTGGGATCTTAGTTCCTGGACCAGGGATTGAACCCGCGCCCCCTGCATTAGAAGCGCAGAGTTTTAACCACTGGACCACCAGGGAAGTCCCAAGTCTTAATGATTTAAATGTAAACAGCCGCACGTGGCTGGCGGGGTCTGTGCTGCACAGGGGGACCTTTGACCACAAGCCCTTGCCTCGTTCATCTGTTCCTCTGCCCCGAGCTGAGTGCCTGGTGGACGACAAACCTGCACTGTGCGGTGACCTTGTTTCATTTCTCTCTTTCCTGCTATTTGTTGGGTCCTGGAGATCCAAGAGGTAAGTGGAAGCCACTCTCTCCTCAGCACAAACACATAACAGTCATGAAGGAATTCGACCAGACCCATGGGTCTACTCTCTGTGCAGGTCCATTTTCACACCTAAAAAAACGAATGATAATTCTCAAAATAATCAAATTATTTTGAGTTATTGCTCAAAATTTCCCAATTGCCATGTGTACATCCATCTTTATAATCTGCCATCCATTTCTACCCACCTATCTCTATCATCTGTCTATCTACTATCTACCATCTACATATCATCTATCATCTATCTATCATCTATCTGTCATCTATCATCTATCTACCATCTATCTACCTACTATCTATCTATCATCTATTACCTATCTATCATCTATCTATCATCTATCTATCTATCATCTATCTATCTATCATCTATCTATCATCTATCTATCTATCTATCTGTCTATCTATCTATCTATCTATTACCTATCTATCATCTATCTATGACTCTGTCTCTGTTGTCTGTTTACGCATCCACCTGTCTAACCCACGGTCCATCTGCACCCATGCACCCGAGTCAGGGTGCAGCAGGGCCCACACACTCATGTGGCATCAGGGCCTCCAGTCTTCGCTGCGCAACTGATTCTCTCATCACCTGGTCAGTGACATAGACAGAATCAGGGGCCGTCCTCCCAGCCCAGTGCTGCTTCCTACCACCCACGCGAGCTCAGCCCCCGGGCACATCTGGCCAGCTCCCTGGCTGACGGCTGTCAGCCCTGCCCTCCTGTCTCCCCGTCGGCCTCTGAGGATGTGCTTGCCGAGCGTGCCGCGGAGCTGGCAGCCGCACGATCTGATATGACTCCTTCTTGGGCAGATTTCAGCACTTCGTCATCCTCCCAGTCCTGGCGCCAACGCGTGGCCCAGCCCACCGCCAAACGGGGCTGTCAGGCCCCATAGCAGAGCCTCGCGTGCTCTGACACGGCCAGGCCACGTTGAGACACTCCCGAGCACCCAGGCAAACACCCCAGGCCTGGTCAGACTGGATTGAGCCCGACTTCCTGGAGGCCAGCGCCCATCTGGGCTTTGACAACCCTGGGCGCTGTTTTCAGGGCACACGGCTCCAGAAAGCAGCCCTTTTCTGCTGAGACTGGAAGCCTGGGGGTGGTGCTGTCACAGCTGAAAAACAGATTTCCATCCGGAGCATTTGGGTGTTTTCTGAAAACTTGCAAATATTTTTCCTTTTAATTTCTCCATTTTCCAACCTACCCTCACAATCCGGCCAGTCCCTTAGCACCTGTTTCATTCAAGCCAGCACAAATCAAAATAATATTTATCGTGTGCACATAATGCCTCTTTTTATCCTCACAATGACCTTAAAGGGATCCTTATCATTTCTGTTTTTCACAGATTAAAGAGAGCCCAGAGAGGTTAAGTCACTTACCAAAGGCCACACAGCAGGACCAGGGTTTGAGCCTAAGTCTTTTGATTCCAAAGTTTGGAAGAAACTGATTGTCCAGCAAACCCAAGGTCTGGGACACCTAGGGGCACAGGAAGAGCAGAGCCAGGGGGCAGAGCCTGGCAGGACCCCCAAGGATGCTGTGGGGACAAGGACCCTCTCCACAAGGCTCAGCCCAACCCATGGGCCAGTCCCAGAGTGGTCCTTCTGTTTCACTGATTTCTCTCTCTCTCTAGAATGAACTCCAGGTGCTGTAAGAATAGCATTTTCTCGGGATGCTTCCTCAAGCATCTTAGCCCAGGTGAATAAAAGCTGGGGGGTCACCTGCCCACCAGACCACCTGGCCAAGTGAGTCCCATTCAAGGCCCCCAGGACACACACATCATCCCGACTTTACAGATAGGGAAACTGAGGCTCAGAGAACAAAGGAACTCATCTGCGGCCCCACAGCTGTGGGATTCAAAGCCAGGTGTTTATACCCTTTGAAATGGCAGCTCTCAGCCTTGATCTAAGCACATTAGAATCAAGGGCACAGTTTCAGAAAAATACAGATACTGCCTCTGGGCCCCAGCAACTCACATTTCAATTCACCTGGGATGGGGTCTAAAAGCTCTGCAGGTAATTACTGTGTTCAGCCAGGGTTTAAAACCTAATGTTCCAAGGGGGGGTCCCTGGATGAACTGTCACCTGGGAGCCTGTAGAAATGCAGAAATGCAGAGTCTCAGGCTCCACCCAGACCCCCTTGTTTTGAAAACAACATACTTTCCTGTTGCCTCGGGCACTGGAATCACCCTTAGAAACAACCAGTGCTCCTGCCCCACCTACCAAACCCCCGGATTCTGACTTAATTGGTCAGGGTGTGACCTGAGCTTCTGGAGTGTTAAAACCCTCCAGGTGGCTCCGATGAGCTGCAAAGTTGGAGAACTCAAGTTCAGAATCTCTGCTAAATTAGACTTCTAAGAACTAGGTGGTTCTCCAAGTATCTCTTTGCGGTAAAGGGCTCTTTAGTGTAAATAACTTTTGTATTTATTGATTGAGCAAATGAAAAAATTCATGACAAAAAGGCAACTCTCCTCTCCTAGGGCTATCGTCACGGACCTGGCTTCACCAGACGCTGGGTGTCCCAGCACAGCCTCTCCTCCCGGTCAGCTTCCCCACGACATTCAAATGGAGGGAAAAGAGGGTTTATCAATAAGAAGATGTTAACTGCGGGGAAGATATTTTTGGAGCACTTGGGGCTAATGAATTGTAAAATCAGTTGGATGCCTCACAAGCACTGTTTGTTTTTTTTAAATGAGATAGAATAGAATAAACAAAGCTACATAAATGGAAACATACATTGGTGCAGTCATTACGGAAAACAGGATGGAGGTTCCTCAAAAAACTAAAAGCAGAGTTGCCATGTGATCCAGCAACCCCACTCTTGGGCATATATCCAGACAAAACTCTAATCCGAAAAGATACATGCACCCCAGTGTTCACAGCAGCACTGTTCACAATAGCGAAGACATGGAAGCAACCTAAATGTCCATCGACAGATGAATGGCTAAAACAATGTGGTACATGTATACAATGGAATACTACTCAGCCATAAAAAAGAATGAAATAATGCCATGTGCAGCAACGTGGATGCAACCAGAGATGATCATGCTAAGTGAAGTGAGCCAGACAAAGACAAACACCATGTGATGTCGCTTACATGTGGAATCTAAAACATGACACAAAGGAACATATCTATGATACAGAAACAGACTCACAGACATAGAGAACAGACTCATGGTTGCTAAGGGGGAGAAGGGGTGGGGAGAGATGGACTGGGAGTCTGGGGTTAGCAGATGCAAAGTATTACATATGTTGTAGAACGGATAAACAACAAGGTCCTAGTGTAGAGCACAGGAAACTATATTCAACATCCTGTGGTAAAGCATAATGGAAGAGAATATGAACAAGGATATATATGTATGTGTGTACAAGTGAATCACTTTGCTGTACAGCAGAAATGAACACAACTGTAAATCAACTATACTTCAACATAATAATAACAATAATAAAAAAGAATAAACGAGGCTAGAAAAACATAGAAAATTCCAGACCATCTAGGGGCAGCGGGAATGTCACTCTGGTTACGCTGGGGGGAGGTGTGAAGCACGTCCCTCATCCTGCGTATGGTAAAGACAGGTGTATCTCAGAGGCCTGGGGGCTCCCTGAGAATGAGATGTGGTCCTGGGGCCCTGCACTGGGAGAGAGATGAGGCTACATCCCCTGGAGGTGAAAGGTCGAGCCCGCAGATTGATTAATGAGTGGCTGGGGAGGGGGCGTGAGCTGACTGCAGGCCCCTCCCCACCACCACTGCCGGGATCCCAGGCTTTTCCCAAAAGGTTAGTCTCCCTGCTTCCGAGGCCAGCCCATGGGTTACACTTAGGGGCCAGAGGGCAGAGCCTCAGCCTCTTGGGCTGGGGGCTTCTCTGGGGAACAGGGCTGCTGAGGGTGCGGAGGGGATGCCATGAGATGATCCACAGCAAACTGCGGGCACGACATCTGGAGCGCCTGGCATGAGCCTTGTGACAGCCACCGTTGGGCGATGGGGAATGCTGTCCCAGGCCTCCTGAGGGGTCCGAGGAGGGTCAGTTATGGGGCAGCAAAATTCCAGTTCCCAGGCTGCCCTCTGAAGCCTGAGACAGAGGCCGGTCTGGGCGGGAGATGCTGGAGAGCTCGCCTGTGTTCCTGGCCGCAGTCCCCAGGGTGCCCGGAGGCCCCTTTGATCTGGCCTCTCCTCTGGAGCCTCCCGTCAGGGAACCAAATCACTCTCTGTCCCTGGCAGCTCCCCTGCTGCGTGTCTTTCCACTCTGGGTTGGAATCCTGACTTTTTGGCCTCTTTTAAAGGCGTGGGCCCCCTGGTCCCCACATCTGCTGCTCACTTCTGTAGAGGCTGTGCTGCTGGGGTGGGGGGCTGAGCGGGAGCCCCAACCCACGGTCCCAGGGACAGGCACCTTCTCAGAGCCCCAGGGGCCTCTTGCCAGGTGCCTTCAATTTGCTGTGACCCTATACAAAGCATCACTTTGTGGGAATAGTACGTGTCCCTTGTAACATTTTAATGATCCGGGTCCAAGAGAAGCTCTGAGCATACGGCAGGCCTGATTGGACCCAGGGGCTCCACTCACCCCACACCCTCCCCACCACCCACATCCCCACGCCTCTCGGCCCTTGAAGACACTGGGAGGTGCACTGAGCTCAAGTGCCGTGACTGGTATGTAAAGCTGTTGCACGCCAGAGCCCAGCCCGCCTGTCGGGCGCAGGGTGGGGCAGACGCCAGGCACCCACTGGTCCTTGACGCGCATAGCTGGCGGGGGATCCCCAGAAGCTGACTCTGGGAGAAGGATCTGAGTACAGTTCTTTCGACACGTTCTGGTCATCCCTGCTGCATAACAACTAACCCCAAAACTTAGTGGCTTAAGACAACGGTGTCTTTTCTTTTGCGTATGAATCTGCGATGGGCAGGGCTTGTGGGGACCGCTGGTCTCTGCTCCGTTTTGCTGGGGGCCTTCTCTCCATGATGAAAACAAGGTGGGGGAAGCAGGCATCTCCCTCTTCACGTAGGTGCTCGCACTGGGCCTCGGGGAAGCCGCGTTTCTTACAGGGTGGCTCAGGTGTTCTGAGTGGCCACGGTGGAAGCTGCAAGGCCTTTTGCAGCCTGTTTAGAAGTCACCTGTGTCACCTGCTGGTATTCTACGGGTCACCTAGGACCAGCCCTGATTCAAGGAGGGCCACACAGAGCATGGGCTACTACCGTGTGCCAGGCTCTGGGCTAGGTGTGGGGATACAGCCAGGAGCAAACGAGAGGGGACCCACACTAAATGGAAAAGACACATTGTGTCAGGTGGCAGAAAGCGCCAGGGAGGCAAGAGCAGGGTCAGGGAGTAGAAAGTGACTGGGGGTGGGGTGGGGTGGGTAGAGGGGCTAGTGATGCCACACAGGGGAATGGGACAGCCTCTCAGTGGACTGGCACTTGAGCGAGGTCCGAGGGACGTGCGGATGGAGGGTGTCGGGATGAGGGACTCTCATGGCCAGTGCAAAGTCCCTGAGGCAGCTGTCTTTGTGTGCAACAGATGGCGGTGTGTTGCAGCAGAGTGGGCAGGCCAGGGCAGGGGTTGGGGGTGGTGTGTGGAGGAAAGGAGGGTGGGGGTGGGCAAGGGGAGCACGGTTCGTGGTATCTTGCAAAGATGTCACTGAATTCAAGGTGAAGTGGGAAACCACTGGAGGGTTTCAAGCAGGGGAACAGCATCTGACTTAGGTTTTAAAAGAATCCCTGCAGCTCAAGTGGGGGGAGGAGGGTGCATGGTGCCGAGAGGGAAGCACAGAGACCAGGTAACTACGTTCTCCCCTTTCTGGGTGAGGAGGATCTGAGACGCAGAGGGAGAGAGAGAGACGTTTCCACGGCTATTCCTTTGCGTGCAGCACCCCAGCATTCTCCCTCGCTGGCAGGGCTGGCCCGTCAGCTGCTGCTTGAATCTCTGTGACTCCTCCCTAGATCCCGGCTCCGGGCGTCCGGGACAGCGTCTGCCTGGCTCCCCTTCCCCACCGCGTGCCTGGCTCAGTGCCGGCACATCAGTGCTCAGGGCAGACTGAGCATCAAATCCAACAGACGAAAGGGCTGGAGCACAATGGCCTGAGCTCAAAGGCTCGGGCCGTCCACAGCTCCTCCAACCCGGAAAGTAACAACGCGGGCGAGAAGTAGCCCAGGGGCAGGTGAGCCCAGGTGCTCTGGGTGTTGCGGGATTTACCAGCACGTCAGCATTTTTAAGGTACATCACGGCAACACTGTACCACCCTCCATCTCGTCCCTTATCCAGGCTCCCTAGCAATCTGTGGGATCCACTTGTGAGGACAGAAATCTGGGGGATCCTGAGGGAGGAGTAGGTTCACCCCACTCTCTGTGTAGGGTGCCTCGGAAGGATGTCGAATTACGGGGTGAGACTGAGCAGCTGGGGTGTCTCTCTCCTCCCTAAACATTTCCCAGCTGACTCTTAGCACATGTTTTAAGACGTCTGGCCTTCGGAGGAAGTGTTTTTCATCCCTACGACGAAAATGCTGGTGTTTAACCCAAACAACTTTGGATCAATTTTTTTCTTCTTCTTTCTTACTCTCCCTTTCTCTATTTTTGGGAAGAGGAAAGTTATTGATTGGGTAAACACAGATGTGTTTAATGTTGCAAGTCAGTTCACAGTGTATGTGGAGTCAACTAAATATCTCTGGGCAACAATTAGCCCAGAGGTTGTGCATTATGGCTGTAAACGGGAGGCCGCCGATGAGAAAGGTTTTTAACGGGCGGATGAAGGAGTTCAGTGGTGTGCGACATTTGCTAACTGTTTCCACATGATCTTTTAACATCCGTGTGCGTGCAGGGTTGACTTCTAAGCTCTCTGGTGAAAGCCCAGAGACCGTCTCCATCACCAGCCCCAAACTACTGTTAGAGTCCTAGTTATACATTACTAACTAGGCTTCTTCCTGGTCCTTCCCAAGTCAGTCCTTTACATGCAGGAGTACAAACACCTACAACATGACAGTTGTGTCAGGGGGCACTGCCAGGATGGCTGCGCCCGTCTACAGCCCCCCTGCTCTTCCTGCGCTGAGACACGGACCATGTCCTCCTCTTGCATCTGCTCAGGCTGGTGGCTGTGGTGCGAGTCGTGCCGTGTGATGGCTGAGGCGCAGACGTGCAAGGTGATGCTGTGTCCGCCAGGGCCTCTGGGGGTGCTCAGCCTTGGGAGCCAGTCGCCATCCTCTGAGGAAGCCAAACAGCCATCTGGAAGGGCCGTGTGTGGGCGCCCTGACCCCGGCCATCTGAGGTCCCCACCCGCGTCGACCACTAGCCAGGTGAGCCAGGGGACCCAGCCTCCACCTTGAGCAGCCCTGCGTGACGCTGAGCGGAGCAGAGGTGAGCCATTCCTGCCAAACCTTCACGATGCAGAGATCTGCGAGCAAAATCAGTGTTGTCTTTGTCTTAAGCCACTGCAATTTAGAGTGGTTCACCTGCAGCAGGAGATAACTGGCTCGCTGGAAGAGCAAACCCAGAGAGCACGAGAGCTCTCTGCCCTTGGATGGCTCGATCTTATTTTCTTTTATCTCAATCATACATCATTTTGTTGCATTATTATTTTGCGTCTATCATGTATTTAAACACATTGAAGAAAAGTTTGTTTTTTAAATCAAGGGCGAAATTCACAAAACATAAAGTTAATCATTTTAAAGTGTACAATTCAATGCCATTTAGTAGTTTCACAATACTGTGCAACCACCATCTTTATCCACTTCCTATTTTCATCACGCCAAAGGGCAACTCTATTCACTGAGCAGTTGCCTCCCGTTTCCCCTCCCTCAGCCCCTGGAATCACCAGTCTGCACTCTGTCTCTATTGGTTTACCTATTCTGGACATTTCAGACAAATGGTCTCCTGTGTCCGGCTGCTTTCACAGAGCATAATGCCTTCAAGGGTCACCTATATCACAATTCATTCCTTTTTTATGGCTGAATAATATTCCATCGTGTGGATGGACCGCATTGGGCTTACCCATTCATCAGTTTCTGGACATTTGAGTTGTTTCCACTTTTTGCTATGAATATTCAAGTATTTGCTCAAGTCTTTGTTTTTAATTCTTTTGGGGCACATTCCTAAGAGGGAAACTGCTGGGAAGATAAGTGTCTTCTTTTAAACACCAACAGTGCCATCTAATGCATGCAGTAATGAGCGGCTGAGAGTCTCTTTCACTGAATCATCTGAAGCGTCAAGAAGTGACAGCATCCCAGGTAAAATACAACATTTAAGTCCTATTTTCATGGTTCTTAAGAGACCAGATGCTCACTCCAGAAAAAAAATGTTGGAGAGGGGTAGTTTGCTGCTGCTTGTTATTTAGATTTATAGTTGATGAAGATGTTTTAATGACATTTGGAAAAAAGTTACCCAAGGTACGTCACACTTTGTAAATGTGCCATTTTTGTAAGTCCAAACAATCAGCAATTGGCCACTTCCTGGTTCCACTTAATCTCAAGTAGAGCAGGCTCTGCATATCAGAGAAACTTAACCCAGCGCTTCATCGAATGAAGTCAGGCTACGAGGCTTGATTTTCTTGTGGGACGAGGACTCTAAAGATGGATGGTCCAGCACACTGCAGTGGCTGAGGGGCTTGTGGGAACTGGGTCTCCCTCTGGCTCACTGCCCTCGGTCCTGAGGACAGGCGCTCAGCCTGCATTTCAGGCGTGGAGGAGGTGATCAGAGAAGGGGAAGAGGTGTGTGCCAAGATTTATGTAAAACAAAACAAAACACACTACACACACATACACACACACACACACACACACAGGATAGCTTTCCTAGAATCCCACCTCTGCGGACAGACATCTGTTCACATCTCATTGGCCAGAACAGGGACATTTAGCCACCTCTAACTGCAAGGGATGCTGGGTGTTTATTCTGATGATGTTTTATTTTGGAACAATTTCAGATTTTCAAAAAAAGCTGGTGAGACACTGCAGAGGGTTCCCATGTATCCTGCACCCAGTTTCCCCTCCTGTTATCATCTTCTATGGTGATGGTGCATTTTCAAAAGCGTGAAGCAACACTGATGTATATTGTGAACTGAACTCCAGACCTTACTTGGATTTCACCAGTTCTCCCACCGAGGTCCTTTTCTGTCCCAGGGTCCCATCCAGGATCCCACTCTGCATTTAGTCACCATGTCTCCTTAGCTTTGTGGCAATTTCTGAGACTTTCCTTGACCGTGACAGTTTCAGAGAGGAATGGTTGGATGTTCTGTAGAATGTCCTCCAGGTTGAGTTTGTTTGTCAGTTGGGCTTTTCTCATGCTCAGACTAGAGTTATAGGCATAGAGATATTGGGGCGGGGGCATCACATCCATGTGACTTATCGCTGGTGACGTTGACCTTGGTCACCCGATTAACAAAGTGTCTGCCAGGCTTCTTCACTCTAAGGCTACTACTAGTCTCCATCCTCTGGAAGCTAGGCACTAATTCAGCTCACACTCAAGGGCAGGATGAGGCTCCACCTCCTGGAGCAGAGAGCATCCACACAGATTATTGAGGATTCCTCTGGAAAGAAGAGTGATGGCTCTACTGTCGCCCTGGATAAAATCGGGGTCCTCTTGTAAGGAAGCAGGGGAGCATGCTATTACATCCTCAGTTGTAAATGGGGATACCAACATCTGCCTTATCTACACAGATAATAGGATTTTCACTCTACTTTTTGATTCTGGGACTTCTGGAAGCTTGGAATAATGGCTGAAGTTCTTACCAGAGATTGCCAAACTTTGACAGGTGAGTTTATTTATTCAAGACTTATGTGCAGGCACAGTTGCTGGGACACAATGTTGCACAGACTGTGGCAGACACAGCTATTATCAGCCAGTATCACTTTCCCTTTCCCTGGTAGTAGAATCCCAGGGCTTCAGCTGGGGATGTGGCTGCCCAGGTAAGGACTACATTTCCCAACCTCCCATGCATGGTCACATGACTAACTTCTGGCCAATGGGTACAAACGCAAGTGACAGCCAACATCTGAATTGAGCCACGGACCATGTCTCCAGGATGGATAAGTGGGAAGAAGAAAGTGATTGCTGGTTCTTACTCTTTACTGGACTAGAAGCTTCTGGTGTGGTGGTCCCTTGGATCGAAGCTGTGGCATCAGTGATTGTAAGACCCATAAATTCTACACTGTGGATGACAGATGATGGTGACCTCACCGAAGAGGACTCTGTCCTGGGGCCACCTCTTATTGCCTGTGTCAGCTTGAGCAACCACACTGCTTGTATTCCCGTGAGTGTGAGTGTCACTGTCTCTCACACAGATAATGCGGAAAATCCACTCAGGATGGTGCCTGGTGGGTAGGGCCTCACAAATGTTTGCTCCTGTTTCTGTTATTGTTAGGCTTAGTACCACAATGTTTGTAGAATTAGAAAAAAACATTTATAATAAGAGGGTCAGAGATCATAGTCTTCCTCTATTTTTTTGGCGCGGGGTGGGGAGGGAGGTGGGGGGGCACCTGTTTGTTAAACATGACTCTACCCCGTAGCCCTAACAAGGCTTGTCCTAAATGTGTGAAACGATTCCCAAGTTTGGGACCCATGAACCAATTCAGGGCACGGGAATAAGTCTGCATTCCAGATCAATTAGGGAAATAGTTTGCAGCAACTACGACATTTTGGAACACATCAAATAAGAAGAGATATCACTGTTGTATGTTAGAGTCAGAAAGAAAAAGTAAGGCATTTCTGTGTGATTTCAAGAATGGTTCACTCGCAGAATCCCCCCTGGAGACGCAAGAAATAGCAGGCCCATGTCAAAACCACAGTGAACTTTTCACTGACTCAAAGACCTCCCACCCAATCCCAGGGGACGGGGTAATTCAATGGAGATTAAAGGCTCACTCAGTCCTGGTAACCAGAGAAACGCAAGTTCTATTAGGTTACCATTTCCATTTTTCTGCCAAGCAAAAAGGCAGAGTTTCCCAAGAGGAGACAGAATATTTGCTCTCAGCCAGAAGACCCCAAAGGACCAGAGCTGTTTAACCGAGATTACAAAAAAGAAAAAAAGTTGAGCTGCACAGCTTTGCTGGCCTGGACGTTACTGCCAGCGCCACACTATGAGCTAAAGCTCCTGGCATTTAAGTCAATGAAAAATGAATAATGCACTTAGTTAAACATTTCCTCCCACCATGAAAGTTCTCGGTCACCCTAATTTCTTTTTCTACTTGACATTTTCACTTCTTTTTCTGACCAGATATCCATAATGCAATCTGGCACTCCGAGGACAAGCGCTTTCTATGCGAGCTTTCGCCAACGTTCTATTAGGAGCCTTTGAAACTCAACACCCTCTTTTTATCCCATATTACTTCCTCCCCTGGAACCCTTCAATCTCTACACAGCAATCCCATTAGACTCTTAACTTCCATTTTTTAAAAGCTGATAAAAACGTATAGATGTTTGAACCCCATCCAGGGAGGTCGGCTTCCAAGCTCGGCGGAGAGGGGGAGAAGGTGGCGGTGGGTGCGCGGGCCGCTGCGGGGCGCTGGGTCCTCTCCCTGGGTGCCCGCCTATGCCTTCTAGGTAGGGTGGTGGCCCATCCTGGGCACACGTGTGGCCTTGGCCACATGCTCCGGGGGTGCTGGCATTACTGCACAGATTGTTATGTGGCTGGAAGTTCTCGTTTTCATCTTCCTGGTAAGTGGCTGAACTTTGTAAAAGAAGGGAGTGACTTAGCAGGAAATGGTGGGACTAATCTCTTGGAAACTCGATAAGGTATTTTATTCTGTGGAGCCGGGCGATGTATTCATGCTTTCCCCCTTCTTTTTCAGGGAAGGGAGTGGTCAGCTTTGTTGCAGGGGAGGGAGGGCCAGAGGAGCCTGGAAGAGGCAGGGCGACTTTCCTGAGAAGGAGAGGAAGAGAGGGTGTCCAGGGAAGACATCTGGCCACCCTGGGAGAAGGGGGGCTTCTGTTTTTGCAGCAAGTGGTAGGCTGTCCCCAGAGCCCATCCCTGCTCCGCCCCCGCTCTTCTCTGCAAACACCTCCTCGGACCTTGCACCCTGGCTCCGGTGTAGGTTTGCCCCACGGGGAGCCCTGGCTGAGACCAGAGGTGGAGAGCACTCTCTCTGTCTCCCCTTCCTGTGAGTGAGCCTGCTTGGTGCCTCCAGCCCTTCCTCTGTGGTCCTCAGACAGACCGGACTCAGCCCCTGCTCTGCTGCTGCCTGGCTGGGGGTGAGTGAGTCCATCTCTCTGAGCCTCAGTTTCCACATCCGTGCAGTGCAGCCGCTCACACCTGCCTGGCACCTGGCTGGGACTCACCAAGGCCGTGGTGGTAAAGCACTGCTCAGCGTCTGGTCCACGTGGGGCTGTTCTCATCTGTGCTGGGATTAGCAGCCCACCAGCCGCGCCATCCAAGTGCCGCCGGAACAGCACTGTTGAAGGACAAAGCGAACAGTTAATCTGAAGATGCGTGTTTTGCCGTTGGATGCTATTTTAGTGATTTTTATGAGAGCATCGGCCTTCCCTGCCCCGCAGTGTGTTCCTTCTGCGATCTGACCAGAAGTGCGTCAGGGGACACTGCTTGTGGCTACTGGGTGACTGACTGAATCTACGCCCCACCCTCACCTGTGCAACAGCTCCTATTGATCCGACTGGTCAGCTTCTCCTCACTGTGGTTCAGCCAGCATTTCAGGCACTGCTGTGTGTCCGTCGGTTGTGGCAGA
Source organism: Hippopotamus amphibius kiboko (assembly GCF_030028045.1). Classification (NCBI taxonomy): domain Eukaryota; kingdom Metazoa; phylum Chordata; class Mammalia; order Artiodactyla; family Hippopotamidae; genus Hippopotamus; species Hippopotamus amphibius. The sequence continues at coordinate 2,607,400 of NC_080201.1, read as the reverse complement.
TACTCATTGCCAATAAGCGTCTTTACAGCCATAGCTGATATTTATTGAGCCCCTTCTGTGCAGCTTCTCAGCAAGCGCTGTATTGGCTTTTGTCATCACTCATTCTCCTATTTCACAGATGTGCAAACTGAGGCTCCAACTGGCTGAGAAGCTGCTAAGTGCACAGATAATAGCAGCTGCCCTGCGTGTGCTGCTTGTTCCCTGGGCACACATGCTCTCGGTCCTTCTGTACTCAGACTCGGTCAGTCCTGAGGCTGATGCCAGGAGGAAGGTGCCGTCATTACACTCACGTTGCAAAGGAAGAGACACGAATAAGCGACCTCACTGCCAGGGCCCAGCGGCTAAGGACAGAGAGGAAACTTGCATTCAGCTGGGAGCTGGACACAGAGCCTGCGCTCGCAGAGGCCGCGGGGTCAGCTCTGTCTGAGTCTGGGCCTTCCTGGAACAGAGCCTGACACGTGGCTTGTGCGGTGGTGTGTGAGGAGTGAGACAGGGAAGCAAGAAAGGCAATAAACGTTCCCTTGTGATGGTTCCCACTGTGGGCACGTGGGCAGGCTGTGCTGGGGACGCACCCACAGCTCCCAGTCCCTAGGATGCTCTTGGGGGCACTGGCTCCGTGGCCCATCTGCCCTGTCCTGGGTGGGGGTGACAATGTCCTCAGGAAGTCTTTGGCATGTGTGATGTGGCCTGCCAATGACCTCTAGGGGCCGAGGGCTGCTCGGCAGGCTCTGAGGCAAGTTCGCTGTCATTAAGCCCCTTTCACACTTAGGGTGCCCTGAACTCATCCCGAGTCGCCACAGAAAGGAGCAGAAGGACACCACGGCCGTGGACGGGACCCTTCCTGGGGGTGCTGCTGTGGAGCTAGAACCTGCCCAGCCCCCACAGGGAAGCAGAGCCAGCGCCGGAGTCTGTTGACGTCCCAGAGGGCCACGCTGTGTCCTCGCGTCTCAGACCTCACGCAGACGGCGGGACATCAGGAGAAAAAGTCAGGCCCGTCTCCTCCCGCTGCTCCAAGTTCTGGGCGAGGGGACTCGGCACAATCAGCCTCGGGGGCTTTCGTCTGAGGATGGGCCGCTGGCTCAGCAGCTGCTCGGTGCCAAGCGCCCTGCTCCTCCGGGGCCTCAGCCTCCGACTCGAAGTGTGATGGATGCACGTGTTCTGCTGAGACCCACGGACCCTCAGGGAAAGCACACTGTCAGGCCCGCGTCTCCCCTGGGTGCCTGACCCCAGCCAGCGTGGGGCTGGGAGTGGGTACAGAGATGCGGGTGGCGGGGCTCCTGGCTGCAGGGAGCTGCCCCAGGAGAACATCGTCCACGGAAGAACAGAGCCTGCAGAGACCACCGGATCCGCTTCCTGGGGTGTTTGGTAGAGAGCAGAGCAAGCAGTCCTGCTGAGGTTTAGTGAATATAAGCCTTGTGCCGGCACTGGCTTCCGTGCTTACAAATGCCAACTTGTTGAACTGTAACAGCCCCATGGGCTGAACCCCCTAGGCCAGGCAGCCTCATCTTCATTCTGAGTCCCAGCAAAGAGGAAAAGTGTCTGGAATAGCTCCTATTCACAGAGTGTTTATTAAGTGCCAGGCTCTATGGTAAGTACTTTGAAGGTAGCACAGTCAGTATCTCTGTTTTGCAGATAAAGTGAAGCTCAGAGAGGTGCAGCAACGGTCCCAAGGTCACTCAGGTCGGAATCGCGGAGCTGGGGTTTGCATCCGGCGACCGGGCTCCGAGCTCACCTTCCCATGGGACTGCTGACTTCTGACCCAGAATCCAAGGCGCAAGCCACGTGATCGCCAACCCCCCCTTTAACCATTAAAATGGAAAGTTTCCAGGTCTTCAGGGCTGTCCTTGTGCCTCTTTCGTCCAAGGTCTGAGCGCTAATGGAGCGTGCGTTCCGGATCAGTGCTGTCTGTGGGGGTGCGAGTTCCGGTCATGATTGGCCCCTTGGGAGACACCAGCTCCTCGGGACGGAGCCACAGAATATTTTCCGAGATGCTTCCAGGTTGAGCTCATCCTCCAAAGTGTGCCTCCAGGTGATGCTCCAGAAAAACAGAGTTCCAGGGCCAAGTACGTTTGCAAAAAATGCTGAATGCCACCCTCCCTCCCGGAGATTCAAAATGCTCCTCGGCCTGCAAAAGGGCGTGAAACCCTGGTCCTGAGACGCATAATGTAGCGCGGGGGTTACAGCTAATAACACTGTATCATGTACTTGAATGTCTCTGAGAGAGTAGATCTTAAACGTTCCTGCCACAAAAAGAAGTGGTACCTGCGTGCTGGGCTGGAGGCCCTATTAGCTGATGCTGAGCTGGTAATCATTTCGCTACGTAAAAAGGTATCAAATCCACATGCTGCACACCTTAAGTGGACACAATGTTCTGGGTCAGTTATATCTCAGTAAATCAGGGAGGAAACCCAGGCATACTTCGCAAAGAAAAATAAATAAAAGATGTTTCTCAAAGGGATTCTTCACCCAACACAAGTTTGTGAGTGGGGCCAAACAAACTGGAACGTCAGAGTCTGCAGCAGCGAAATGTTTGTTGCAGAGCTGTGCAAGGAGCTGCATGGCTCTTGCCTGCAAAACCCAAACTCCCTGATGGGTTTCAGCAAAGCATTTTTAAAGTCAAGGTGAGGGAGGGGCGTGGTTGGTTGCTGCAAACTTTTTGGTGTTGGAATCCTTTGTTCTTGCAGCTGTCCAGGTAGGTCAGGTCACGATGGTCCCGTAAACCCCCAACAAGACAAATGTTATTCTCTGTTCTGCAACTGTTTATCTCTATATGAAAAGTGTTGTCCCCTTAAAGCTCAGAGCAGTGGGAATGGGCTATCTCCTGTCTATTTCAGGCTATAGGCAATATTCTTAACTTGAAGCAAAAGCAACAGAATACAAAGGTTAAAGTAAAAGAAACAGATTTGATACAGAGTCAGATTTGTTCTTCCTATTACAATTTAACTGTGGAACCCCTCTTACTCCCACGGGACACCCGTTTACCTCCTTCAAAACCAGTAAGTGGCAGGCTCTACCTTGCAAAATGCTGACTGGACTCATTTCTCCTTCGTGCATTCGTTCAGCGCCTACGCATTGGGCTCTCAGTGTGTCTCAAGCCCTCTGCTGGGCGCTCTACATTCCAGGCTGAACCGAGCAGACTGGATCCCTGCCCCCATAGAGCTGCAGTCAGGTGTGGGGAGGAGGCGTGTGGACACACCTAGAAACAGTCACTGAATACACACATTTGTATCCAGCAGAGGGTAATTTTGAAGCGGGCTGGTAAAGGCTCCCATTAGCTGAGTCCTCCTGTACGAGGTAGGGGCCCAGATACTCTCGTTTTAATTAGAGGAAGCTGAGCCCTGGCGCTTTCTATGCACATAGCACCTCACACCAGAAGCAGACACTGGTGGGCAATCTTGGGTGCATGTCAGACAGGAGAGGTTTGCTCAGTGAGATCTGGAGCTGAGCCTGCACAAGGCTCCACAGTGAGGTACGTGGCACCGTGAGCCTCGAGGACGAAGGGAGGAGGGCAGGGAGCTGGGGGAGGAAGGCGGGGGGGGGGGGCCGTGCAGCAGCAGCCCCCGGAGGTGCCTCTCGGGGGTGGGTCTCAGGGCTGTCAGGACGCCTTTGCCCCCTTTGCTAGATGTTTCAGGGTAAAGGCGCCACTTTATGTAACTCGTGTCTCTCTGCCTTTGCCTCTCTGCGTGATGTCACACTCACCCCTCAGGTGGCAGAGTCCCTGGGGTGACCTGGGGCCAGGAGAGGAGTGAGGACGGTGGGGGCCCCTGCGTTGGGTCCCACAAGTGATCTGTGAGTAGGTTTGGTTCACTGGTGTAGGGAGCAGGGTACCCTCCTTGGGGACACTCCGTGGAAAGAGCTGGCATGTGACTTCCCTACAAGGCTGGCATCTGACCTGGGCCAGGAGGGGGTGGGCAGGGGCTGGGGAGGCAGAGCCAGCTGCAGGCCGCGCTTCTTTGGGTCCCTCTCCAGGCCTCAGCAGTGGGGGGCCGCTGGACCTCTGGTGCCTTTCTGTTCGTGCCGTCCTCCTGCTCCTCCTGTGAGTAGCTTTTCCTTGCCGCAAGGTTCTGATTCCTCATGGCTTTGGGTTTCTACAACCCTTGGGGTTTCTAACATGAAACTGAAACCAATCACACAGTTCCACACGAAGGACACAATCCTGCCCTCACAGACTTCGGTCCAGGAGAAGGTGTCTTGGAGCCGGATCCCCCTCCTCACTGCCCCCTTGTGCTGCAGCGCCCTCTGCCCAAGCCTCATATGGGGTAGATCCTGGTCCACCTTCCTGAGAGAAGGCTTGGGATTGATCCGGCCCATCTGCCTGTGTCAACTCACATCATTGGCTGCTGGGAAGGCATTGGATCAGCTGCTCTTGATGGAGGGCCAGCCACGGACCAGGCAGGTGTAGCCAGGGAGTCCTGGGGCACAGAACGTGGGTACCCATCGCTGCTGCCCTTAGGGGCTCTGGTGTGGCTGGGTCCCCATCACTAATGCTACCTGACCCTGGGAGCAACTCCTCCTCTCCCTGGGACTTGCTCTTCTTATGGCTCAAGTTATTTGTTGCCTTAAAAAAAAGATGAGAAACTATGATACTATAATGGTCCTTCCCGTAAATCCACAGCAGACAGCATTAGAGGGAGAGATGGAAAACCATCAAGTGTTCACTAGCTGGAGTTGTTTACATACACCCTTTTAGACCCTGCGCGCTCAAAGAGACAAAAATAACGCATATATGGACAATAACATCATCGCTAAGTTTGCTCTAGTAGAAGTGTGTAGAGAGCTTTCTGCACCACACAACTTGTGGGATCTTAGTTCCCGGACCAGGGATTGAACCTGGGCCTCGGCAGTGAAAGTGCTGAATCCTCACCACCGGACCGCCACGGAATTGCCTATAGTGGTATTTCTGTCCCGGCTCTTAACACACTCCTTTCTTCTTCCTATCTTCCTTCTGCTTACCCCTCTGAACCCCATTCTGTTCTTTTTTTTTTTTTTTTTGACGTGTTCTGTGTCGTCTATTGATTTTAAAATGGCCTGTGCTAAGCAAGAAAAAGAATGGAGCATTGAATGGCATTTGCAAATTACTTTCAGTTTGTGGCTTTGAAAGAAGGGTTATGTAAAGTATTGATAGCTAAACTACTTTTTTGGGGGGCAGGTCTGAAAAAAATGGCAGGTCCAAAGCTTCTTGAGAACGTGTGTGGGTATGTGTGTTGAGAGTCTGTTCTGTCCAAAGGAAATCTCTGGCAGGTATTAATTTAAGAGAGAAAAAAGGAAAGTTTTTTAAGGCAAGTCATCACTAGGAGGAAAAAAGGGAAAAGGGAGAAAAATTACAGCATGTTTTAATTGTGACTCAGAAGCTTTATAAACACAATTTACACATGTATCACTTATAATCACGGTCCTGGCCAGAGCAATAATTATGATAAATCCTTTGTCAACCCTGCTTAGAAGCCCTTATGAAGTAGTCGGAAATCAGTTCACATACTAGACAATACTTCAATAAAAATCCGATCCAACCCAGCCTCTCTGCACATGGAATTCCTCACGGCTTGTAATCAGATGTTCACCAAGTCACACTTTTTCACTGCCAAACGCCTGGCAGGTTAGCATAAACAAGTCTTGAATTCATTAAGTTGCATTTTTTTAGTCTCCTAATTAGCTAAAAGTTGTGCATTTCAAGCACAGCATGTCAAGAACTCAGTTTCAAGGTATAATGATATAGCATAGGAACCAAAGTCACGGCCTTCTGTTGAAAATGTTGGTTGATGACTCTTTGCCTAACTGATCCCGGGCCGGCTTTGGGAGACGTGTAGAGAGGGCGTTGGCAAGGGAGCACTCTCAACACACGGTCATTCTTTCTAAAACGTCACCCACTCAGATCTCTGTCTTTACAACACCATCTGAGGTTGGGATGCTAGAAATTAGGCCCCCCCACACATTCACCTAAGGAGCAAATTTAAAGGTTCCAGTTTTTTTCCCCTCAGTGGTTTCACATCAGCAAACTCAGCCACGATCCACGTCTTATCATGATCATGTTGAAACATAAACATTTCTCTCAATAACGTTTCACACTCTTGTCTGCAGTGCATTCATGCAAAAATGACAGCGTCCCGATCATATTCCATTTGTTTAAGTTCATTTGTTTAAACTTACAGTTAAGTAGCTCTGGACCACATAGAGAAGACTCAGGGTGGGGACAGGAAAAGCAGATTCTAAAGCGTCAGACCTTAAAGGCCACCAAATCTGATTCTCTCCTGTGTTAAAACTGAAAGCTGAAACAGACAAACAAACAAATAAACACAAACAAAACCAATCGGGTTCAAAACCAAAACCAAAACCAAAAAAAAAAAAAAAAAAAAAAAGAAAGTGAAAGCTGAGACCCAGAGGGGAGGAAACTCACTCAAGTGTACAGGGTTGATTAGCAGCAGAGTGGGAATTTGAAGAGGATAATCACGTCTGTCTTTCAGAGCATCCTTCACTTTGTGGAGATGCTTCACATTCCTGATCTCATTTCACACTCCGAGGAGCCCGTGAATCAGGGAGCTGGGTACCACGCCCCCATCTCGCTGCTGAAATACCAAGGAGCAAGGAGGTCAAGGGTCTTGCATGAATACATGTAACCAGTGAGTGCTAACTCAGACTGCAACCCAGCTCTCCTGAAGTTCAGATCATGCCCTTTCCACTAGACCAGGGGATCCTGGGAGTTTTCATAAAGGACAAGAAAGAGTGTCTGTGAGGCAGTGGCTTTCAAACATTTTTAAACACTTCCCTAATAAGAAGTCATTTTACCTGGATCTCCAGGACAGCGGAGGATGCTACCTGGCTTCCACTCTCCCTTTCTTGCTTTTAGTACTAGAACCACCTAAGTTTGAGAGGGCACCTGGTTGCTCAGCTGGAAGAATACATTTCCCATCGGTCTCTCCTACCAAGTGAGTGTGACCTGGAGGCTAAGTTCCGGCCAATAGGATGTGGGAGGAAGAGTGTGCACCTCAGGTTGGAGCCTTGGAAGAGGAAAGCACCTGCCTTCCACTTCCTCTCCAGCCTCTCCTGTGGGCTGCAATGCTCGCTGAAGACGGGAGCCAGCCCAGGCCAGGCTGATGAGGGTCGCACCCAGGGGAGTGGAGCACCCCGGGAAGGGCCTGGGGTCTAGATTATCCCACAGAGCACCGCCGTCTACTAACCCTGGCCCCCCGCCCACCTCCGGCTGGGTACAGGATGGGGAAGCAAACTACTATATCGTGTGTCCCTTTACCACAGCGGCTTAGTGTAGCCCTGACTAATGTGCCCAGGCTACACACTCATACACACATGCATACTCACGCAAACACACACACGCACAACACAGGTGTTTCACAGACAATGCCTCTTCTCGCCACGTGCAATGTGGGCAGGTCCACTCCATTCCATTCCATTCCATTCTGCCCAGCTCTACTTTTTTTTTTAATGGATATCACTCCTTCCCCTGACCTCATGACCCACTAATGGGTTACGACCTGCAGGACTAGGGCACCTAGAGACATTGCACTAACCTTTGCAGAGGGACACTTGAGCAAAGCACTTTGCAAAAGGAAGTGGAAGGAAGCACCTACCCTGGCAGTTTGGACAGGTGTGCACACCTGCAAAGAAGCAGGAGCTCGGGAACGACAGGGACGTGCTATGGGCTGCTCCCTGGAGTTGGAGGATGCCGCCCGCAGGGCTCCGAGGAGGCAAGGTCATAACGGGACGGGCACTGACTTTGCATCTGGTAGCATTCAAGCATCCCGAGCGTGCAGGTGTGCACCTCTCTGGCCACAATGGCACCTTCATACGCTCCAGCTCAGGTGTGCCAAGGACCAGGTGCTGGGAATGATGAGGCGCTCCTCCTCTGGGCAGCTCGCTCAGACCACCTGCTCTCTGCTTTTCAATTTCTGGGAGTATTTTCATCTTCCTCGGGTCTGCTCCCACCTCTCCCCTCCTCTTGACTAGCTTTACAGGCAACAGTGGCATCGAAAGAAAGAGTCCTTTAGGCTTGAATACGGGCTGCATGGCCCCGAGGAAGTCAGGGGAGTTCTTCCATCCTCCGTCTGCTCACCTGTAGAGTGGGTGCAGTGGCGCCTGTCTGGAGAGAACGCAACTCCAGTGAAAAGAGTCAGGTGGCTGGTATTCTTGAGCACGTACCACGTGACAAGTATTAAGTCAGGCGCTGGGTTCAGAGAGCATAAAGGCGGTGATGTAGGCAGGGCGCTGACGAGGGCTCTGGCTGGTTTAGGGTTGTGGTGACACCTGTCATGGTGTGGCTTTTATCATTATGGGGTCGTCCGCTCCTTGAAGATCTGGGGAGTAAATTATAAAATATTGGACATTATCCCACGTAACACAAGGGGCAGAAATATAAGCATTTTTCCAGTAAAAGTGGTCACTACTGTGCAAAGAGTTCAGTGAGTGCAAAGGATTCTCATTGATGGTTCTTTTTTATTATTAATATTTAACTTAAAAACATCACAGCTACTGCTCCCAATTTCTGATATTATCACATGATGTTGAAAGGATATTAGGTTAAGACATGAAACTAAAAAAATTGTTCTTTAAATCTCCCATTCTTTGCCCAAAGAGCAGAGTAATCAAACACACAACGTGCAAGACTCTTTAGAAAGTGGATGCTTTACCTTTTACAACATTTTAGGGAAAGAAAGCAACGCACACAGTGAGGATTTTGAAATGAGTGTTGAGACCCCAAGATGTGCACTTGAGACTCAGCCAGTCACCAGGTCCTCCCGCCTGTTTCCACACTTGTAAATGAGCTTCCCCTGATGGCTTCTCTGCTTCACAGGGTGGCTGTGGATAACAGGGTCATTTCTATTAAAAACATCTTGGCACCAAGTCATCCTCCAGGAATGCAGCTCTGTGCAGTGGGAAAGCAGCTTGAGCAGGCGCTTTTACAGGGTTTTGGGGGGCAAGCCCCTGGTTTTCTCTGAGCAAACTCACCTACAGTGGCTTTGCTTTCTGAGGAGAGCAGGCTCACATCCTGGCAGCTCAAGAGACCCATTTCCCCATCGGGGCTCAGGGGGAGCCAGGACGGCCCCTCATGGAGGGGCTGAGGGCCCTTGGCCCTGGGGAAGGTCTCAGCAGGTGCTCTGTCCCCCTCACTGTGAGCCCTCTGTGCCATCTCCCCTGATGGCCTCGAGAACACCTTGAGGCGGGCGCCCATGGGGTTTGGTCCTCGGGGAAGGAGGCGGAGGCCTGGAGAGGTGAAGCTGCCTCTCCAGCCCCCAGTCCCTCTGTGGGCGCCCTGGAGGTGTACCTCGCAGCTCAAGTGAGACAAGGCTAAGAAGGCAGGTAGCTCCCCTCCCCGTCGTCCATCTTTGTGGTGGGGGGCTACCTTCTTCTCCAAGGGGCGTGGTCTCTCCCAGGCACTTTGTTTAGACATCTCTCTCCCCAAGTCCTTCTTTAAAAGAAGACGTCTGATGGCACAGAAACTCCAGGGGGAGGGGAGCACCAGTCCATTTGCTCAGCCCCTGAGCGGGCAAAGGAAGGGGGGTGGGGCAATGGAATTCCAGAAACATCCTTCAAGAAGCGCCACTGGCGGGTAGCAAAGGGTGGAGAGAGGAGTTTCACCTGCAAAGCTGACAACAGAATGAAACTTTCATGGAGGTCAGGGCAGCCTCAGAGGGGAACTTTCCATCTCAGCAAGAAAAGGCATTCACGTCTACCTATTTGGGTTGATGGATCTGTCCACTGAAACCCATTTGAAAAAAATATACATACATATATTTTTAAACGACATTAAGTTTATTTTGAGTTAAAATAAACCTCAGCAAATATTTTTGTGATCTCTCCTTACCCTGCCACAAATAAAATATAATGAGCGCAACGTTTAGATAATCCTCTGATTTTTCTCAGTAGACATTTTAGATAAAAGACAAAGAGTTTCTTATTTTTCGGTTCATAAAATAGTCTACATTTATGGCTTCATTTTTCTGAAATCCAGATCAAAGCCTGGCTGTGAAATTTTACTGTCCCACTGCTCACGGGTCTGTTGACTTACTGCATACTTCAAAAATCCCTTCTTCCCTCTAGACCCTCTGACCACCTTCTTTTTTATTTTTTCCTTCTTTAAAAAAAAAAAAGGATATTTGCATTTGGTGCTATTCAGGACCTTGGAGATGTAGATTGGCAGAGTGGGGTGGGGGCGGGGGGAGCTGAAACAACATTTCCCTGGGTTCTAATTAGAAGAGTTAACTGTATTCATGGCAAGGCCCTCTCCTAGAGCCCCTGCTTCCCCACGAAGCAAGATGCTGTTGTGCTGAACGCAAGTGAAGTTGGCCATTCATAGCCTGTGATCTCCGCTCCCTCCCCTGTTCACTAGATGCCTTTATGATCTTTGTTTATATGAATCCCCAAAGAACTAAGCTTCATTTCATTTTATTTGGTAGAGAAACCCAGCAGCGAAAAGTTCAGGAGACCCAAATGTTTCCATAATTGCTTTGAGTTCTGAATATATTTCAGGCTGACAGCTAAGATAAAAAGCCCCTTGCGGTCTGGTGTTCGGAATCATTTTTCAGTGCTGTGTGTGGGAAATTGAGCCCGGGCTGTAACGGGGTCGGTTCAGGGAGGCTGGAGTTTGCAGACGGCAGTGAAACAGGCCCCGGCTGTCACTTTAAATCATCTCCGCATTTCAGGCCTTGGTATCAATCACGCCTCGGATGAGCAACACCATTGGAAACAAATTTGCAGAGAAGCAAACAGGAGGGCAGGGGGCTCTTGTTTACCTCCTCTGTCGTGTTTCTTACATTGTTCATATTTTCTTCTTCCACCCGCTGGGATAATTCCTGCTTTCAGTGTGACGGAAATGAACAGGGGCCAGCGTCCTACAGGCGATTCCCTTGATGATTGCAGCTGAGACCACAGGCCAAACCACGGATGTGTCATGAGAAAAGCCGGGGCTTGCACCGTTTCCCGGGCTGCAGGGGCTCCCGGGAAGTTTGGAGAACTGGGGTCTTCCTCCCCCATAACAGGGTGAATCCACTCTGGATCTGCTCTTTGGTACCATCTCAACTTTTTACCTTTTTTCCCCCCATCTGAATAATAGGCCCATTTTTGTCTTGCCACTTCGTGTAACTCTAAAACTCTCTGCGCATAATTTCAATATGGCTGTGAAACACAGAGGAAACTGAGCTCCTCAGAGCAAGAAGAGTCCTGCGGAGGGCTTTTTCCTAGAAACTCAATGATCCTGCCTCCAAACTTGTCCAGTATTTTAGGAGTCATTCCCATACGGAGTTCAGTGTGGGGGGAAATTTTAGGAAGTACTTAGTTTAAGCAGTGGTTCTCAGACTTTTTGGTCTCAGAACACCTTTACAATCTTAAAAATCATGGAGAGCTCCAAAGAGTTTGGTGTCTGTGGGTTATATCTATTATTATTCACTGTATTAGAATTTAAAACCGAGAAACATTCAGAACACTTAAAATAGCAATAATAAACCCATAACCTAAACAGTTCACTTTTAATGAAAAATAACAATATGATCCCCCCCCCAAAAGAAGTCAGTGAGAAGGGTAGCATTGTTTTAGCTTTTTTGCAAATCTCTTTGATGTTTGTTATAATAGAAGACAACTCAACTTTTAGCCTGCTTTGGACTCGTCTGTTGTAATATTGGGTTGGCCAAAAAGTTCGTAAGGGTTTTTTCCATACCATCTTACAGAAAAACCCGAACAAACATTTTGGCCAACCCAATATGTCTGGATTGAAGTATAAGAAAAATACCCACCTCACACAGACAGTTGAAGAAGGGAGGAGTATTTTGATAAGCTTTTCCAGGTCACTGTATCTTTTCTTCTTTGATACTACACCAAAATTCGACAAAGCGGCAGTTTCGTAAAGGTTAGTTGCAAGGTGGAATCTGAAACCCCATGAATGGACTTTAAATTCTCTGGTGCATTAAAATCCTGTGGTGTGACTGGTGCAGCCAGCACTTTGAACGGATCTTTTACCCGAGGTAAGAGGGAAGTCACCGCTCACCAAGCACTCGTGCGGGCCGGTTCTTTCTATGTTACATCACTGAGTTCTTTCCTGCACTCATCCATTATTGGACTGAGAACCTAAAATAACCAAATACTATGTGAAGCACTGGCAAAACGTGACGTTGACAAAGACAAGCTCCTGCCTCCAAGAGGAGGTATGAAACGGAAAGAGGTCGAATGGAAATTGGACGGACCTTGGTAAAAACCCAGCTCAGTCTTCACTGTGCTGATGTTCAGAAGTAAACAGATTTGTGAAATGTTTCTTAGAAAACAAAATGACTTGGGGTTCAAATTCGTTTGCGAAGCACCTTCCCTCTCATGAGATTTTTGAATGCACAATGGGAAGTTAAAGACTCTTTAAGTCCTTTAGTAAAGAAACTTGTTTAACCCAGCATCTTCCAAACTTACTTGATCACAAGTTTTTTCACAAAATGCCTGCTGGCCTGCTGGGTAAGCATGAGAACATCAGACTTGGTTCTGGTGAGGTCTCCTAAATCGCTGGGCAATTCTCACCATCTGTGGACGCTGGGGACAGTAAGACCCGCTCTGACCGCCTTGCCCCGGGTCACGCCTTTTAATTCTTACAGCAATCTTGGAGGGGAGGGCATCACTACAGCTGCTTCACAGCCGAGGAAGCAGAAGCTTAGGGAGGATGACGGAGGTTGTGTGTCTGGTTTCTGGTGGACCTGAGACTCAACCCGGATCCGGCTAGTAGACACCCCCTTGCCGGATGGTCAGGGTCCCCTTGCCTGGTCTTTCGCATTGGCTCACATTGCATTCTTATTTTCATCTTGCATTTATTTAATTTCTGGCCTCTTAGTCTTCCCTCCCAACTGGATGCAAGCCCCTGCGGGGTCGGGGATGGCTTCTGTGACAGTTGATTTCTGCTCAGCGCCAGTTATGCCCTCTCTGTGGTGGGTGTTCAACGATGTGCGTTAATGGAGTGACTGAGCCCACACTGGGCTTCTTTTCCAGCCAAGTGCTCAACTCCTGGTGCCCCAAGTGTCCGTGCTGCGGTCTTTGGGGCAGGGCTGGACCTGGCAGGCTGACTGTTTTTCTCATTCTGATGTGAATGCTGCTTAGCATGGAAGCTGCCCTGTCTGCACACTTGATGAGATGTCTCCCGGCTGCAACCATGCAGAAGACACCACCCAGAGACCCCGCTGTTGCGCGGTCTCCTGGGAAGGGAAGACGTTCTCCTAGCGCACACGGCTGCAGAGTGGATCTGGGCCATTAGACGGGCAGCTCCACGGAAATGATGCCTAAGAAAAGGGTCAATTCCTTGCTCAATTTCTTGAAGAATGTGATTTTATTAATTCATTTGCATGTATCCGTTTGGTCTCTGCCATGTTCTTAGCACTGTGAGTTATTCCAGAGAAGTTTAAGACCGCAGTCCTTGAATCTACTCTAAATTTATTTAATCAGAGCTTCTTTGCTGTCAGGGTTTCCATAGATTTTTTCTTTTAAAACAAGAAAGTCAGAGAGCTGATTCATTATCATGAGTATTTCACCCAACCCTGCTTTCTATCAAATCATCTGTGTTTCCTCATCTACAAAAAGATGTTGATTCTTTTCTTTCTCAGAAAGTGTTTGTGAGCTTTCAAGGGAAAAAAAAAGAACTTGGAAAAATGAATAGCAATTTCAGGAATTTCCAGAGTAAATGAGGCTTTGAGCAGAGCCTATGATCAGTGTGCTTAATTCATTAAAAACAAATCACTCTGCAAAACTGGGTAAAAACCAGCATCCGAAGACGGCCTCTGGGAGCCATGTGGCGGCCGTTTGGTCCATGGCTGTTGCTAATGAAGCTCTTTATATAAATTTGAGAGTAAACAGATTTGGACAAATTTATTTGCTGGGAAAGCAGCAGCCGGTCTCCCTGCCCGAATCACACAGGCCCTTAAAATGTGGTTTGGAGAAAATTATCCTTCTAAAGACCTGTGTGTGTGAGTGTGTGTGTGTGTGTGTGTGTGTGTGCGCGCGCGCGCCTGCATGCCCTCAAGTGCATCGTGTAGAATTATTTTGCCCTATTACAAAGCTATGGAGACAGAGACTCCATGTTTTAAATAACTAATCTCTTTCAAATAGGGAACAAATTAAGAAAACAAGAGCAGTCATAGAATTGAGCTTGTGCTCTGAGAACAGATGATAACACAGCGAGCCCTGCTCTGTGCCTCGTGTCTTAGCACCTTCTCAGCAGCCCTGTGAGATACTACAGCTCAGGCTGAGCGAGGGGAAGGGATCTGCATTTGATACATTGAGCATCTTGTAAGCAGCAGACTGAAGGTGGAAGGAACTCTGGTTTTTGTGTCCAAAGTGTGTACGCTTCATCATTGCTCTTTATTCATAACTCTGGAAGATTCTTTGCAAGAAAATGAAACTGAGAACGCATCTCTTATTTAGCAATTTGAATGTAAAGGGGTAATTTTGGACCCACGTGTTCCAGATTAGCTGTGGGCCGTGCTCATCTTCACCTCCAGACTGCGAGTCCTCCGTTTCGTCTTCTGTAGGTAGGCACAGTGTTTCACGTCTCTTGTTTCTGTTTACTTTCTGTTTGTTTTGCTTCATTTAAAAATTATCCTAATAGGAGACAATCAATTTAAGTTCAGAATCATGACTCAAAATATTCCAGCAAACCTAGTTCAGATTGTTGATGGAGTTCTGCAGGAAGGAAAACTGCTATCGCTTTATCTACACAACGGTTCTCGTCTGGCGTTGGATGAAGTTCGGTGATGATTTCATGACCGATGTGAAAAGGCCATCTAGCTGTAGACGTTTAAAATATATTATGGTGTGCTCTGTAAAAAGCAACAACAACAGTGAAATTTCACCCTAAAAGCATGTTCCTGTGCCTACAGATTAATTTGAGAAGTAACCCTGAGCTCAATGTTTCCAGAGGCCAAGTGAAGGATTTGTGTGATGCAGTGACCAGGACAGCTCTTAGAAAAGTTTTTCCAACTGGTTTTGCAACCTGCCATCTTGTCATTCCTTTGTTGACTCAGCTGTTTTCACTAGATTTCAAAGTGGCCATTTTGGGCAGCTGTCTCATCCCACTCAGTATGGAAGCCAACCTCGGACACGAAGGTGTCTCCTCCTAAGCGGACATCCACGCGAGGCTAGGTTCACGGAGAAATGGTTCGTAAGGGTGAGGCACAGCAACTTGTTGTTTTCTCCCCGTGGCTGGGTTCCTGAGGAAAACTTTGACTCTTTTTCTGATGCTTTTCCACCTTATTTACTTCGGGAAAAAGCACAGAACACATGAGTATTCTGAATGGTTTCCAGAACGATTACACTTGCTGGCGAGTGATTCTTTCACGTTTCTGCCACATGGAAGGCCATGCTGTCTCCCCCCGCCCCCACCAAAGTCTTTTTGGGGGAAATCAGGAAGGAAACTCACAGACTATCTATGTTTTAACATAGTGAATTCAATTCCAATGAGAGAAGGGCCAAGGACCTCCTGACCTTCCATGTTTGCCTCTTTATTTTTTGAACCATCTTGGAGTCTGCCTGGCCAAGTTTCTGTTCTCTGGTGCTTGTGGGCTGGTTGGCGTTGGCCCTGGCCAGGAGGAGAACAGAAAAATCCTCAGGGAAAGTACAGGATGTGACAGAAAACTGAGCTGGTGAATCAGGGGTGGGCTGGTCTCCATTGTGTCAAAAGTGCAAGAGTTCTAGAAGGTTGTGGGCAGGAAATGTCACTGCTGAGTCAGAGGAGAGGTCCTTGCCCCATGAGTCAGGACCCACGACAGACACACCTTGGGGCGCAGATGTAGATGAAGCTCTGGAGAAGGTTGCACCCGGGTGAGTGGAGAAGAGAACTTGCAAGCTTGTTGAGTGCGATTGTGTTCCAAACCTCCGTGCATTCCAGGGAAAAAGATATCTTGAGATTCTGTCTCATGTGGATTCCCTAGAAGCAGACCCTGGGGCAAGGATGTACGTGAAAGGGGTGGATTAGGAAAGTTCTCAGGAAAGACAAGTTGAGGAGGAGTGAGGAAGTGGGAGTGGGAAAGGAAGGCCAGGCCGGGGTGAGGCTTCAAGCAAAGCCTCAGCCACCATGCTTGGCTGCTGGGCAGCCAGTGTGCCCACAGGCGGTCAGGAAGTCAGAGGGCATGTGGGGGAGGTGCTGGGCCCAGCTCACACTGCATCAAAAGAGCAGACTGTGTGCTTCCCCACTCCACACTGAGTGACGGCCACGTGGGAGTATTTACACCATGGGAACTGGCAAACACTACGATTCAGGACTGTGTTTTGGAGAGTTATACATCTACCAGCCTGGGTAGACCTCTGGGTACAGACACACCCAGCAGGCCTTTACTGAGCATTTCCTGTGCGGCAGGTGCAGTCCTAAGCCCCTCCGTACACATCAGCTCTGTGGTCCTCACAATGATCCCATGGAGAGAATACGACGTATCCTTCCCGTTTACTCAAGGGGAGACAGAGGCACAGAGACGGCAGGTGATGTGTCAAGGACAAGTCAGCCCATTCTAAGGGCGGAGCTGCAGCCAAGCTGTCGAGCCCCAGAGTCCATGCTTGTCATCGTGCAGTATTCAACCACGTACAATATACAGGCTTGCGCTGCACAGAAAATACTTTCCTTGACGAAGAGAAAACATACGTGTGGAACTCATTCATTGCAACATGACTCGCCATTGCAAAATATTGGAAATTACCAAAATGCCCACACCTAGGAGATCCGGTTGAATAAACTACGGCCCATCCACACAGCGGAACCCTGTACAGCTGTAAAGAGGAGGGAGAGGGTTTGACTGGGACTGATGTGGGGCGATATCCAGGGAGCGATGTAAAGGGGGAAGAAAACCCTGAGTGCAAAACAGAATGTATAATGTGCCCTATTTTTGCATATGAGATATATTTATTTCGTAATTGTGTCTCATACGCACACATAGCTACCACACGTGTGTGTGTATGTGTATAATATTTTCCCTTCCAAAGACATGCCGGATGGGTAAGCCAAAAATAATTAAGGAGACTAATTACCTATCGGGAGTGGGAACGGGTGAAGGATTAGGGGAGGGAACGGAACTTCCAAGTATACATTTTTCGAATAGTTTTGACATTTGGAACCAAGTGAACGTTACTATTTCCCTATTTAAGAATTTAAATCGGTGAGGACGGGGGGAACGTCTGCGAGGCTGAAGATACACTTGCCCGTGTGGCGCCTCTTCGCAGCGGCGGTCTCACCCACACACACGCCTGCGGCTCGCGCTGCTCTGCGGGAAGCTCCGACACAGGCCCGCGCCACGGTCCCTGGGTGCCGAGGGCAGGGGTGCTGCGGCACACAGCAGTGCGCTCCTGCGGTGGCCACGTGCCAGGAAGAAGTTGCCAACCCTCAGATGTGAGGGTGCAAACAACACGGAGTCATCCAGGAACTGGCCACCCCGAGACGACTCTTTCCCAGTGGCGGGCTGCTCCTAGGGGACCCCAGCCGCTGCGGTCTGTGCGCAAAGAGCCTGGTCATGACCCCCACAACAGGGGTCAAGAGGTTGTAGTGACGGGCTCCAGGTGAAGAC
Source organism: Hippopotamus amphibius kiboko (assembly GCF_030028045.1). Lineage (NCBI taxonomy): Eukaryota > Metazoa > Chordata > Mammalia > Artiodactyla > Hippopotamidae > Hippopotamus > Hippopotamus amphibius. Next base: position 2,589,884 of record NC_080201.1, on the reverse strand, counting down.
CTTGGAGTTCAGCTTTCGTCGCATTCCTGTCTGCTGTCCGCTTTTGTGCCAGGTCCTCTCTCGTGGGGCTGAAAGACTCGCTGGAGACGGGGCCAAGCGAGTCAGCAGATAAGAGAATGTGAACTTCCCTTCCCACTCGGAGCAGCCCAACCAGGCTGTGGATTTCATGAGAACAGCTCTCTCTTGAGGTTTGTGCTAATTCCTTTTCCCAACTGGCCTGGGAATGCCACCAAACAGCTGTGCTGGTGTGGTCCAGGGTGTCTGCGTCTGTCCTGACAGCCACTGGAAAGTGCGCGAGGACACAGGCAGGACATTTCGGGAACCTGCAGCCATGTGAAATCAGAGCTCTGTGTTTAAGAACAAGGGCTGCATTGCTTGGTTTTCCAGCTCAATCTCAGGACTGGTTCTGATTTCCTGTCCCTGCTCACGGGAGATAAGAGTCACCTTCTTATCTACTGTAGAGGAAAAAGCATCAGTTAGTGCAGACCAGCCCATCATGCTCATCCTGGTTTCTTCTCTTCCAAGCTGTGTGACCTTGGAGCAGTCCCTTTCCTTCTCTGAACCCCCGATGACACAGCGGAAATACTGCTATCTGCCTGCATCCAAGGCTAGACTAGGTTGTCTTCTGAGAGCCCTTAACCACTTACTTCTCTGACAAACAGCAGCTCTGGGACGGAACCCAGTCTTGTCCATTCAAAGCCACCAACCTCTCCTCCCCTCCCAGAAGTCCAGGAGGTAAGTGGTTAAAGGTGCAGACTCCACCTTACTTTGCCTTTTACTGACACGTGACTTGATCTCTCTGCCCCTCAGCCCTCTCATCAGTAAAAAATGGGCCAGTAATAGCCCTGTCTCCAGGGGTTGATGAAAGACCAAACACTGAAGACTCAGAATGGTACAAGAGATGTTGGCTGTTGTGGTCCTGGAGGCTCTAGACGTATACACGTGTGTGCTGAGTTCTTTCCCCTGATTAGCCCAAGGTCTAGGTCAGGAATAGTAAATCCAGGGTGCACACTCCACCCTGTCCATGGCAGACATCACCAGTCGTTGGCCTCATCCTTCTCCGTGGTCTGGGTGGAGCCTCAGAAACCTTGGGCAGGCATGGCTAGTTGAAGGCAGCTACATCTGCTGGTATAGGCGTGCGTGGGCCTTTGATCTTCTGCAGGACGATCTGCTTTGCATGGAAACAGAGGCCACCTTTGCAATCTGGAAGATACGCAGGCGCCTCTCATGGGTTCAAAAGCAGGCGCCTCCTGCAGAGGCCTCCCCAAAGGAGGAGAACCTCTGTCTTATGAAAGAATCAGGTCAGGTGCTGCTCCTGCTGTCTGGGGTCAGGAAGAGCCCTCCGGAGGGAAGGCAGGGGGTGTCGGTGTACAACGGTGCAATGATGCAGGGAGGCCAACGATGGAGTACAAACCCCATGTGCAGAAGACGCTGTGGTTACGCAGCCAGTGAGTGGAGGGGCCAGGTGTCCCCTGCCCCACTGCCGGCCTCCTTCCCCCGGGGCAGCTGCAGCGCTTCCCGCGCTCTTAGAGCTGTTTAGAGCCCGTAAGCCCGCTAATCCTGGCCATGTGTCATCCCCAGCCAGTCAATGGGCCTCCCTTCAGCTCAACGCTGAGGGCCTGGCTCCCCCTCTGCACACTTAGTGTCCAAACTTCTGATTTAGTGCGAAAAGCCTAGCACAGCCCCTTCGGTGCCTTCCCAACCAGAGTCAGCGGGGAAGGCACCGGAGGCAAAAGGGCTTCGGAATGCACTTTCAGATGGAAGGAGAGGAAAATCTCTTTCCAACTTCTCCAGGGAAGATTCCAGAAACAGCTGATCTCTGCCCACCCTCCAGGTCCCGGGACACTGCTAACCTTCACCAGGAAAACCTGGAATTCTAAACCCAAGACACAGCTGGGGAGGGCCCCTCCTGCTGGGCAGAAGGTGCTGATGGGAAAACAATTTGGGCCTTTTTAAATTAAGCAAGAGGTTTATCTTTGGGTCTGAAATTTTGCAGGAAGTCCAGGCTAGAGATGAGGTTCCTCCCAAAAGAAGTCTGATTCACAGTTACCGCGGTGGACGCTGGAGACTCAGCCGAGTGGCCGAGCCTGTGCTCTGCTCGTGTCCACCCATGGTCACGGGACCGCCTGCCGTGTTGGGGGGGTGACTGGGATGAAGAGCTGGACTCAGTCAGGCCTGAGTTTAAGTCCCAGCTTGGCCCCTATGATCACTTGGGCCACTTCTGTCACTCTCTGAGCCTCAGTTTCCTCATCTGGGAGACGGGTGATCTCAGACCCCAACGTCACTCAGTCATCCCAACCAGAATCTTCTGAAGGTGAAAGGTTCCATCAGGAGCACCCGACGTGAACAGGGACCCTCTCGGGTAAATCGGGGCTGCTTTGGGAATCGGCCCCTGGACGTACCCCAAGACTGTCGCCTTGGGTTGTGCACTCCTGTCCCCAGGGTCCTGGTCCTCTTGGACATCCACTCACAAATCTGAAGTGTGTTTCTGTGGCGAGTGGCATGGAGAGGGAGGGTTGCTATCACCTCTGGAAACACAGGTGAGTCGACCCCCGAATAGAGGAACATCCCATTTTATTTCCGTGTGGCCGATGTGACGCTGGGAGCTCCTTTTGGCGAGGCTGGGGGCGGGCGGGCCCACTGTTGTCAGAGGCATCCGGGGGGGTGTTTCGAGAACCCCCTCCTGGCGCTGCCCGCTGTCCCCGCCCTCGGGGCCCTGGGACACGGGACCATTGCCGATTGGTGACGGCTCGCTGACGGCCGGCTGCCTTCCCTCAGGCTCTTTCCTGACGTTTCTCCATCACCATCTCTGAAGCCATCCGTCCTTTTCAGGAAAAAGAAAAAAACGCAGTAGTCTGACATTCCAAGAAACCCCAGAAGGAGGAATGCAGAAAATCAAACGGGCTGGTCCCCGTCCAGCAGCTCCTCCAGGGAGAGGAGTGATTTCGCACGCTAATGGCCGGGCCTCCGACGCTGACATTTTCTTACAATGTACTTAAGTCCGGTTTGTTTTGCTTTCTGTCTCCACAACAATTACCAAGATTTATTTTTTATTGCTTCGGTTCACTCTGCCAGGACCACACTTCCTTTTTCTCTTTAAAGGAACAGCCATACTGAGTGGAGGGGCCTAGGAAGTGAGCATTTTCAATCGCAAAAATGAAAATAAACAAGGCTGCACGCCTCTTCTGGAGACGGCTGGCCGCTTCCCCCGCGCTCGGTGCCAGAGGGGCTTCTGGCTCTTCTCTGCTTGACACACGGGCTCACCCAGCAGCGACTGGGCCGCAGCGCCCCGCTAGGCGGGTTGGTGCAGAGAAATCGTCCCCCCGAGGGCTCCTCGGAGGAACCCTGGGAGCTCCAAAGGCACTTTGTTCTCAACAGTGAGAGGTCAGGTTTCTCGTGGGGTGACAGGGACGAGGTTGGGGTGTGTCTGTCTCAGAGTTGCTGTGGTTTCCAAGGTGACGGTTTGGAGCTGAGGGACCCCTGCGGGTGCCCAGGTTGTCGGGGATGAGCTTGTCTGTGTCTTCACACGGTGATGCAGGCCCATTCCAGCAAGCGGGGGAGAGAACCAGTGCCAGGTGTGCATCCCCGCTCCCCGACGTCCTAGGAAAGCTTCTCACCCTCTCTAAGCCCCGGTGTCCTCCCTGGAAGCACCTGCCCCCCTGGGCGGCTGTGAGGATCCCCTGAGACGGTGGATGGAATGGGCTTTCACAGCCTGGCAGAGGCACAAAGTCAGCTGCATCATGGCCCCATCCCGAGATGGGAGACGATCCCGGGTTGTCCAGGTGGGTCCCCTGTAGCAACAGGAAGGGCCTTATAGGAGGGAGGCAGAAGGTCAGAGTCGGAGGAGGAGATGTGATGATGGAAGTGGAGGTTGGAGGGATGCAGGTGCCTCTAGGAGCTGGAAAAGGCAAAGGAATGATTCTCCTCTGAAGCCTCCAGGAGGAACCAGCCCTGAGACACCTTGACTTGAACCAGTGAGATTCACGTAAGATTTCTGACCTCCAGACTATAAGAGAACATGCGTGTGTTGTTTTAGGCCACTGAGTTTGTGGTCATTTGATACAGCAGCCCAGGAAGCATGCGCAGTGCAGACACTCCAGACAGGTCCCTGACGGAGGCGACGCGCCTCCTCCGCGGGCTGTCTCTCGGGTTCCACGCAGGCCTCCAGTGCCCTGAGGCTGCACGTTTGTCTCTTCCTTCCTCCCTCCCTTCCTTCCTTCCTTAGCACCCAGAATCTGCTGAGACTCCGCTGGGGCCAACATCCCAGGTGCCCGCTGCCCTTGACACTCCCCACCTCAGGTCCACTCCTTACCCGGAGCCAGAGTTATCCTTCAAAACCAGGTCAGGCCTCCCGCCCCTGCTTCACCCCCAGGGCCTGTGTCACCGTCCTGCCTCTGCTGTGCGGCGCTCAGCCCCTACGGCCGCGGTGCTGGCCACCGCCGCTCGGTGCAGTGGCTTCCCCGGGGGACCACCTACCTCACTGCCCCCCTTCTTCGGGTCTTTACTCTTGTCTCACCTTCTCGGCGACACCCTCCCTGACCACCCTCTCCCCTCTCCTGCTTTACCCTCCCCCCCATCACTTATCAACACCCTTACATTTACGTCACCCCTGCTGGAAATAAGCTCCCTTAAGGCAGAGGTTTCTACCCGTTTGTCCCCCGCTGTGTCCGCAGCGCCTGCACGCAGCAGGGGCTCAATAAACATTTGTGGAATAAATGAACGAATATCAGGGTCTTTAAAGCCAAGTCCATGAAGCTCCTCAGCCTCCTCTGGGGTCTCGCCATCCTCCGTTCTACTCACATTGGCTGTTTGCTATTCCAGAAACACACGGCTCTCACTCAAGCCTCTGATCTTGCACAGGTGAAACTTTTCTTTGCCCAGTGAACTCCTATTCTTCCTTCAAAACCCATGTCCTTTGCAGAGTTTCCTCTAAATCTTTCACCCTGGGCTGCTTGTCTTTCCCTCCCCTGTGCATTTCTAAAGCACTTTGTGTTTCCTTTTATTGGAGAAATTATTGTTTAGTTTTATTTTTTAAACACATCTCTTTCCCTGCTCTGACTGTTAAGGTGAATCTTCCTTTTTAGTTTCCTGCACCATCTATCAGAGTCCCTGACACACAGCAGATGGATGGAAACAGTGAACGGATGGATGGATGGATGGATGGATGGATGGGGACAGGGACCTTGTCCCATTTGACTCTGGGTCTCAATTGTAGATCACAGTTTCTGGCACATAGTAGGTGTTCAGGGAAATCTCTTGTCCACAAGGATGGGGATTTGTGTCTGTTTGTCCTAGAGCAGCGTCTGGCTCATTGTAGGAGCTCAGTAACACTTGATGAGTGACTGTACATGGGGGCCCCCGCTTCCATCATTTCCCTCCCAAAGGCAAATGATGGGCCCAGGGCTCCAGAAGGGGGAGGGGCCTCCAGCTGCTCTGAGGTCTCTCTCTCCAGCCTCACACGCACCTGTACATGCGAATCAGAACATGCCTGATGTGGAGTGAGTGGGAGTGGTCTCTGTGTGCAAATCCCCCTTTTAATAAGGGCACCAGCCATATTGGATTAGGGCCCACCCAAAGACCTCATTTTAAGCAATTACATCGGCAACAAACCTATTTCCAAATATGGTCACATTTTAAGGCACTGGGGGTTAGGCCTTCACCATATGAATCTGGGGGGGGAACACAATTCAAGCCATAACACCCTCCCTGACAGGAACACCCCCCACCCATCACCGCCATCACCGACGGCTCCTTCCTCTGAACTTTCTGAGCATGTTTTACATTCCTCTTTTTCTACATTTGCCATAAATTTAAACTCCATGAAGACAGGGGATTTGGCATTGTTTGTATACTGCCATGTCCCAGCACCCCCCAAATAACACCTGGCACATAATAGGGGCTCAATAAACGTTTGGAGAGTGAATGAACAAGAGACCTGACTCGCGCATCCTCCATTAGATCTGTGCCCGCCCAGGGCAGGAACGTGGCGGCTCTATCAGGGCAAACACTCAGTGAATGCTTGGGAAATGGAATCACTTTTTGGGCCAGCGGCGAAATTTCCTGTGACTCAGTAAATCACTTTAACTAATGAAGGAATAACAATCCCAGAGGAACAAAAGTTTCAACTATGCAGATTATTTCTGAGTTTTTAAAAAGTGTCTCTTCAAAGAAACAAGTCCCCAGGGACTGTGGGCTCTCCACAAAGCCTGACTTTCCACTCGCTTAAGTAGCTCATTTTGGCCCTGAGACAAGATCCAGTTGGTGGTTTTCAATAAATAATGTTTTTTTTGTGTTACAAAAGTAAAATTGAGAAAATTTACAGAAGCAGAAGGAATTAACAAAAAATAACCCATCGGCCACAGAAAACCAGGTTGTTAATATGTCACTGTATTTCTTTCTGGTCTTTCTTTATATGTCTATTTTTATGTGGTGATAAACAAATTTAAGTGCAATTGGGTTGCCACTTCAATGAAACAAAAATCCATCTTGAAAATATCCTGCAGTTGCCACACAATTCGACGACCTCAGAGTCACAGGTCTGGATGGTGCTGGAGGGAAGGGGTGGGGAGGGACTGAGAACTTAGGTCTGGGTGGGAGGGACAGGGCGCAGCTGATCCCGGGCAAGGTTGTTCCCGAAATCCCAGTACTTGCGTGCCCACGTGGACGGCACTGTTGAGATGGGCGTAAAACAAGGACAAGCACAGCGCCATAAAACCCATTTCCTGGCCTGGGCTCCCAGTTCATCTGCAACTTGCACTTTTCCAATGCAGCCGCTTCCCACCGAGTGAAGGGCTCCAAGTGGGCTGGGATCCGGGACAGTGCCGTCGGTCGGTATTTTGGAGGGGAAATGATACATCCCCACGGCCGAAAGCAGTGGGGCGATTCAGGCTTTGTGGTGGCCGCTGATGTCATTTCAGAGAAAGAGCTAAAAAGCTGTTTTGTTTTTCAGACCGTGTCTCTGAAATTGTCTTTCCAAAAAAAAAAAAAAAATCTGATTTTATCCCAATGTGGATGTTCCAAACCCCAAACCTCTAATCCAGGCCTGCTTGAGGGCCCCTGCCCTGGGCCGGTGCTGGCGCCGGTGGGAAACGCGGAGGTCGCCCAGTTCAGGCCACCGCAGAGCTCGCTGCTGAGACCCTTGTTTGCTGCTGTCCTGTTGGGGGGCCCGGGAGTGGGTGGAGGGCGGGGAGGCCAGAGAGAGGGGCGTGCATCTTCTCGCAGGCCGCGGTGGCTATCCAAGAATGCCACAGCGTGCCTTCCAAAGTTCCGTCTTCCCAGAGTGCGAGGGAGGCTCACCCTTGGCTGACACGCTGGGAACAGTCGTGGGGCTGGCCCTCAAATCTGGATGCACAGGAGACCGGGACGGGAGGGACCAAGGAAAGGCCCCGCCTGCACGGCTGGGGGGTGGAAAGGGTTAAAACAGGCTTCCTCCCAGCCAGGCTGCCCCCTCCTTGACCCCCTCTGGTCTGCCCAGTCTCCCACGCAGGAAAGGACCAGCATGGCCCCTTCTCGCAGTCCCGGAATGTGCTGTTGCTGTCTGGTGGGTGGAGTATGGTTGACCACTAACTGCCAGGTCACCATTATGCGGTGTTGCCCAGCACTGAGGCCCTACTGTGTGGCCAAGTTCAGTGCCAGGGCTGTTCCATGTGCCATCTGAGCCAACCTCACAGCAGCGCTGCGGGCGATCCGTTTCACAGGAGGAGAGACTGAGGCTCAGAGAGGTGCAGGCCACCCCCCGGGGGACAGCAGAGCTGCGGCTTACGCCTGGGCCGATGGCTCTCCCGTGTTTCCTGCACTGCCCTGCCTTTAGGTAAAGGATGCCACGGGGCGGGGGGAGTAGATATGCCCAAAGATATGCTGACATCCTGACCTCTGGTGTCAGGAAGTGGGACCTTATTTGGAAAAAAGGGTCTTTGCAGATGTGATCAAAGATCTTGAGAGGACAAGTGTCCTTACAAGAGACAGAGGGGAAGCGACACAGGCACAGGGGAGAAGGCCATGCAGAGATGCAGACAGGGATCCGGTTCTCCATGTCTGCTTGCTTCTCCCAGGAATGCTCAGAAGGCAGACTTACAATGCTCACGCTACGGATGGAAACCCCGAGGCCCTCAGGAATCTGGAGGCTCATGCCAGGCGTGGGCTGTGCGCTGGTTATGAACACTAGCTGCGTGACAAGCTGCCCCAACGGTAATATAATGACACAACAGCAGTCGTTCATGTTGAGCCCGAACCCTGAGGTCGATGGGACTCGGGCAGCAGCCCAGTCAGGGTCTCTCACGCAGGTGCACATAGACGGGGCTGGTCAGGGTCACCTCACAGGTTCATCACGCCCTTCTCTCTCTGACGGTCTCCCCCCAGTGCATCTCCCCCTGCCCCAGCCACCCCCGGCCCTCCCGCCAGCTACACATTGGCCGTGAGGTGACTGGCCATTTGGGCATCTTACGTATCCATGAAAGATTCCCGGAGAGAGTGTTGCAACACAGCCCAGCAGAGGCTGCCTGGCCTTTTCTGACGCACCTGGTGGGGGGTCGCACAGAGCACACCTGCCACGTGCTAGTCAGGATGCGGCTCCCCTTGACAAAGACCGTCACCGAAATCCTGGCAGGTTCCAAGCCCTCCCTGACTCGACGGCCAGTTCCGGCCCCTCCGGCTCCCACGCGGACTCCTCCGGACCCTCTCTTTCCTCCGCACCTCCCTCCTCTGCTCTCCAGCCCTCGGGCCGCAGGGGTTCGCGTCCTGCCTCGAGGATGCCCGTGAGGACCTCCCCACCGGGGAGCGGGGCCCGCTGATTTGGCTTCGGAAGCCCCGGCTCCACACCGGTCTTGTGCCCCCATCCCCCTCACCACTCCCCCCCCCAGTCCTCCTCAGCCACGTGAGCACACCTGCACCCCCGGGACATACCTGTGATGGTATCTGGACGATGAGCTCTTCCTGCGACACGGCCACAGAGCTGTCAAACTTCTGAAGCAATACTTTTATAACGGACGCGTATTCTGGGTGCTGGAAATGTAAACTTCCGTGCTGGGGCAGGTGCGGCCACGGACGCGTCCCGCACGGGACAGAAGGCCCAGCCTGTGGATTTCTACCACAGGTTTACATTTTTAACATGTACAGCCAACAAACACTAGCTCCAACATCAACATAAGAGAAGGAAGACCATAGATCCTTCCTTTCCAGCAGGAACGAGAACGGGGTCCCAGACCATAACGCTCGCTGTCATATTTTCACAGCAGACGGCGCACGGAAGGCTCGCCCAGTGCCAGATTCCGCGCTGAGCGCGTCCCATTTATCGTCTCGCCGGGTCCTTAAACAGCCCTATTATTATGACGATTGTGACTATTCCCGTTGTATGTAGAGGGGACGGGGGCTCAGAGAGGCTTAGCCACTTGCTCAAGGCCACACATGAGCAAAGGGCGGAGCCAGGGAACGAACATCCCTGTCCCTAAACGGATACTGCGTTCATATCGCATCACTGAAGCTGTTTTGTAAGGGGGCAGAGTATTTCAACGTCTACACCGTGGGCATGTGCGGAAGGAGCGGATTGGAATTCTCCACCTTTGAACAAATCTATTGTCACATGCAACTCAGAGGCCCTGGGGCTGAGACAACTGGGAGCTGGTAGAGACCTTTGCCCTGGAGATCAGCCCTAGACCAGGGACAGGTGAGGCGCTCTCTTAGGAGGGCCCCTTTTGTGGAGAGAGAGTCTGAACAGGAAACAGTAGAGAAGACGAATGACCCCCAAAGCCGGTTCTTTGAGAAGATCAGTAAAAATGGTAAACATCAGATAAACAACAGGTCCTACTGTGTGGCACAGGGAACTAAATTCAATATCCTGTGATAAACCAGCATGGGAAAGAATATGAAAGAGAGTGTATATCTTGTATAAGTATAACGGAGTCACTTTGCTGTACAGCAGAAATCAACACAGCGTTGGAAATCAACTATACTTCAATAATTTATTTAAAGTGTCAAACTAAATAAAAAGCAAAACTCAAGTGAAAAAAAAAGATAAACATCTAGCCAAGTTGATCAGGAAAAAGGAGAGAAGACACGAATTGCCAATATCAGAAGTGAGAGTGTTGACACCACTACAGCTTGTACAGATAATGTGGAAAAAATGAACAAATTGCTTGAAAGACACAAACTACCAAAGAGAACTCTAAAAAACAGATGACTAGATAGATAAGGGTACTATTCATTAATAAAATTATATTTGTGGACTTCCTAGATGGCGCAGTGGTAAAGAATCCGCCTGCCAATGCAGGGGACACGGGTTCGAGCCCTGCCCTGGGAAGATTCCACATGCCACAGAGCAACGAAGCCCGTGTGCCACAAAAAAAAAAACAAAAAAACTAGTGCCAACCTAAAATTATATTTGTAGTTAGAAACCTTCCCACAAAGAATACTCTAGGACCATATGGCTTCGCCAGTGAATTTTACCAAACATTTGAGAATAATTATTCCAATTTAATACCAACTTTTCTAAAAAATTAAAAAGGACTCATGTAATGAATCAGCATTACCCTGGTACCAGAAAATCCAGGCAATAAATGATAAGAAAAGAGAACCGCAGACCAACATTGTGAACCTGGAGGCAAGAGTGCTACACAACAGTGAGGAAATCAAACCCAATTATATATATAAAGGAGAATACGTAGTGACTCGGTTAGGTTTCTCCCAGGAAGGCAAAAGTAATTGATAAGAAAGTCAATGCAATTCACCATACTAACAAACTAAAAAAGAAAATCATACGACCGCCTCAATAAAGATAGGAATGACGTTTGACAAAATCTAACACCCACTCCTGATTTAAAAAAAACAAACAAACTCTCAGAAAACAGTGAATAGAAGGAAACGTCCTTCCCTTGAAAAATACAAACTATCACAACCTCACTATATACCAAAGTTAACTTAAAATGGATCACAGATCTACACACAAAACCTAAAACTATAAAACTTCTGGAATAAAAGGGTAAAACGTTTGTGACCACGTGTTAGGCAAAGGTTTCTTAGATTTGTCAAAATCTATAGCTTTTACATGCACTTGCTCTATACGTGAACAGTGTGAAATTTTGAATCGCATCAAAATTCAAAACTGATTTCAAAAGACTCTGTTAAGAAAATTAAAAGTTGAGCTCCACAATGAGAGAAAATATTTAAAAATCATATATCTGATATAGGACTTTTTTTCAGAATATATAAAGGACTCTCAAAACTCAATTGTAAGGAAACCAACAACCTGATAGAAAAATGGGCAAAAGATCGGAACAGGCACGTCACCAAAGAAGGTCTATGGCTGGCCAACAACCACGTGAAAAGATGCTCCACGTCACTAGCTGTTTGGGAAATGCACGTAAAGACCACAGTGAGATCGCACTCTGCACCTAGGAAGACAATGGCCCACAGCTGTGTAGGGGGTCTTCCTCAGCTCTCTGCTGTCAAAACCTGGCGGAGGTCCTGGAGGTGAAGCCATGACGCCGTGGATGCGCCCTGAGCCTGCAGCCCTGCCAGGTTCTCATGCTCACACAGAACCACGCTCGCCTGCCAGCGATTTGCCATTTAAAAGCGATGTTCCTACCGGTTTATGGCCCAGCAGCTCCTGTTCCAAGGAAGTAGATCTTATTTGTGACCTTCTGAAGGTTTGCCCTTTGACCGCAGTTCTCTGATGTGTCCAGGAAAAGTCATCCATCTTCAGGTTGTTAAGGGTTTTTCTTGTGGTAAGATGCGGAGCGATCTCAAGCTTTCCGGTGTCAGAGCTGAAACTGAAAGTCAGGACAGCCACGTGGGAAAACAGTTTGGCAGTTTCTTAAAACGTGAAACATACACCTGCGGTATGACCTGGCCATGTCACTCCTAGGTTTTTACCCAAGAGAAATGAAGGCAAATGTAGGCAGCAGTTTTGTTTCGAATAACCTCAAACCGGAAACATCGGAAATGTCCATCAACACATGAATGGGTAAGCAACGTTGTGTTATATCCACACAGTGGAATATTACTCAGCCACAAAAACCGAACACTATTGATACATGCTACTGTATGTCAACTACACCTCAATCATTAAAAAAAATACTGAAACATGCTACAACGTAGATGAATCTCAAATGAACGGCCAAATGAAGGAAGCTGTACAAAGGGTACCTAGTACCTCTATAGGGACAGGAAGCATCCATAGGAACCGGAAGCAGGCAGCTCACTGCCAGGGGATGAGGGCACTGCTGGGTGGGAGCAGGAGGGAGGGATGGGGGGGCCGCTAGGGGATGAGACTTTCGTTATCTGTTCGTGGTGATGGCTGCACAAGCCTGTACCTGTGCCAAGACGTAGCCAGTGGTTCACTTTAAATGTGTGCGGGTTACTATATACCACTTATGCCTCAATTAAGGTCTTCAAAGAAAGAGTCTGAACACAGAAATACTGCCCTTTTGGAGATGTTTTTCTTTTCTAAAGGGGAGGGACATTAGAAATTGAATCTAATCTAGACGTTAGAGATTTTCAGCTGTGATTCTTGAGCCTGAGGCAGAATGTGATTTGCAAAGACGGCCACCACCGGGTCTCACGCCTGTGTGCTCTTACATGTGACCCGCCCCCATACTTCTGCCCCCTCCCCTTGACCCTGGTGGCCTTGGGACCACCAGTAGGAAGGAATGGAAGAAACACGGCATGACGTCTGAGGCTAGGTCACAAGAGGCCATGGAGCCTCCACCTGGTTCTCTGGGAACTTTTCTTCAGGGAAGCCTCCCACCAAATAAGAATCCTGAGCACACAGAGACCCCCATGCTGGAGAGGCCAGGGCTGGACACTCTGGGCTCCCACTCCGCTGGGAGGGCGCGGCCAGCGGCCACCACGGACTGCCAGCCGTGGGAATGGCAGACCTTGGGGGTCCAGACCGGCTGAGCCACCGGCTGCCTGCAGCCAAGGCTGACACCCGGCTGCACCCCCACAAGAGACCACGGGGGTACCTGCCCAACGGAGCCCCTAAATGCCTGATTCACAAAATCACAAACAAAACAAAAGGGCTTTTGTTTGAGGCTACTTTGTTCTGTGGTAATTTGTTACACAGCAAAGCGGCCAGACGGGACCCTGGCAGGGACCAGCGTACAGCAGGCAGAGGGCGGAACGAGGGTTCGGAAGGGAGGGGGCTCGGGGACGTTCGCTCAGATAGGATGGCTGTGATGTGCTGAGGAGATGGTCCTCTGATCCAGCCCCGCCCCCTTCACCTGGGAGATCAGGCCGCAGGGGCACGGACAGGAAATAGCTAAGTTGGGACAATTTATACGGCGCGTGAGTGGATGTGTTGGTTCTCACATTTTAACCTCACAACTCCGAGTCCAGGGCTCCAATCTCAGCACCTCCCCTGCCCGTTGGGCCGTGGGTCTGTCCCCAGGTCAGTTCTGTACTCATTTAATGGACCCACTACCATCTCAAAAACATAGACTTTAAAAGAAATGCAAGTTGTCGCTCTTGCAAAAGCAAATCTGTTTATTAGAGTAGTGTGATCAGGCCCTGTATTTGTGAACTTTCAATTCCAGCAATCTGCTTTTAATCCGGCAGATTAATCCCATGTGTGTGCTATGTGTGACTGTAACGTTGTTTTTAAAACATTACCTAGAGAAGCAGGTCTCTGAGAAAACTGTAGAAAGAACACAGCACTCTCACCCATACTATTTCCTTCCAGTTTCCACCCATCCAGTTCTAGCAGCTCCTTTGAGCATCCGCTGTGTTACCTGTTCCCTTCTTCCCCTGTAACGCCCGGGACCTCAGCAGGCCAGTCGGCCACACCTGGGAATGCATTCAGAGACCATTAGTACAGGAAGCATGGTGAAATCCAAAGAAACCATGAACCGGTGAGTTGGAAAACACTCCATGAAAGGCCTTTTCAGCCTGTTTCTTTCAGGAGGAGTTTGTTTTTGGATTAAAGGAGTTTATTCAGATATTCACAAACGCCTAGGCTCTGCACCAGCTGGAGAGTGGAAACCCGGCCGTCATGATCAATTGCTGTGCAGGGGACTGGCATGTTCCGACTGGGGAATACACGGATGAAAGCGGTGTAATTAGGTGACACGCCTTCAAAGGAGATGAAAGGCCCAAAACATCCTCAAAAATGTAGGCAAAAATACACCCTGAAATCACTACTTTCTTTATTTTGGAAGTAGCAGTTCCAATAAAAGGCTAGGTGTCAACGGCATGGAATGTAGCAGGCTTGCACTGGGGTTCTTTCTTTTTCTTTTTTCTTTCCTTGCTCGGGGAAGAAAAATGATGGAAATGTCATTCCTGTATTTCCTCCACTCCTCTGGCAAGTGGTGTAAATGCCTCCCTCCTCAAAGGGGCTCTGGACTAAGCTGGCGCTTTCATGGCCTTCCGCTTGGGGAGGGGAGGGGACAAGAGGACCAGGGGCTAATGGCACACGTATTTGACGCCCCCACCCCCTGCATCAAAATTTTTTCTGAGTTTTCTGAATGACTTACTTGTATTCTCAACTCCTTTGGTTAAAAACAGGGCCTTTTCTCTGCTTATATTCCCCCCAAACACACAAACTTCCATAATCTTCTTGCAAGTTCTCTTTCCTTAGAGAATTCTTATTCTCCAATTTTGTGAAATTCGGGAGATCAGCAGGGTTCAATGATGAGGGAGATCTGTAGCCGGGGGATCGACCCACCTATTCCCCTCCGCGTTCATTTTCAGTTGAGAAAATGGAGCCCCAGTGAGGCTGGGTGTCTTACTCTGAGCCCTAGGACTAGAGCCAAAACAGAAATTTGGGGGGTTTCAGTCCCCACGTGAGTGCTTTCCCCACTGTTCAAGCTATTCCTTTTCCATTTCCCTTTATTTTTAATCCTTTGATGGACACACTCTGCGTTTGCAGCACTCATTAACACATATTTAAATAATTACGGAAAAATCCGCATTTTATGCCTCCTGAAGCACTTTGCCCTCTGGGTTTCTGCAGCTGGGTCTGACGGGCTTCAGCTATTTGGCACTCTGCAGTCGGTGCTCTGCCTGCCTCTCCCGCCCGTGTGGTCTTCAAGCAGCCGCAGCACACCTGCCCTATTGAGCTCCCAGTCTCCAAGATGCTCACGCAAACACTTGGCTTTTTCTTTTTCTTCTCTCCCTGGCCCCCACTTCCCTTTCCTGGCTGAATTCGAGGGTGCAGAATGAATGTGCTATTGAAAGGCCACTTTGACAACACCACTAAATACGGATTCCTCTTGGTTGGCAGAATTTTTCCAGTTTAGATCAGGGCTGCATGGAAGGGGATGGGAGGGTATTCATTGCCAAGACAGTGGTTATAGCTTGAAGCAGAAAACATATATATACATATATATATCTTGAGGTAGAAGACCTGCGTATATAGATATATATAGACAGGTAAATATATGTCTTGTCTATGTGTGTGTGTGTGTGTGTGTGTGCGTGTGTGTGTGTGTATCCAAACATGGAATCATGCTGTCGTGTGCTTCCGTAGCAGCACATTACACGATGCTTATTTTCCTTGCCAATACACCTAAAGTTAAGCATAATATTTCATCATATGGAGGGACAATCAACGTTAAAACCAAGTGTCTGATATGGACACCAAGTGGGGAAAGTGGGGAGGGTTGGGGGGGGGAATGAATTGGGAGGTTGGGATACCAAATTGTACACTCTAAGTATATGCAGTTTATTGTATGTTAACTGTAGCTCAATAAAAATTCTTGAAAAAAAACCCCAAGTGTTGATGATGGCCATTTAGTTTATTTAATTTTGCTGTTATTGACAGCCCTGGAATGACACCTTTGCACACAGACACATTTTCGATCTAGTCCGAATACTAACTTGGGACAAACTCCTACAATGCTGTCCTGTAAAGGTCTGCACATTTTAAATGGTGACACGTACTTCTCTCAGGAAAGCTGGGAGGGATTTAGAATCCCGCTGCCTCCGTGAGAGGATGCACTTTCCACACCCCCACCCCCCGCCGCCCCGCCCCTGCCTTCAGGAGCACAGGGTACGGTCGTTAAAAGCGGTCTTTGTCCATGGATTTTTGACATGTCCTATCGACCAAGGAGGTTAGATGGGAAGGATGAGGAGGGACGGGGCTGGGGTGTGGCAGGGGCACTTGTGGAGAAACTGGGATGCTCGTGCATGGCTGGGGGAGATGGTGTGGCCACTGTGGAAAGCAGTATGGCGGTTCCTCAAAGAATTAACAAAATCACCACATGGTCCAGCACTTCCACTTCTGGGTATACACGCAAAAGAATTGAAGGCAGGGACTCAGATACCTATACACCCACATTCACAGCAGCATTATACACAAGAATCAAAAGGGGGAAGTGACCCCAGCGTCCATCGACAGATGAATGATAAAAAGACGTGGTCCATCCACACAATGGAATATTATTCAGCCTTAAAAAGGACTGAAGCACTGACACCTGCTACCACATCCATGAATCTTGAGGACAGTATGCTAAATGAAATAAGCCCATTGCAAAAAGATAAATACTGCATGGTTCCACGGATACGAGGTACTAGACTGGTTAGATTTGTAAAGACAGAAAGTAGAACAGCAAGTGCCAGGGGCTGGGGGGGAGGTTATGGGGAGTGAGTGTTTAATGGGGACAGGGTCTCAGTTTGCGAAGATGGAAAAGCTCTGAAGATGGGTGGTGGTGATGGCTGCAAAATAATGTGAATGTACTTAACACCACTGAACTGTACACTTAAAATGGTTAAATGGTAAATTTTATGTTGTGTCTGTTTTGCCGTAATTAGAGGAAACACCTGACAGCAGTAGCACCCGTGAGGGGTGCCTCCTTCACTGCTTGGGGGCCCCAGAGTGAGGCGTTTGGGAGCCCCTCCATGCCTGCCAGAGGGCCAGCGATGAAAGGAGGCCCTTAGAGTCGACCCGGGGTGGGGGGAGGCCCTCCCCAGCTCCCATCCATCCGCAGGCCCAGGTGCCGTCTTCAGGAACCAAAGGTCACCCAGGGGACACGCTCCTGCAGAGAGGCCACTGGGCTGCCACTGTGTCAACACGTCTGCACTCAAAGGCTCGGGCCCAGATAAGAATGCAGAAGAGGTGTAACCCAAGTGTCATCTGAAAGCTACCAGGGGCTTAGCTGCGCTTCAAAGCACGACACAGGGCAGGGCGCAGAGACAGCTGAGTGCAGACAATGCACGGGGCCAGGGGCTGGGACTTATCATGTTCCACCCGGTTGGCGGCTGGCGTGTGAAAACGTGGCGGGACCTCTCCGGGGAGTGGGGTTGGGGCTTTGTGGGGATGGTAACTGATAAACCCAGGAAAGTTGAGAGAACTTGCAGTGGGAAGGGACACGGTGTCCCTAGCAGTGGCTGAAGTCCAGAGCCCTGATTAACCGATTAACCAATTAACTGCAGCAGGAAGAGCAGGGCCCGAACACAAGGGCAACAAGGAAGCCCCAGGCGGGAAGCGCGCAGTATGCCCGAGGAATCTGGCTCGCATTCCAGGAAGATGAATGGAGACGGAGAATCTAACTCCCCCAAGTCTGGGTGACGTTAGTCCATTAAGAAAAAACCCAAGCGCCTGAAAGTGCCCTGTGCGAGCAAACTCGACGCCTTCTCTGCAAATGGCAGAGCAAACAGGAGGCCCACCATTTGGTGGTGTCTTCGTTTAAGGAGGAGTGGGAGGGGCGGCAGAAAAGAGCGCATGTCCTACCTTCTGGTGGTCTCTGGGGTGGGTGTCAGGAAAGGGGGTCCCGTAGGGGCCAGAGGTGAGAGAGAGCTGGTGTGGGAGGGCCGCACTCCCTTTCCCCGTGGCAGGAGCACAGAGGGTGGGGGTGCAGGGGATGGGAAGGGGGCCCGAACACAGAAGGGCCTACAGTGGCTTCAGGCTGTTTGGGTCTTTCCCCGAGGACCCTGAGAAGCTCTGGAATGGTTTAAGAAGAGACGGTGGATTCTACAACTCAGGGTCACGTCTCAGGCTGAGCAGTGGGGGTGGATGGGGTGGGGTGTGGGTGGGGTGGGGCAGGGAGGCAGCTGTGGGGGTGTCCAGGCGAGGTGGTGCGGCACGGGCCAGGGGAGTGGCCCCGGGGATGCGGAGGTGGACGGAACCGGGCGAGGCCTGATGAGGTTCTTCATGAGCTTTTCCTAAAGGGCTTTATCAGAATTATTATTATTTTTTTTTTGGCCAGCCTCTGCATTGTGTCTTAGAAAAGAGGTGACATAATTTGTACGGAGGGAGTGATTTGTGAAAGGAGAGAGGCGGCAGAAGCAGCAAAAGCACAGACGTGGTTGGCGTGGGTCGGCTCTGCCAGAGCTGCCCCGGCTGGAGTGTGGGACCCTCAGTGCCCACACCACCTCCTCTCTAGCGCAGACGATAGCGGGGAGCCGGCACACTGCGTCAGGATGCGTCGGGTCCAGAGCCCACTCTCCGCTGGCAACCTGGCCCGCGTGACCCTGACACTGCTGGCCAGTGTGGGCCCAGACGTCCGTGCCCCCCGAGCCTGGATGCCCCCGTTGGTCACATGTTAATGCAGAGCTCCGGCCCGTTGCCCGTGCAGCCTGGTGGGTGCCAGGCTGACCAATTGCAAGAGCCATTCGGGATGGCAAAGGCCAGCAAGCGCCACCCAGTCTGCTCGCTCAGCGGAGCAAGTGGACATCCCAACACAGAAACGTGGGCGTGCGAAGGAGGGGTCCCCAGAGGGGCGGTGCCTTACCTGGGGATTCGGGTCAGCAGCGGTTCGCTGGCGGCTCGCACCTGTGTGGGGTGCAGGCTCCAGGCAGCATTCTGGGGACACAGCCCAGGACGAGTGGCCGGGGCGTTGGGTGGAGCCCGTCACCCATCTGATCTCAGCGTCCTCCTGAGTAGGACGAGTGGGTGGCCCTTCCGTGGCAGATGTCAGGGTCGGTTTTAAACCTGCCAAGTCTGCGATAACAGAGGCATCTGAGGAGACCTGTCCAAGCCCAGAGGGAGGTGCAGTAAAAGCCGAGCCCAGGAGCGAGAGCACGGCTGCAGGCGCAGCTTCGGGCGCACCCGGGGGCTGGCGGGAAGAGAGCTCAGATGCTGGGACCCCAGCCTGGCTCCAGGGCCCCACCCCGCCCCCTGCCGCTGTGATGCCTGGGCCCACCGGCTTCCCCCCTCCAGTGCCTCAGTTTCCCCATCTGTGAAGGAGGGACCGTAACAACCCCCACCCCGAGTTCTGGGATGTCAGAGAGCTGCGCGTGGAGGGTGTGCGGCACAGAGCCTGCCTCCAGAGCTGTGGGTTCACAGTCTCCCCTCCCTGCTCAGCATGTTTCTGTATCTTCTGGAAACAAGAGAGGCCAGAGCGTAGGATATATTATGAGGCCCGCACGGCCCAGGTCACACTTGCCTAGATTGCTTAAAAACACCTCTGATTTAACTCTGCAGAACAGTGAGTGGTTTACCCTTCCGGGTTCTCTAAGTAGACTCTCTCTGCTCTGAGTGCCATTCTAGCTGGACTGGAGCCGACAGCACAGCCGGCCCCTCCGCAGTTCCTCTGTGCTCGCTGCACCCACCTCCTTACCGGGCAGGCGCGTGCCAGCCGCGAGCCAGGGCCTTGGAGAGTCAGCCGCAAACGTCCTTGGCTTGATGCAGACGTTACCTTTTGGGTTACTCTGCTACCGGAATGTTCTGCCTCCTGCCAAAGACGGTCAAGTCAGGGCACATCTCCCCATTTTAGAGAAAACAACAGTTTTACAGGAAAACCCCTACACAGCCTTTCACATGCACGAATGAAGGCTCCGATCCCTCCAGTGCATCTGGGGGCCCGGGAGATGGCATGGAGTGATTTGTGGTTAAAATGCTCCCTCTTTTCACGTGCAAGGACCTCCTGGAAAAGTGGACCTGAAAGACCCCAATCCCAGAGGCAGGCTCCTAGATGGTAGGTCACTCCCGCCGACCCCAGGACGGAAGCCCCCACAGGGTTATGGCGCTAATTCCGTGTCAGACTCAGGGAGACCCCTGTCCCAGCCCTGTGACCTCGGGCACTTTCTCACTCACCTTTGCGTCTGTCTAGAGTGCGGTCGTGGCCATCACATGAGAGCGTGCCTTCAAAAAGCAGGCATTCGGTGAGTGACGGGTAGGTCACTGCCAGCTACTGGTGCTTGCCACATGCGAGGACCTCATGCAACAGCGTCTCACGTTATCAGTTTTCTAAAATCCAAAAAATAAAAACCCTGTGAGAAGATTATCAGAGCCTCACCTCACAGGAGAAGGGTTTGAAGCACAGGAAGATTAAGTAATGCGCCTCGGGCCACCCAGCTGGACAGTTGAGTCTCTTACCAACCACAGCACGATGCCTCCCGTGATAACTTTCCTTCGTCTTATATTATATCCTCCTCCTTCCGCCCTCCCCTCCCCTCCCTCTGCCACACCCCTGCCGTCTGACAGCCCAGCTCATTGATGACCTTGTTCTGCTTTCTCTTCCTTCCTGGTGCTTGTTGTGAACACCCATGAACTTGACTCTCCCAGATGAACTTGAAGTCGTCTCTCAGGGCAGGGGCTCAAGCATAACCTCCTCTAGGAAGTCTCCCCTGGTCCCTGCAGTCAAGGTGATGGCTCCCTGCTCTGTGCTTATCTCAGTGCCTGGTGTCTGTTCTTCCCACTGCATCTGATAAATAGTTACTCATTCTTCCTTCCCACTAAGGCTGCCGTCTGCTTCTCCACCCTTGAACCCGGGCTTGGCCGTGTGGCTGCTTTGGCCACGGGGACATTAGCAGACACAACAGGGGTGCTCGTGCCTGGGGCTCCACCCCTGGCTGCTCTTGGGATGCTGAGAACTTGTGTGAACAAGACTGGGCCAGCCTGGGGGAGAGTACGAGTCACACAGGAGGACTGCGACGTGGATGAACACTTCCTACCGCATCCAGCTGCCAGCTGACCACCAAGCAGGAGAGAGCCAGCAGATCCCAGCCACCCATCCAGGCCAGAGGAACAACCCAGCCTCCTTGCAGAATTGTGAACTAAAGAAGTTTTGGGTGGACTGTAACGCAGCACTAGCCGACTGATACACTCGTGCAGCTCCACGGCCTAGATCAGTGCCCGTAGTGACATAGGTGCTCAAGGGGTGAGTGACTCATGGCTCAGTCCACAGTCGGAAGAATGGATGGGGAGGACACCAAGGTGTGACTTGGAGGAAACATTACCTAAATCAGTCCTGGGAATGCTCCCGTTTCTTCCATTTCCCATCTTTAGATGGGATCTCCCATCTTCAGCTGCTGTAATGAACTCCACTAACACCCATCAGCCCGAGTCACCAGGCCAGCACTCGGCGGTCACTTCCCATCCACTGTGTCACACGCACTGATTAGCAGTCAGCACTTAGAGCTTACTCAGCTGCAGGAACAAATGCCCCCAGAGTCTCTTTCGTTTACAACAGCAAAGATTCATACTTGCCGTGTTGCAGGTCCAGACGCGGTTGTCAGGGGCTTTGTACCTCACGTTCACTGCTAAGGGGACAGCCTTCGCCCAGAGTACCGCCTTTGGGAGACAGATGGAAAAGAGAAGACAGTGAGCTGAGTGCTTTCCAGAGTGTCCTGCTCAACCCTCTCCCCAGCAGGTAGCACAATGCCCGGCAGGTAGCAGATACTCAGTAAAGCTTAGCTAAATGACTGGATGACTGAATGACGTGGTAAGTCAGCCGTGGGGCACATGACCTCATAGCGCCTATGATTCTTTTTTCAGAGGATTAATTACATTGTATTCTCAAAACTTTTTATTTTGAAATAATCTTAGAGGAAAGTTTCAAAAATCACAAGGAACGTTTCCATTTACCCTCATCGAGCATCCCGTGACGTTAACATCTGACATAACTACAATAAATTCAGCAAAACCAAGGAGTTAATATTGGTAGGTACCAAAGAAGCTACAGACTTTATTTGGCTTTCATCTCCCTTTCCCACTAATGTCCTTTATCCTCCCGAGACCCAGCCCAGGATCCTGTGTTGTATGTAGTTGTCACGGGTCCTTGGTCTCCTCCAGTTGGGGACAGTTTCTCAGTCTTTCCCTGTATTTTACGACCTCAGTGTTTTTGAAGAGCACGGGTCATGTATGTCATAGTGCTCTTCCATTTGGGTTCTTCTGAAGTTTACTCATGATTAGCTTGATGTACTGCCTTCTTGGCAGGCTACCCCAGAAGGGACGTTCAGTCCTCCTCGGAGTGTCACATCGAGGGGTATCTGATGCCCATGTGTGTTAGTGGTGATGGATCTCGTGGTTAAGGAGGTGTCCGCCAGGTTTCTCTAAAGTTGCTCTTTTCCCGGGCGCATTCTATTTCCATGGCCAGCGTGCGCGTCCTGCTCTGCCCCCGGATGGACGCCGCTGGAGGAAGGGTCCACATGTTTCCTCAGTGTTGCATCCCCAGCACCTGCGACCGTATCTCACAGTTGTTTTGTGTGTGTGCTGAACAACATCGTCTTAGACGAATGAGTGTCATGAAAGGTATAACCAGTCTCCAGGGAGCTGACATTCAGGGGATAGTGCGTTTTCAGACGAATTATCCTGAACAGAAAGGGCAAATGAACCCACCTTGCCTCCCGCATTTCCCATGTCTTTTATTGAATCTCGTACTTTACCTTCTCTACCCTCTGATTCTTACCCCACAGCTGAATGAGACATTTCATTTAGGGGCCCCTTGGTCTGGGTCTTAGGAAATTTTGGAAGGCTAGGTGCAAAGCAAACAACCGTTACAGAAGCAGCATAAAACTGATTTTCCTTACTGACCCATTCTCATGAAGCCCCCCTCCCCACCCCCCAGCCGTCCCGACTTCTGAGTCTTCGTGAAGGCTCTCATTGCCACCATCACAGCCACTTCCAAAGGCAGGGTCAGCGTGATGTCTCAGCTGCAAGTGACCAGGACTCTAACAGTCGTATGAACAAGCTGGGTAATTATCTCTGTCTAGAGAAGCACACCGAGAGTTCCAGGTCTGTTCAGTGGCTTCGTGATGTTATTAAGGCCCAGGCGTGTCCCTGCTCAACCTGTTGGCATTTTGTCTTCAGGCTACAGGACGGCAGCCCCACACATAGACATCACATCCGCTCTCACAATAGCGTCAAAGCAGATGCAGGGAAGGGATTTTCTTTTTGCATTTCCCAGGAAGCAGACTTTCTCTGTCTCCTTGGTGGGAACTAAGTCAAAAGACCCTCCCTAATTACAGGAGAGCCTGGAAAAGAGAGCACCTAGCATCACAGCCTCCGCCACGGGAGGTGGACCTGCCAGCACACAAGGGGAAGGTCTGACTTTGTAGACGACTTGTACCATCTGCTACGGGAAGCTTCTAGGTGGGGTTCTGGGTGGGAAACTGGCTGGGCCCCAGGGCCATTCAGGCAAGTGGAAAGGTAGAGCTGGTCTGCGGCAGACTTTCTGCATTCTTGACAGTGTTTTATCAGGTGAAAACCAGAACCGGAATCCAGGTCTCCTGTTTGCTATCTTTTTGGTCACAATTTCCATAAAACTTACAATATAACAACAATGAAACATGCATGCAGAGTAACTGAGGGAAAACCCCATCCATCCATCCATCCACCCATCCTTCCATCCATGCATCCATCCATCCACCCATCCTTCCATCCATCCACCCACCCTTCTTTCCATCCATCCATCCATCCATCCATCCATCCATCCATCCATCCATCCACCCATCCATCCATCCATCCACCCATCCATCCCTCCACCCACCCATCATCCATTCACCCATCCATCCATCCATCCATCCATCCACCCATCCATCCATCCATCCACCCATCCATCCCTCCACCCACCCATCATCCATCCACCCATCCTTCCATCCATCCATCCTCCCACCCACCCATCATCCATCCAACTATCCTTCCATTTGCCCATCCATCATTTTATCCTTCCTTCCTTCAATCCTTTTATCACTTCTTCTCTCTCTCTCTTCTTTCCTCCCTCCCTCCACCCATCCTTTCCATGTTTAGAGGAGCCATTTGACCCAGTTATGACCAATGAGACATAAGAGTCTGCTTCTGGGGAATATGTTCACCCCTATGTAAGGGAGAGACATCAAGAGAGGTCTCTTTCTTCCCTTCCTTCTTGGGACTCTATCAGGAGAGAGTAAGATGCTCGGAGCTGCACAGCCATCTTGCAACAATGAGGCAAGATACATGAGGATGAAACGCTTCGAGTCTCACACTCGGGGTGCACAGTGAAGAAGGGACAGTTCCTGCTCTTCTGGGCTCACAGGCTAGTGCCAGAGACAGAGAGAGAAACGGGCAATTACCATCCGGTGTGAACAGGCATGTCGGGGGATGTGCCGGAATCGGGGACAGAAATTGAGAAGGGGGCGGTGAGGTCCATGTAGAGGCTCAAGGAGGAACAGAGGGAGCTGGAGAAGGGAACTCCGGGCAGAGGGTACAGCCTGCATAGAACCCGCTCAGAGCTGCCACGCACTCAGGATGGAAGCGCTGAGGTAAGCCGGTTTGATGGGAAAGAGAGCCGGACCCCAACCTGCTCACTCTTCCCGGACAGCCCTGGGCTCCCGAGGTTGTGCCATCAGTTCTGTCTCCTTCCTGCCAGTCTGCCAGGTTCCTCATTTAAGTTGGGGCCTGCCCAGCCCCTTCCTGGGGGCACACTCGGCTGAGTTTGGGCCTTGCTTCTCTCTATGATGTTGAGAACCTTCTGGCCTTTGATATCGGTTCTGGACTTCTGTTTCCTGCTCTCCGAGGTCCGGGGGTGGACAGAGAATGACAAGTGCCTCCCTGGCTGCCCCTCCCCACCCCTCCCTCCTTGATAAGGTCAGTATCAAAGGTCCGAGGCAGAAAGCGGCAGAACTCAGGCCCGAGAAGCTGCCGACAGATCCATCATGCACAGAAGTGGCTGAAGATCTGACCCGAACAGTCACCTCGGAACGCCTGGCTCGCCCTGAGCGGTTGGCAGGCACAGCTCCTGGGAGGAAACCTCCCCGGATCGTACTGTTGACAGCTGGGGGCAAAACCCCCGAAAGATGGCAAGAGAGCAACAAGAATGAAAATGGCCAGGGACGCGGGCCCACCGGAGTTTTTCCTGGGCCAGGTGGGCCGGGGAGCTGCGGGGACGCACGTTCCGAGAGATGGAGGCCAAAGGAACAAAGGGGTTGCCACAGCTTGGCAGAAGCCCCTTCCCCCAGGACATTAACGGCTTCCCTTTCCCTCCCAACAGGGCAGGAAGATGGAAGCGAAGGAAATGGAAAATGCAAACTACACACCAATTTAGCTTTTTGCTGCTCGGAGCTCAATTTTTGCTAACTTTGGAAATCCCAGAAGAGAGAGGTGTTTTGTCAAGACATTAAAAAAATTATTTTTTAAGGGAAACAAGACAGGCTATTCATGACCAGCAGTGAAGCATGCCTCGCGGGTACCCAGCACTCCCGCTGTGCCCGGTAATTTCATTTAATGAGATGATGAGGCTGCCGTGGGCATCCTCTCTCAGCCCCAACCCTGTGCCGCAAGGGCGTTCACCCAGGCACGGCCGGGCCTAGAAGCTTTATTTTGTTTTCCCCTCTCCCCCCGCCCCACCCCTGCCAGTTAACACCAGGGAGAAATCACATCCAGATGCAGCCTCGAGCTGGCCCTGCCGGGAGAGCCGGGAGAGCTGTCTTGCCCCTAAGGGCGAAGGGCGCTTCAGGGCCAGAAGGTGCCAGGTGAGTCTCCAGGCCGAGCGCCTGGTGTCTAAGCTGGGAAGCGGGGGCTGTGTGCCTCGGCTGCTGGCGTGAGCTGGCAATCACGGGATGGCATCCCTCTGTAACCGTGGCTCCAGCACTGGGATGCCCTCCCTCCAGAGCCCTGAGTGGCTTCCTTCTTCCTGCTGTTCAAGTCTGGGCCCAGGTGGCACCTCCTCCCTGAGGCCTTCCCTGACCCTCCATGTCTAAAAATAGAGCCGTGGATCACCCTGCATCTCCTTACCTGGATTTGTTTTGGTTATTTTTCTCTGTGGCACTTGCCACCACAGAAAACACACTATCTCTTTACTTGTTTTCTTTACTTTACTTGTTTGCTCGTATTCTGTCTCTTGCATTAGACTGGCACCTACAAGAGGTCGGGGGAATGGAGGTATCCACTCCTGTATCCCCAGGGGGACACCAGGCACAGAGCAGGAGCTTAATAAAGATCCACTGAGTGTGTGTGTGTGTGTGCGCGCGCATGTGCAAGAGCATGGATCTAACACAGAGCCTGGAGTGCAGCACATACAGGTGCAGTCAGTATTGCTCATTCATTTATTCACTGTCTAGGCAATTGCAAATCTAACAGCTCTTTAAAGAAAACAGCATAAACCCCCTTTCACAGTTGAGACAGCTGACGCTCAGAGAGGCTGTGTGAACTGTCAGTGCCACACAGCCGCGGAGTGGGGTTTGAGGCCCAGGACTTCCTGACGCCAGCATCTCCACCCGCCCTCCTGAGCAGCATCCCCTCCCCATAACTGCTCGCCCTGGGGTCACAGGACCCTGCCCGGCCCGGGAGCTGCTGCATCTGGGAGGCCCAGGCGTCCCGCACGGGGCTGTTACCTGGGCTCACGCCATGGTGCCCGGCAGGGCTTCCATCGTGGAGACGGGTCTCATGGATGTGTCAGGTGCCTGGCAGTTGGCCCTTTGCTATGCTCATGACCATTCTTCGTTCAGCCCGTTTGCTGATGGCCTGCGGTGGGTGGTCGTGTTGCACGGCCCTGGTGTCCGTCAGCGAGGGAACACTGGACAGGACCTGCTGTGGAGCACACGTAGGTCAGGTTTTATCCTTGTAGCAACACACCTGCCCATGTCTCTCTATCTCTCACTCACTCACACACTCACACACACACACACACACACCAGGTCACTATGGTGGGGGAGCCTTGCTGTCTCCACTCAGCTCACTAGCTCTTGGTGTTGGTGGCTGGACCAGCAGCCCGGACCTGAAGGAACACCTCCAGGTCGGAGGACACTGGCACCTCCAGCCCCGGGGAAGCTGGGCTGAGGTCTGGTCAGGAGCTC
The DNA here is from genome assembly GCF_030028045.1 of Hippopotamus amphibius kiboko. Lineage (NCBI taxonomy): Eukaryota > Metazoa > Chordata > Mammalia > Artiodactyla > Hippopotamidae > Hippopotamus > Hippopotamus amphibius. Next base: position 2,562,962 of record NC_080201.1, on the reverse strand, counting down.
GCTGACGTGGGGGACGGGCGAGCTTCCAGTGGACAGCGACAGGTCCTGAAGCTGCGAGGGCCCAGCCTTGTGTTCCGTGTCGGATGGGATCATTCAGGGCTAGTTCACGGGGCAGCAACACCGTGGTCGCTGGGCAGGAACTGATGGTGCCAGCGCCTGGGGTCCAGACCAGGGAGTGGTGAGCCCAGATGGCCGGGGGCTGGATGAGCTGGGCCCTGTGGCCACTCCAGGTTTCACAGTTTGAGGAACTGCCAGGCTGTCTTCCAAAGGGGCGGCCCCATCTCACATCCCACAGGGTCCTCTCTGGTAACGACTGCCTCCTCTTCTGCTTATTTTATCTTATAAGTGGTTGGCAGTGCGTATCTGCTACTTACAGGGTTTTTTTCTTTCTTTTTCTGCAGATAATGCTGCCTAACAATGGAAGGTGGCATGGAAGACAGGCCACGTGTGGCTCTAGTGTCTGGGACGCTTCTGGACTCCAGAAGTGGCCACACACTCTGAGGCGATCGTGACATCTCGGGGGGGAGGGACGTTATAAAGGACAGAGGTTCTGTGGAGAAACGGGGGGTGAAGGCCCACTCGGGGCAGCAGGGCTCGCAGGGCTCACGGGTGCTTGTGTAGATCACAAGACCCCAACGCAGCCCAGCTTGCATCACTGCTGTGGAAGTGAGGTGCACCCCACCTAAACGTGAGAAGGGGCCCCCCTCCCCCCTTTACTTTCTACGTCTGGAGTCCTACCTCTTGGCCCTGGGATCCCAGAACGGAGGCTGCTCTGGGCCACATAGGACATTGCCACCAACCACATCAACATCTTTAAAATGAATAACGTGAACTCCATAGGGAAGGGACCTGGGCTGCAGATGGAGGGCTGCTGGCTGCTCCTGGGCCCCATGCTGCGGGTGGGGGACAGGAAACCCGGGGACAGGTGGGACCCCCAGGTGGGCACTGTCCTGTTGGAGCGTAAGACCTTAAGGACTTGGCTGTTACTGGGGTCAGAGTCATCCAGGCTGACGGGGGACGGGTTTCCTGAGGTGTAGAGCGCTCTCGCTTCAACACACACTGTCATACATTTACGACTTAGATCTAAGATAGGCTCTTTCTACTCCCCCCAAACGCACCTCTCCCCTGTGTGTTTGGTTTAAAGGATCCAGTGCTTTTATGTGAGGGATATCCTATGGTTCAGGTTTTGCAGACGTCAGAATCCTCAAATTCTACAGCTTGGGGAGACGTCAGAAGGTCACCCAGTTCAGACGGGCCTCTCCCTCTATGCAAACAGATCATCATACCGACTGAAGATCCGGAAGGATCCTCTGGGTGAGTTCCTAAAGCTCTTTCTCTACGCTTCCTTACCAGCAAAGTGGGCAAAATAACAAGGTCCATCTCGGAAGGCTGCTGGGAGGATTAAACAAGATACGCGTGTAATGTTCTTAGCGCGGCGCCACGCACACCGCGAACGCTCCGTCAATGGCGGCATTATTGCTGTCACCGTCAGCGCCGCCGCACAGGGCTCTCTTTGTGTCCAGGGCCGGCCCTGTGAATCCGTGGAGTCTGCACCTGGCTCTTGAACGAAAGCTCCCTGCCCAGCCTGATGACAACACAGGGGGCAGAGCTCCTCAGCTCACCCCAGGCCGGCAGGAACCAGCTCTCACCTTCTCCGGGGCCGGGGTCGGAACACCCGGCACGGCCCAGGTGGCGCAGTTGGCGCCTGGGATGCCACGCCCTCTAGTGGAGGGACGGGGCTCCTGAACTCAGGTGTGCAAGGAGGCAGGTGCACGGGAACGCGGCAAAACCAGGTGAGTTGTCACGCCATCTGAGTTCAGTTCTCCTGAAACACAGACAGTAAAAAAGGTAATCAGAATCACAGGCAATGCAAATAGAAACGTATATTGAGGAATTCAGATTTATAGTGTGTTTTCGTGCTTCATTTTTTCAATCTACGCTCAAAACCAAAGAACAATATAAGGGAAAGGGCTGTGAATTGGGAGGTGGTTTCCTTTTGAACTGACAAAAAAGGTTCTAAAATTAACTGTACTGATGGTTGCTTAACTCTGTGAAGATACTGAAAACCACTGTAAGCGGGTGAATTGTATGGTATGTAAATTATATCCCAATAAAGCTATTTTTTAAAGTTGATTTTAGAAAATGTTTTATTGTTTTTGGATATTTCCCCCAATACTTATTTATTATGAAAATGGAAAACACACATAAAGATAGATTTTTCTCAAAGCATTTAATTGCATTCTTTGAGTTCCAGATGCGTTTGTAGTTTGCCCTGTCAGAGGAGAAGCTTCCCTGAGGTCAGCAGTGAGATCCTGGCCTGTGCCAGGTGCTGTGGGTGGCATGAGGCACTCAAACCTGGACAGTGAATTGAAGTCTCTTGTCCAGTTATGGAGACCAGACTGATCCTTAGATGCAACTGGACAAAAAGAGAGAAGACGGCTCGAAGTAAGGGGCCATGTTATTTGTTGAGTGAGTTGAAAGGAGGATATTACTGATGCTTCAAATAGCCCAGGAAGCCTTCATGAAGGCAGGACCTGAGCTAGAACTTAATAGGTTTACTAGAAAGAACAAGTAGAATGCAATACAAGTAAAGTAAAAATAACACAGAGTTAGGATGACAGCCTTGGCTCCCCCTCCTCGGGCCTCCCGTGGGCTGGCACGCTGCGTCTGACACATCGTGGACATTCTCAGAAGACAAGCGCACCCTTCAGGGAGGAGAGGGTCCCGCTTCCCCCTCTCAAGTCTCCAGCTGCACCCCCCCCCCCACGCCAGCCAACCCCAGCCAGAAGTCAGAGAGCAGGGGCCACTGACACAGACTACGTGCTCAGTCCCCAGGGAGAGGAGGGAGGAGAAGACAGAGTGATGCGGAGGGCAGCAATGGAGGCGTCTGGCCCCTCAAGGCGGGGCTGCAGGGGGTTAGAGCGTGACCCAGCAACGTCCCGGAGGAGGGGGCTTTTCTTAGGCAGACGGACAGAGGACAGTGATGGGGGCCCTGAGCTGCCCCCAGCTTTCCACAGCAGAGGAGTGGACAGTGCCACTTTTATCGTTAGAATGTGCTGGGCTCTTGCGAAGGTGTCTCCGTTCATTTACTCTAGGTCCTCGCTACCCCACAGGCGGTCCTCAGCCGTCGCCTTGGAGCTGGTTAGACCCACACAGTCTCAGCCCCAGCCGCACGCGCTGCCCTGGAACCTGCATCTCGACCAGATGCCCGGCGGTTCGGGCGCAGGCTGCTCTTGGAGCAACTCTGCTTTAAATCACCCCGGGGGTGCGGCGGGTGGGGGTGGTTAGGAACAAGCCAGATCAGAGTCTGCAGCGGGGAGTGTCCACCCTGCTGCAGATATCAGGGCTCAGGAACAGGAAGTCACGGCTGCTGGCCTGTCCGTCCACCAGGGTGGACACTGCTGGCCCATCACCTCGCTCTTGCCTGCAGGTGCCGGGGGCGGCCCCACCATTCTGCAGAATATACTTGCATCCACTTCTTGTCCATCAGAGCTGGCAAGGGAGATGAAATTTAGTTGCCGAATGTATGTATGTATTATCGCCCATTCACAACGTTTGGCAGAAATATAAAATCCACTATCAGAAAACAAACAGCACACCTGTCTTGTATGCTCACTAACCCTCTAGACCTCCACGGTCTGTGGCCAGCAAGCAAGAAGCTCAGAGTCTGGTCAGGAGGCGGGAGATAACATTATCTGTCTGAAGTATCAGCCCTGAAAGAGGTGCTGTGTGCTGTGGTCTCCGAGGACAGCTCTGTCCCCACAGAAGGGAGGAGAAGGGAGGACATGCCCTTGACTTGGCCTAGGAGGACAGGCTCTTGTAGCCAAAGGACACGGACAGGGAGAGAGCACGTCATTCCAGCAGAGAAGGAAGCCACTTGCCACGGAGCAGAGTCGAGTCCAAGGCCAGCAGCTGTGCTCACCTATCCAAAGGTGTGTGCTTGGCGTGGAGGAGAAGCAGGTGTGTCTTTCTTTAGCTCCCAAGCATATCTGAACTGATACTATTTTTTAAATGCCTAAAAGCCAAGGTAAACATAGAAATAACAATACGGGTAACTGTGCATATCTTGACACCATTTTGGAAGTCCGTCAGTGGGGGGTTTAAGGCGCACCTGCCCCCCCACCCACTCCCCCCTTATCTAAAAGTGTTCTGCCTGAGTTTGATGCCTCCGTCACTCGTGTGTTTTGAGCAGGTGTTGAGAAAGGCAAAGGTCCGGTTCTGAGGTCTTGCAAACTGGGTGAGATGGAAAGAGGTGGCTGTTGCAGCTCACAGAGGCTTCACCTCATGGGGACTGAGATGGCTCTGCCCGTGGGAGAGCCGGGCTGTCCAGATACCGTAGGCCTGGCAGTGAACCTTGCGAAATGGAACAAAGGATCCTAAGTTGCATCTGACTGAATTGCACCCAGTGCCAAAGGCAGTGTAGACACAAACTGATGGTGGGTGTAGGGCAGCGAGCGTGACTCACTGGGGCGGTGACATTGTGTCGCATCGAGATGACAGCCTCTGGAGTCCAAGGAAACATACGCTGGCTCTGCTGCGTGTCAGAGAGTAGCCTGGGGGACCCATACGTCCCCGTCGCTCGGGGTCCCTCTCTGCAGTGGGGACACAGCAGCGTTTAGGGCCATCCCAGCACGGAGGAAACACTCAGTACAAGTGGTTATGGGAGGGGGGTTATGACCCTCACATTATCTTCAAGGTCCTGCTAGTGCATCGCACAGGGAGTTTGCGGAAACTGTTATATAACACGGGGTGGGGTGGCCCGTCTGGAAGTACTTCACCCATGATGACTGTGTGATCCACGAAGCGACAGGGCCCGTGTGCTCTTAAGTGTACACACTCCTCTCTGCGTGTGTCATGTCATCAACACGAAAACACTCCGCACTTACACGTTCTCCAAGCTGTCAGCACGTGTGGGGTGTAGGGACTGTTCCCGGGCTGTTTGCCAATATCGCAATAGCAGGAGGGGTGGCTCCCCCACCTCCGTCCGGGGCTCGCGGGTGTAGCCCTGCAACACACACAGCAGGGCTGGCAGAACCCAGCAACTGGGGGCGGCGTTGAGGGTGCAGCCGCTCCTGGACTTCCAGGCTCCCTGTGGCCGCTCGTTCCCTGAGCACCTCCACCTCCATCCCTGCTCTTGAATTCATTGTCTGTTTTCTCCACAGGTGTCCCCTGGAGACCACACAGCCTCTTCTTTTTTTTTTTTTTTTGACATGATTTCAGACAAATGGAAGAGAAGCACAAAACTTCTCAAGATACCCTTCTCTTAGATTCTGCAAATAGGAATATTTCCCTTATTTGCTGTATCCTCTCTCTCCTCCCCACTCCACACACACATACACACACAGAGGAAGATGCAGAAAGGTGTGCCTTTCCGCTAAATACTACCATGTACATTTCCTAAAAACGAGGGACTCTCTTCTATAACCACAGCACAATGATCAAAATCAGGAAACTAAAATGGACACAACTCTGAGCTAATCTACAGATCTTTTCAGATCCTCCAATTATCCAAAGAAGGCTCTTGCTTTGCTGAAAGTGGACCCACAGGCTGAAGAAGACATGTGCCGTCTTCAGCTGGCTCCTGCCCTACTTGGCCTCTCTGTTCCACTCCTGCATCATTTTTCATTTTTGGTCACTTATAATCATGTCTCACTTTGGAATCAGTAGCCACACTGACGACAGGAATGGCTCTGCATGTGCTTCTCTTTCTGTGATAAATCTCCGTTTCAGGCAACACCCCAGTGACTGGCCAGTGGGCCTCGCATTTCAGAGTTACGATCACTGAGGTCTGCTTTGGTTTTGAGATAACTTACGAAACTAATTGTGTGTGCTTTGTGGGAAGCATGTGCGCCCGTGTATGTGAGCACAGAATAACATAGGGGCAGCTGGGTTAGGGTATCTGAATGGTGGTCTTGAATTTATGCCGCCTTCCTTGTTGACTCTGGGCAAGTGAATTCAGTCCTCTGGAGCTTTACCCATTACCTGTCGACTTTCAGTCAAGACCATTGTTATTTAAAGGGATCTGTTTTGTTTTATGTGTGTGTGTCTGTGCGAGAGCTTGTGAGCGTGCATGTCTGTGCGCATGTGCGTGCACTGGGGAGGGGTGTAAGGACCCAGCTCCATCCCTCTGCCCTCCTGGCCTGGGCCCTGTCCCCACGCCAGCTCCTGGTGGTGGCAGGATGGCTGCCAGCAGCAACCAGAACAACTAGCTTCCCTGTTGGTTCCCAGGGGGAGGCAGCCCCTCTTCTACCTGCAGTCAGTCCTCCCTCTGCCTGATTGGACCACTCCCGTAGGAGCCCGCCCCAACCATAGCAAGAGTTGCCAGGGTGCTGCCAGGAGCCAACTGGCTGAAGCCAGGTCCCAAATCAATCATTGGCAAGGGGGAGGGGCTTGCTGTGTCCACCTGACTAATTAGGCCTCATCCCTGATAGGCAGGAGCTCTCAGCACCTGCCGATCACCTGGGAGCGGCAGAAAGTTGAAAATACTCAGGACTTTTTCAGGAACCAGGAAGGTAGTGTGGATGCTGGTCAGCCAGGAGTGTCCACCACGATTCCCATTTTACAGATGGACAAAGTGAGGTGCAGGAGGATTAAATGTGCCCATAGTTGCAGCTGGCCAGGCAAGCACTTGAAACCAGGTATATTTTGGCTTCAAAGCCCACAAGGTTTCCATTGTAACTTGACCCCTCCTTTTAGATGGAGGTCAGTTGTGCCAAGCAATTTAGTAACTACCAATTCTTCAGACAGCCTAGGATTTAAAAGTTGTTTACAGCAGGGATGCCCATAGCAGCACTACTCACAACAGCCAAGAGGGGGAAGCAACCCAAGTGTCCATCAGTGGCTGATGGATAAACCAAATGTGATCCACCCATACAGTAGACTATTACTCAGCCTTAAAAAGGAACGAAGCACTGGACTTCCCAGGTGGCACAGTGGTTAAGAATCTGCCTGCCAATGCAGGGGACACGGGTTTGATCCCTGCTCCAGGAAGATCCCACATGCCATGGAGCAACGAAGCACGTGCACCACAACTATTGAGCCTGTGCTTTAGAGCCCGTGTGCCACAACTACTGAGCCCATGTGCTGCAATTACTGAAGCCCACGCGCCTGGAGCCCGTGCCCCACAGCAAGAGAAGCCACGGCAATGAGGAGCCCGCACACCACAACGAAGAGTAGCCCCTGCTCACCGCAACTAAAGAAAGCCCGCACACAGAAAAAATACATGCAGCACAGCCAATACAATAAATAAATAAACAAATTTATAAAAAAAAGGGAATGAAGCACTGACAGATGCTATAGCATGGATAAATCATTCAGCTAAGTGAAATATGCCAGTCGCAAAAAGACAAATACTGTAGTATTCTATTTCTACAAAGTACTAGAGGAGTCAAACTCACAGAGGCCGAAAGTAGAATGGAAATGGTAGGGATGAACTTATTTGCAAAGCAGAAACAGAGTCACAGATGCAGAGAACAAATGTACGGATACCAAGGGGGGAGTCGGGGTGGGGGTGGGGCGCATTGGGAGGTCGGGATTGACGCATATACGTTACTTTGCATGAGACAGGTGGCTACTGTGCAGCACAGGGGACTCGACTCGGTGCTCTGCGGTGACCTAAATGGGAAGGAAGTCAAAAAAGGAGGGGATATGTGTATACATACAGCTGATTCACTTTGCTGTACAGCGGAAACTAACACACCATGGTAAAGCAACTATACGCCCACTGAAAAAAAAAATGTTAGAAAGAAAAGAAAGTAGAATTGGAAGGTGCCAGGGACTGGGGGAGGAGGTAGGGTCGGTGTTCAGCTGGGGAAGATGAAAGCGTTCTAGAGAAGTTCTAGGTAGTGATAGATAAACCACAACGTGGATGTACTGCATACCACAGAACTGTACACTTAAAATGGCCAAAAGGGTAAATTTTATGTCAGCTATATTTTACCACGATTTTAGAAAAATAAATAATTTTGTAAAAACTTGCATTTCAGAGGAAGTCAGCATGTCAGTCCCTTGTGTGGAGAAGTTCTGCAGCGGTGCTTACAGCGGTCATTATCCTGGTTCCTCTAAAGCCTCCCCACGTTCATCACCTGCCCCAGCGTCACTGTCCCCGGTTCTCTTGAGTGTCACCCAGGATACAGGGACACGCTTGTAAACGCTCCCCAGACAGCGCTTGTTGGCCTGACGTTAGAAGTGAACGATTTCCGGTTGTACCACTGACCCCTGTTGCGTGTTCTATTAGCACCACATGTTACACATCTATACTTTCAGTAGAGCCTGGCCTTGTGTGTCCTCTACCACCCACCCTGGCATCGGCACAGCCCACATGGTACCCGGAAGCCCCGGGCCTCCTCCACCCATGTGGCGTGGTCTTGCACCTCTTCCTGGCCAGGAAGCACGCGTGGGCGGAATGCATGGGACCCGGGAAAATGTGGGTTTCATCAGCTCCGCAAGTCACAGTGGAGTGGGCCCATGTTTCGTGAAACATGTGTTTGGCAAATGATTCCCTGTGGGCTGCAGAAATCCAGATGGAGGAAGTTTTCCAAGTGCAATGTCAGAATTTTACATCTGCTGATCCCAACAAGTGCATGGGGCCAAGGAGAAGAAGCGGGTTGTTTGTCCACAGAATCTTAGAGTGCGGATGTGGTTCTGGGGGCTCGTTCAAATCTAGAAGACAAAGGCTCAGTGTCCACAACCCCCGCTGGGCTTGGGCATGGTGACAGCCGGAGAAGTCTTAGCACCACTGAGAGGGGCTCTTGGGTTCACAGACAAGGAAACAGAGGCACGGGAAGGCGGCCAAAGTGCGTTGCTCAAGGCTGCCAGAGGTTGGAACTTGAACCTGGGGGTCTGTGGACTACGTGCGGGGTCCTCTGGCTTCACCTCACTGGATAAGGCATTGGCAAGTAGCCCCTGACCTTGTGGGTCTGCTTCTCTAGGTGCTGCCGTTCACAGCTGTGCTGCTATACCCTAAGTCTGGTGCTATGCCTCTCTGATTCCTGTTCCCAGTGCGCAGATGGGAGGCTTACCTGACAACAGGGCTTGGTCCATAAGGGACTGACAATGGTGAGTCATGGCACAGGACAGGCCAACAGCACACGGCCTGGGTGTCCACGGGGGCTCAGAGGGAGGGTGAGGTGCCAGCAGAGAGGGGCCTGCAGACCCCATTGCCACATTCAGGCTGGGTGTCCCGTGGGGCTGAGACAGGGCTGAGAGATGGGAGGCCCGTTCCCACGAGCCGCTTTGGAGGCTGCACGGCCGTGTGCTCCACTCTGACAACAGTGCACGGAAGCCGTGCTGGCTGTTCTCCGCTCACCCCTCCAGACCGTCCTACACTCCACTCTGTGCCTCGCGAGGCTGCCCTGCAGGGGCGGTGTGATTGGGGCTCCACACTTCCCGTCAGGCTCAGCCAATGGCAGAGGCCAGAAGCAGACTGGAGGGCGGGAGCAGAGAGAGGCCTGGCTGTAGCCTCCCCAGCCCTTTTCCCTGCCCAGTCCAGCGCGGAGGGTAACGGCTCCCCACTCGTGTTAGCCTCTGGATGCTTCCCCACTCTTGGTGGTCCCCAGAGCCCTGCCGTTGCTCTGGAAACACCACCCCCCTTGACACTTTCTTCAGTTGCCTGTGGGGGAGGCTGCTTTCCTGGTGGGACCGTGAGGGATACAGGAGTTGGGCATCAGGCCACAGGAATGCTGACATCTAGATTCAGGGCAAGGACAACATGTATTCTGTACAGTTTGGAAATCCCCTCGAGATCCCACATCAGAGGGATGAAGTGTTAGGGAAAAGTGACTAGAGGCCCAGGCTGCTTCTGCAGGCGTGGAAAAGTCTGCAGAGACTAGAGCTTATTCAGAGGCCACAGAGACACCCCTCCCACCCAAATGGAAGGGTGTCTATGGTCTTGGGGGCTGGGCTGGGAGTTAAATTGGAATCCAGTCTATTGTATACTAACTAGTACCCTCCCTCCCTCCCTCCCTCCCTCCCTCCCTCCTTCCCACCCTCCCTCTCTCCTTCTCTCCCCCCTCCCCCCACCCCTACTTCCTTTCTTCATGTAGTACAGAGCCAAAGAAAACAGAAGTAAACCCCATTCTGGAGCTTTTAACCCAGTTCAGCAGTCATAAACTGTGGTCCTTGGACCCTGAAGTGTTTCAAGGGCCTCTTCATAACCTTTTGGAATGTTATAAAATCATGCATGGGCAAAAGAGCCATTCAAAGTCGAGGACAGACCAGTGGAATTGAATATAACAGGTACAAAAAGTTCATTGATTTGGTTTCAGATTCCACATTGCAATTAATCTTTAAGGAACTACCTCTTGTTGAGTTTTGGTGTAGTATTAAAGAACAATACCTATAATTACTCAGAAAGACTATTAACTTACCTAGTTTCCAAATACATGTCTGTGTGCGGACAGGCTTTTTTCAAATGCACCAGATTGAATGCAGAAGCAGATAAGAAAACCCAGCTGTTTCCTATTAAGCCAGACATTAAACAGGTTTGCAAAAATGTAAAACAATGTGAATCTTCTCACTACTTTTCTATGTTGTAAAACATGATTTTTTTTCCTAAAATATGTTGTGTTAACATGCAATAGGTTTACCCTTGTTTTCATTTATATGATCTAATGAACAAAATATTTTAAAATTTTATTATTTTACTATCAAATTCTATAAATATTGACAGGTATAAGCCACAAAAACAAAGCTCTGGGATTTTCAACATGTTATAAGAATATAAAGAGGCCCTGAGATTTAAAGGTTTGAGAGCCTCTGTTCTAGGAATGATATTGTAAACGCTAATGTCTGTTGATGCCTCAGGAAGGGCCAGACGGTGCTCCACACACGCTGTCAACAAATCCCCACCAAACTTGTACCACTGATAAATTATGTGCCAGAGAGTTAGGGTCCGGCCATACAGTGTCAGAGTGCCCAGGAGGTTAGGGAAAGCTGTGCAACACTGGGCAGGTTCACTTCCTTCTCTGAGCCTCATCTGGAAATGGGGATTCAGTGATTCCACCTGACAGGAGTGTGAGTCATAGGAACTGCCAGTGCTGTGCTCAGCATTTCATGGCCAAGTTCTCCTGGAGTCCTCGTGCAGCCCCTAAGCCAGTACTGTCATCCCTTCAGGCCGCATGGGAGGGTGAGTGAGACGGGGCCTGGCCATGCAAAGACCAGAAACCCCAACCTCTTCAGTGCCTTCTTATTGCTAAGGGTAAGGCCTCTCGCAAAGATCCTTTTCTGAAGGTTAAGGATGCCCGTTGGGCAGCAGGGAGCCTCCCACCCAGAGGACAGCACACATCTGGGAAAAGATGCCAATAATCTCCGTAAAAATCTTTCCCGGCCTCAGGCCAGTGGGTTGTTTAGAAACCTCCAGGGGGCAAGGAAGACCAGCCCACTGCGGAGCCTGCCCTTCCTGGATCCTTGAGAAACAGGTATTTCACGCTGTGTTGGCACACAGGGGCCGCCAACAACCCCTGTGCTTGTCTGCCTGGCTGTTGGGTAATTTTACAAATTGGCTTTTACTGGCAAGGGAGGTGGGCGGATGTGGGTAGTGGAATATTCCACTAGGTCACAGGTTCAGAACTGGCCCGGCTGTTGGAGACTTCTGGGGTTACCTGCCCTCTGAGAAACTGTTTGTCTACTTTGGGGACCTGGGTCAGTGCTTTCAGCCGCCACGAATCTATGAAGCACCTACTAGGTTCTGGGCACTGAGCTAAGTGCTGAAGATACAGTGGTGAGCAAGGCTGATAGAGTTCTTGTCCCTACAGAAGGTCACGTTCACAGGTTCTGGGGATCAGGATGGGGGCATTATCCCGCCTGCCTCCTGGAGAGGCAGAGCTGTGTCTCCAGGCCCATCAAGGCTGCAGACGCTGCCCAGCTGCGTCCTCTGCAGACGCAGGGCACGTGATGCAGTCACGGCTGAGCTCGCTCTGCCGCCCCACACGCAGCCACAGAGCAGGTCTCTCCTCTGATGGGGCCACATGGGGTTTCTCGCCAGCATCTTCCTTTGGTTTCCAGAGCAGAGTTCTCAACTTGACCGCACACTCCGTGGCCTGGGGCCTTGCCGGAGGGCAGGCGGGGCCTGGGAGTCTACATTTCTAGCCCGTTCCTGCTCCCGGGGTGCCGTTGTTGCCGGGGTGGACCACACGTGGGAGGGCACGGCTCGGATTTCTGCTCAGTGCTGATCCCCTGGCCCGGAACAGAGGTCGGCACATCGTAGGTGCTTAATAAACACCCAGTGAATGAGTGGACTCCCCGTGGTGCCTCTCCTGTTTTTCAGGACCAGGTCCTGGCATCCTTCTCTTGCCAACAGGCCCTCGGCTAACTCTGGAGTTCTGATGGAGGGAAGGAGCCCGAAAGGTACCAGCTGGTATGACGAGTAACAGACCCGACAGGCAGACACAGGCTCCCTTTCCTCTGTAATTCTCTACCTCTATTATTTGTATGCTGTTTCACTTGCTATGTGTAACCCAAAACATCATGTTGCCACATCAATCCCACTAAACCTCCCAAAATGAGGGCCAACTGAGCTGCAGTGTCCTCCTGCCCCCTTCCGGGGCACACACACATTCCCCAGCTACTGTTATGCCCCCCGAGCTTAGCTTCCCTCCTGCCCGGCACCATGGTCCAGGCCACGACTCAACACGGGCTCTGTTTATTATTCTAGAGAAGCAATTTTCAATGGGCTGAAATACGCGTTAAAATTAAGGTAAAGAATGTAAACCATGGCCAGGCTGGTTCACCTTGTGCTTCAAAGGCCTCTTGTTTCTCAGGCACCGCCTCCCGCGAGCTTCCTGCAGGTCTCCATCAGCCCCAGGGAAAGGAAGGCCAGCCACCCAGCAGACGGGCTGAGCGGGGCCTGGGAGTGCGGCCGGTCTCTGGGCCTGCACAGCAGTCCTGGGGTGGAGGCACCTGCTGGGCCTGGCTGGAAGACGGCTCAGGAAGTGGAGTGGACTGGACAGGTGATGGGGTGACTGGAGTCTGCAGAGGCCACGGGCGTCTGAGGGGCCAGCCGTGCCCGCGGAGCCGACTCTGTCTCCCTGGAGACACACGTCCCTCCAGGCCGAGCCCTGGCATCAGCAGCCTGACTGAGGTGAAAGGGCAAGGGTGGAGGACTTTGACAACATAAACGCTGAGAGGCAGAGCCCTTCAAGGAAAACCACCAAGGGCTGCTTCCCAGCACAGATCGTTGCCTCCTGTTCCAACAAACTGCTGCTTCCAGGCGGCTTTTTATTTTCTGCAGACATCTCCCTTAAAAAAATAATAACACGGGGAAGGAGGGCTATTTAGGGAGCTTCAGCCTCAAAAGACGCTCCTGCAGTTGGAGGAGGGACCTGGAAGGCTGGGTGTGTGCGGCTCCCGCACTGAGCTTCTTGAGAAAGTCTCACCCTCTCATTGGGTCCAAATCGAACGGTCCAACTTCCTCTGGAGACTAGATCAGCAATTGGAGAGAATTTTTCCCAAAGTGGGTTCAGATTCAAGTTCAAGCTACATCTCCGAGGGCTCTTGGCACTAGCACGGCATCCTCCACCCACATCTGTCAGATGACTCGGTGTTACTGGTGGAGGGGGTTTCAGGACCCGGGTTCAAACCCAGCTCTCCACTGTCTGAGAGCCGAGTGGTGCTGTGCACACCCACCTTTAGGCCGTCTTCCTGCTCGCTGCCCACGACTGTGCGAGGACCCTGCAGACCCTGACGCGGGGTGTGCACTGCGGCAGTAGGTGAGATGGTCAGAACCTCACGTGGGGCACTTGCAGCCATGCAGACAGGCACCGAGCGCACTGCCCGCCAACCATCAACGAGCCCTCGTCCGTGTGTTGCAGCTCCCTGTGCCCCTCGGTACAGGCGTGGAGGTGAGCGCGCCGGCGAGGAGCGCAGCCCCTGGAGCGGTTTTTGCTTCTGTCCCTGGCATTACCTGTTGACCCCAAATTAGGAACAAGATGACACACCCAGCAAGCGACGACTTGGGATTACAAAAGGCACCCCTCTGGTCTTGATCAGTGGCCGGACACATGTCAGCGAATCGGGGGAGCTATGGTGTGAGCCCCCATCTCAATCCAAAAGCCCAAGAACCAGGAGCACCGATGTCTGAGAGCGGGAGAAGGTGGATGTCACAGCCCAGCAGAGAGAATGGATTCGCCCTTCCTCCGACCTTCGGTTCTATCCGGAGCCTCCGTGGACGGGGCGATGCCCGTCACGGGGGAGCGCCACCTGCTTTCGGAGGCTCATCACCTCAATGCTCCTCTCACGCAGAAACCCCCTCCCAGACAGAAACAGGGCTTCACCAGCGATCTGGGCACCCCTGGGCACCGCCAGTGTGACACAGGAAACGGGCCATCACGCCTACATAGCAACCTGCAGTTTCACCCCACCCCTCCAATGCCATGCGGAGCCCCCATGCCCGGCAAGGCCTGCGGAGCTTGCCACCCGCTGCGCGTACCATTTCCAGGTGAAGAGCGTTGGTTTCGGTGTCTGCCGGTTTGGGGCTGTCGCAAGTGAGGCTGCAGGGAACCACTTGGCACCTCTCTTTTGGGCGCCGATGTCTGCTTTGCCGCGGGGAAGATCAGTGAGATTCCTGGGGCCGAAGGTGCGGGCGCTGTGTCACCACGTGGCCGAAGCCCTGCCGGTCGGCTTTGAGCTGTGCGGCCAGCCAGGGCCCTCCCATGAGTCTAGGACAGACGAGAGACCCGGCTGAACGGAGGGCAACTGACGTTGGTTGTCCTGTCATCCTCAGGCCACTAGAGATGAAGAAGCGCTCCCCCCACAGAGGACAGCCTGAATTTACGCAGCTGCGGGGTGAGCTCAGGGCCTGCACGCCAGTCCCTCCCCACAGCTGCGGGAAGCGGCCTCCCGGCTCCACGTCGGGCCCTGGAAATGCCACAAGGTGCAGCAGCCACCACGCTTGACTAGGGAGAGGAAGCCTGCGCTTCCCTTCTTGAGGGAGGCAGTGGAAACGGTTGCAGAAGCCAGAGCAGTTCCCGGGACTGATGTAGTCGCTGGAGTGGGCGTGGATTCGCTCTGTGACATGGGTGTCAGCGAAACTGTATTTATTTATCTGATTTTTCTCAGTCAGACAAATCCAATCCCAACTATCCCTTCCCTCTCCCCCTACCATGTGTTGAGGTTTCTGAGAAATTTAATTTGTGTCATTTGACCTTTTTTGAGGAGGGGGAGGTAGAGGGAAAAGTCAGTTCCCTAGAGCCAGTAACCTGTTTTAGGGGGTCTTAAGCAATTCCGAATAGTTGAGGGAGGGGTCTGGCATGCCTTCCACCATGGCTGCTTGGAGCCCAGGCACAGCAGCTCACGGGGCTGGTCCAGTGCAGGGCAGACGACGCCACCGTCGTCTAATCTAACACAGGCCAGGAGGTGGCGGAGGCGCAGGTGGACGTGAGGAGAGCCTGCGGGGGCCACCGCCCCCTGAGCACTTTGCAGATGCCCCGCCCGAGTCAGCAGGGGTGAGAGCGCACCGCCAGGCCTGGACATTAACCAGGCCGCTGGAACCCCTCCTCTGCAGGGATCCCGGGAGTAATCTGGAGTTGCCACATTCAGCAAATAAAAATGCAGGATGTCCAGTTAAATGGTAATTTCAGATAAACAATTGTGTGGGTTTCCTAAGGCCGCCATAACAAATTATCACAAATTGGGGGGCTTAATCCAACAGAAATGTATTCCCTCGCTGTTCTGGAGGCCACAGGTCTGACATCAAGGTGTGGGTAGAGCTGCGCTCCCTCTGGAGGCTCTGGGGGAGGGAGGAAACTTTCTGGTCTTTTCCAGCTTCTGGTGGCTCCTGAAATCCTTAGGGTTCCTTGGCTTGTGGAAGCATCTCTTCGGCCTCTGCCTCTGACTTCACGGGACATTCCCTCGGCGTGTCTCTGTGTCTTCACTTACTGTTCTTATAAGGACAGCAGTCATTGGATTTGGGGCCACCTCATCCAGGGTGACCTCATCGTAACCACGTCTGTGAAGACCCTCTTTCCGACACATCCTGACATTCTGGGGGGATGCGCTTTGCTTGGCGGAGGCTATTCAACCCGTGACAACAATGACAGTGTTTTTAGTTTAGCATATTTTATGCTAAAATTATTCATTTTTTTCTGACAGTCAAATATTGTAAAAAAGATTTATACTAAAAATTATTAATTTTTACCTGAAATTCAAATATTGCATGGGACATTATTATATTTGGGGGGAACATTATTATATTAAAAAATATTAAACATTATTCATATTTTATCTGGCAACCCTGTTCCTGAGACCCACGGGATCTGTGTCCTGTCCCATTTGAAGTTCAGGCCAATGCATTCCTGGGAGAGAGCACAGCCCTCCGCACCCCGAGGTG
This sequence comes from Hippopotamus amphibius kiboko, assembly GCF_030028045.1. NCBI lineage: Eukaryota > Metazoa > Chordata > Mammalia > Artiodactyla > Hippopotamidae > Hippopotamus > Hippopotamus amphibius. Next base: position 2,546,638 of record NC_080201.1, on the reverse strand, counting down.
GTGTCACCGCCCCCCACCACCAGCGGCTGGTTCCATCCTGCAGGTATAGGAGAGCCCAGACTTTGGAAACGGAGTAATAGTCTCCCCTTCCTGGATGGGGGTGGGGAAAGGAAGTGCATCACTGAGGTTGCAAAGCAGAAAAAAAAGGTCAGCGTTACCTCTTTTCTCGAGCCAAGACTGTCCACTATGAGGAGTGGCGGCCCGAAGCCTGGCGCTGTTCCCCCAGCAGATAAGATGCAGGGGAAGAGCTGAGAACCAGGGCTGCCTGCTCGTTGCTTTAGCAAAGCTTGCTAAGCAGTGCTGTTTACTGGGGGCAGCGAGGGGACATCCTTGGCTGAGAGCGTGATGCCTGCAGGACACCGGGGCGGGCCCCAGACCGGGGGTGTGAGCCGGCCGCCTGCAGCGTGGGGTGTGGTCAGTGTGACCAGCCCTGGGCTGAGCCCCACCTGGGCACCGTCTCCTGCTCTCACGATGACGTGGTAATTTCCCAAGTGTCCCTGTTTGCACCCAAGGGGGCTCGGTGGGTCAGGCAGTCAGTAACCGAGGAAGTGGGATTCGAACCCCCTCCCCCGTCCCTGACTTGGACTCACACACACACTCGCCGGCCCAGGCACCGAGCTTGTCCCCCACACGGTCACACATGCATTTATCCACTGCACAGGCAGTTAGTGCGTTTGACCAAGGGCTCGGGGCCACGCAAGGCTCGGGGTGGCTGAGCGTCTCAGCAGTCCTGAGGCTTCCGGAGCTTCCGCTGTGTGTGCAGGGGCTGATGACTGCATGATGGAGAGTGACGAGGGTGAAGGTAAAAGAGTAGTGAGTGCGTGTGAGAGTGTGTGTGTGCGCGCGAGAACGCCTGTGTGGGTGAGCGTGGGCATGAGCGAGGGCGTCCATGCCCGTGAGTGTGTTTGTGCACACGTGCACACATGAGTGTGTGGTTGTGTAAGTGTGCAGGCATGTGCGTGTGTGTGTGTGCACGCGTGTGCTATGTTAAAAGCAGTGGCCAGAGAAGCCCCCTCCGATGAGGTACCGTTTCGGAAGACACCATCTGAAAGCAGTGAGGGGGCGAGCCCGGCTGACTGAGGGAAGGTGGTGGCAGCAGCAAGGGTGAAGGTCCTGGGGCGGGACTGGGCTGGTGTGCGGAGGCCCAGAACACAGCCGGTGTGGCCAGGACTCAGTGTACGTCTCACAGCCACAGCCTTCTCGACGCTGGCTCTGTCCCCCTGTCAGAAATCCTCGGGGAGGCGAGGCACGGCACGGCCAGGGAGCCAAACTGTTTGTACGGACGGGGAGTCCTGCATTTTTAACCCATGTCTCTGTGGAGCAGAGATTCAGGTAGGAACCTCAGAGAGACCCACTATACTAGCTGGGGACTGAGCCATCTATTGTGAGAGGCTCTGATAAGACAGGCTCTTTGCAGGGGCCCAGGGATACACATATTACCCAGAAGCCTAAAGTGTGAGAGCGTTTCCCGTGATCCCTGTGAGATGTTCCTACCGCAGCCGCCACTGACTGTGACTCTCCAGCATCTGATAGAACACGTCTTCAGTCACCTCCAGCTCAGCGGGATCAGCCCCAGGGAGGATTCGGGGAGAGAGGGTCTCTGATTATGGACACAGAAGAAAAAATGAACAGTGATGGAGGCGGGGAAGAGGGGGTAGGCAGTGAAAGCTACAAGCTCAGATGTAGATTGGCATTCTGGAATGAAATACTGATTCCCCAATATACAAATTACATATCTGTATGTAAGTCAAATCATTATGCTGGACACCTTAAACCTATATAGTGGTATATGTCAATTCTACCTCAATAAAAATTATATCTCAAGAAAAAAAATACATAGAGATAGATAGATTCTTTCAGAATCCAAGTTTAAAAAGCTGAGCAGGAGGTGGTATATCCTTCGGACCCAGGCACTGGAATCAGATAAACCAGAAGTGGAAGCTCAGCTCTGACCACGTGGCCTTGGAGATCACTTGAGCTGAAAAATGGGGAAACCAGGATTTCACAGCTGCCAGTGTTGCTTCATGAGGGCAGGGAACAGAGTGGCTGCGGGTGACAAATTAGACAGAGGAAAGTCTTGAGGTGATTGCAGTGAGTGGAAAGGAAAAAGACAAAGAGGGGGCCCCCGCAAGCAGAGAGCAGGAGGCGGACCCCGAGGGCAGGCAAAGACAGCCGCACATTTGGCGGCAGCACCAAAGGTGACCCTCTGGAGGTACGTGGGAAGTCTCCCTAACAGGGAATTAGGCGTGCCGGTGCAAGGGCCTCCACACCTCTGCGTGTCGTGTCAGGAGAGGATGCGGCAGTTTCCCCAAAGTTCTGAGCGAAAGAAAACAGGACGAAGAATAAGAAGTCCAGGGACATTGTCTTTCACGTATGAAGACAACAAGTAGGTATTTTTGAGAACAGACGAAGAAAACACTGCATGCTACACTCATCGCCCCATCGGGGACTCTGGAGAACGCCTTGATGACTTGGAGCTGAACGAGAGACTTACAGAGAATCCCAAAAGGAGACACTGTGGGGAAGTGATGGGCGATACCATGAAATCCACATAGATGGGGATTCTGCACACTTGGGGCGACTGTTGTCACAGAACAGAATTTACCCTAAACGGTGTAAGCCCTAAATATGGAATTTACGCCCCGAGGGGATTAGTATTCAGAGCACAGTTTACATCGTATGAGCCCAGTCAAAGGACAGGAGATTGGGGCCCTGTGGAAGCTCCTGTTTCCAATGGGGGAGTCAAAGAGCGCCGTCCTCAGGGCACAGGCTTCTGGTCACTCCTCCCACAGCTTGGGCGTCCACTTTTCTTAGCTTTGGAGTGCCATCTTCTCTGGCAAAGAATTATCTCAGCAATTCCCTCAGTGCTACTTTACATTTTTTCGATTAAATTCAAGTAAAAGAAATACATTTTCACTTTAAAATAGGATGGATAGCGTCACTCGTGAGTACCAACGTCCCTTGCTCTCTTCAGCTTTCTGTTTGTGTATGTACATAGGAGGACGTTAAAAAAGACGGCCATGTTAATATTAATACTATTTTGGAGGAGTTAATACAGTTTGGGAAATTGGTTGCTTTCTTAGGAATTTCTGCTTAAACTTTAAAAAAAGCAAGCATGAATGATATTTATAAGCAGCAATAAAGCTAATACTTAAAAATATACCACTACATGCCTTTCTTGGAGGAAAAAACCACAATGGAATATGTATTACCTCCCTGATAAATCTAAACCAATTAATTGTGGGAAATAAACCTATAAACAGGAAAAAGCACTGAACCACTGAACGGAATTACCTTCAAATAACAGCCCCCCCGCTGCCCAGCCTGCTGCCAGGTCGGGGCTGCCTTCCACTGGGTGGTCCGGCCAGCACCACAGTGGGCCCTACAGTCTGCGGGCCCTAAACCAGGCCAGCAGCGCCCCCGTGGTCATCTTCCTGCTGGATGGTGGGTGAGATTCTCCCGGCCACTTCCTGCTGAGATGCCGGGAGGGAGCCGGATGCTAGGCTCTGGACTGTCTGCCCAGTCAACCAGCCTCGATCCAGAAGCCTGGGAACTTGAGCCTTGAGCATCTTAGGGGAAAAAAATGAGAAGGCCTTTCCTAATTCTGCTGTCTTAAAAATACCACTCTGGATTCTGGCTCCAGCCTCTCTGAGATTGTAAATATCCGGTGGGTGTGGGAGGGTGGAGACAGCCATACCTGACCCTGTGACTCCGTCACAGCCCCCCGTGGACACCCAGAGGAGGGGTGGAGAGCAGTGAGCCGTCCCAGCCCAATAAGGGTCCCTAAAAACTCCGAATCAATGGGCAGAACTAGACTTCTCAAAGCACGCCACATACCAGCATCTGTGGCATATGGCAGAAATAAAATGGGCTTAGTCTTACATCGGGAAGAATGTCATTAGAGGTGGTTGAAACTGTGAAACTTCACAGCAAAGGCAGAAAAGGCCAGGCTTGAGGCCACGCGGCTTCACGTCCAGCTGCACACACTCTGCGGGTCAACGCTGGCTTCGGTACGGCCGCGGAAGGCTTTGCTCCTTTACTAGAGGCTAAATCTGTCCCCGAGTGCCCACTGCCCTGTGGAAAACCTGGGCTGAGACTTCAAATATGACTTAAGTCTTGGTCAAAATACAGACAAGCATTCATGTGAGTAACAGACGTGTCACTGTGTGCCTGCCACACGTGGTGCCCATGGAGGGGAGGAGACCAGAACTTCTCTGCTCTTTCCGGACCCGCCTCGGGTCCAGTTTCCCAGGACAGGCCTCCCAGGGTCTGTCCTCCTCCTCCCTCTGCTGGCAGCGCTCCGAGTCCGCACTTCCTGTGCATCACAGCTGGAGGCCGCGCCTTGACTCCATAAGCTGGGGTCTAAATGCGCCAAAGAGGAGGGTCCTCCCCCAAACCAGTGCCTCCTTGGGTGGAAAGGGCCCCCGAAACCCCGCCGTCCGCTACCTTTCGTCCTCACAGACGCTTAGATCCAGCCCCGCCAGGCCTGGGAAAGCCCGCTGAGAGATTTTTGTTTTGTTTGTGTTGGTCTGTTGTAATTGCACGATTACTTCTGAGGCTTATTTAAGGAGTGGTTTAGTTTGTTTCTTCCTGGTCTCCTGGCCCCGCCCCAGAGGTCTGGTCCTGGAGGGAAGGGACCTGAGCTGCCATTTTCACAGAAGCATCTTGGTGCCTGGAATCTGGTAAGTGGCAGCTGACGTGAGGAGAGGGGTGCCCACGAGACTGGGGGGTGCAGCCACGGCGAGCACTCGGGCTTTAGCTCTGACTGTGGCTTTACCAGTGAGACACTCCCGCTTTCTGCATTTTATCCTAAGAGAAGCAGTAGTGAGTGGTGAAGGCCACGCTGTTTCCGTCACCGTGGAAGCGGGCATCTCATCTGGAAGGCGCCAGCCCGGTCAGGCAGGCCTGGCCCATCCAGCCCCCAGACGGGTGTCGGGCTGCTGGGACCATCCCAGCTGGCTGACATTACGGCGGTTACTGTAATAAAGAACAGGGTTAGCTGATGAACTGGGTATTTTGTTATTCTGTTGCTGTGAACTTTACAAAGTGTGAGGTAAGCCGCAGGTTGGCAGTGCTGCAGCAAAACAAAAACACACAACAGAAAAAACCACACTGCCGAGGTCAGCTGTTGAGGTTCTCCTCGTGTATAGTTGGCTGAAAAATACAATACAATACAATAGAAGCAGCTGTAGGGGCGGAGAGAACTTAGGTCAAATCCAGGATTGAAAGAAATCTGTTTGGAGCCACCGTTGGGGGTGCGGGGCTGCCCCGTGGAACTGTGGCAGGGATGCGAGAGGCAGAAGTTCATTTCCTGTGATTTCAGGAACCGTGCTGACGCTTGCTCTGGCTCAGGGTTCGAAGGCCTGGGAGTGGATCCGGCCGCCCACGCCCACAAGGCACACGCTCCCCCGCAGCTTGTCCAAAAGCAGGGCTGGTCCACTTGGACGGCCCAGGCAAACGGCCTGTCCGTCCACCAGCAGCCCCGCTTCTAGTCATCCCTTACTGGAGGCAGCATGGTCACTGGAAGTGGTTTTGAACTGCTTCCTGTGGCTCCTCCAACTCCGCGGGGGCGGGGGCTTCTATTTTTAGAGCGTGACCATTGCCATGAAGGTCCAGTAGGCCATGGACGCGATGTGGGGACTTGCGGGTGAGCAGGGCAGCCTGGGTGGGCTGTCCATGCAGATGGTATTTTCAGCGTTCCTTTCCAGTGACACATCGTGGAGACGGCCACCGCTTCCTCCTGGGGGTAGGAGGGTGTGTCTTAGCCATAAAATGTGTCACCGTGTTTGCAGGGCTGGTGACCTCCCCATGTGAGGCTGCACGGCTGGCGTCTGTGTGACACCAAGATGTTTGGTGCTCATTTGCATTTATCATGTACCTTCTCTGAATATGATCGTACGCTGTGGAGTTTTGTTCAGAAAGGCTCAGTTTCAAATGCTCTGTTGCCTTCCAGTCAGTCAGTCTTGCGTTAGTTTGGGTCTCCCGGGAAGCAAACCCTGGCACGAGGATTCACATGCGCGTTGCTTCTGTGGGAGGTGGCCCCTGCCAGCACCCCTGGGGAGTGGACAAGCGAGGCAGGGACAGGACAGAGCCAAGAGCATCGACAAGTCGGAGACACCTCAGAACACGCCGTGAGGCCAACCGGCCCATTTCTCCTGCTCTCCGAGGCTGCAGGTCCTTCTGGAGGTGAGGAGCCCTCTTTGTGGCCAAGATGCATCTTGAGTTGACGGCTAAGCCTCCCAACACAGAACTAGGATGCGGGGGCATGCAGCAGGAGAAGGGAGTCACGGAGAGTTCTGATGGTGAGAGCTGTGGTCACTGTTGGCTCTCTTGCCCCCTCGGCTGTTCTTTCTCACGGCTCTCGGTTCACCGCAGAGGAAACTGTGCCACAGCTCAGTACTTGTGCAGCACTTCTCCTGGCTGTAAAGCTTGATCCGAACGCTTTAGATTTCTGTTCCTTTTTCCCTCTCTGTTTACTCTGCACCGTGCTTTCTGCGCTCCTCTTATGCAAATCACACCCACAGTGAAACATCCCCACAAGTACGGCCAAGGTTCAAACCTGAGAATCCCCAGGGCTGGCCAACACACGAGTGACAAGAACTCCCGCACATGGTGAAGAAAACAGGACGGCCTTTCTTATAAAGTTAGATACAGACTCACCATGTGACCCGGTCATACCCACTCCAGATGTTACCCCAAGAGAACACACGTCCACATGCAGTCCTGGGCGTGGATGTGCACAGCAGCACTGTTCATAATCGCCCCGAGCTGCCTGAAGCATGCTGCCCGGGTTCAAGCCCTGCCTCTGCACGGGAAAATGCTGTGTGATCTTGGGTTAGGAACTTAGCCTCTCTGAGCCTCTCTTTCTCATTTGTCTAATAAAAATAACAGTAGCAACCACCTCACAGGGCTGCGGTGAGGACTAAATGAGTGAAAATGTATGAGAGCTCCGTAGTGGGTTACGCGTGTCCCTCAAAAAGACATGCTCAAGCCCTCATCCCTGGTACCGGTGAATATGACCTTATTTGGAAACAAGGTCTCTGCAGACCTCACCTCTGAGGGCTGAGGTGAAACATTTGCTGGACTGCGTCCCGGAGGTGCACGGCACCAGCCAGGGCCTTCTCCCCTGCGTGCAGCGATAAGAACTGGGCTTCACGGGCATCCCTGGGGCCTGCAGACGGCCAGGAGTGCAGCCCAGCTCACCTGCACCCCACCTGGGCCATCCTAATGGGTCCATCACCCCCCCAAGAGCTCCACCAGCCTCCCTCCAAGCACGTGTTCTGGCCTCGGCTGGTGGCCAGGCCTGCTCTCACACACATGCTTGAGTGGAGATGCGCATCAGAGCCCCTGAGATGTGGGTTTTCCTCCAGATCAGGTATGGGCCGAGGCCTCGCAGCTCAGCAGAGGATAGGAGAGGCACTGCATCTGAGTTACATTAGCCAAACCAGCCCCAATTTATTTTTCCATGCCTGAGAATAATGATACATTCTTAGTCTTGTGAGATGCTACACGTCGGGGAAAAATCACGAAGACTCTAGTAATCCTGAATGAATGTGGCTGTGATGCGGCCCCTCCCGCGGATTCCTCTCCGCCTTGCTGGGACTCTGAGAGATCCAGCTCCCACTCCCGGCATCCTTCACCCACCCTGCCCAGTTCTGCTCTCGTCCCTGATGCCCCTCTGCAGGTTGCCCTTTACTTCAACACAACACGTCAAAGAACAAGGTTTGGTTTTGGGACCCCAGGTTTGTCGCTTGCAAAGGAATGTCTAACTGGGGTGATGCAGGTGTTCTTTGGGGGTGGTCTGAGAGACAGAGAAACCCGGGAACAGTGCAGCCCCAAACTGGAAGCTTTCCAGCCAAGCAAGTATGGTGAGGAGAGAGGATGTTGGATGGGTTTCAGCTCAGACCAGTCATGATGAGCTACATCTCGGTTCTCAGCAAATGTCTGATAGGAGAGAAGTCTGCCTTCCGTCCTACACCACCTTCTGTTTATGAGTTTTCTCCTTTATTTTAATGTAACTCCCTCTCCCCTCTAACACACCTTTAGCCCTCTGTGACCCTGTGCACTCTCAGCAGCCCCGCCCTAGCGAGACTTGTTCCAAAAAACCAGTGTCCGTCATTTACACATTAGTATAAATAAGCCATAGAAGGGCTCCTTTTCTGGATTGGAAGTGGCATTTAAGCCCCAATTGTCCAGCGCTTGAACCAGCAGGCGGACTGTGGCCAGCTCTATCCACAGCTGAAGCTGCTCCTGCCTGAGGTGGACGCGAACGTGGCGGGCACTTGGGCACACGTGCATACGCACGTGTGTGTATAGGTGCACATGCACACTCTGCTAGGATCCCAGGGTGGGATTTAAGTCACATTTTCCAAAAGTCTTTATGGGTCTTATAGCACTGAGAAATGCTGCCAGGGTCGCCCTCCGAAAAGCAAGCGAGTGCATGTTCCCGAGTTGGAACAAGCCGGCTGTGTCTACCCTCAACAGGGGAGGAAGTCAGGCCCCAGGGAGGCTGATGACCCTGGGTATGGGATGCACGGGGCTTTGCGCTTATTACATGGTTATGCTATAAACAGGACTTTTTTTTTTTTTAATGGTATGGGCACCAGCTCAAAGCTGTCTGCTGAAAAAACCCTGTGTCCTTCTCTCTGCTGACTCACTTGGTGGGAATTACAGACCCAAATGCCAGCATGTGGTTGACCCACATGGCCCTCCACTGGAAACGAGACAGGATAGTTTCGGTTCTTGTGAACAAACAATGGAGATGTAGCCAGGCCTTCTTCCTCTGCTTGTTTTTCTCATTCATATCAACAGCTCTGCACTCAGGATTTAATGTGACCCCCCCACCCCCACCCCCGGGGTCAGTGGCTCTAGATTTGAGAAGAGAGGGGAATGGGGCACTTTGTGGCACTGTTTTTTCTTTTCTTTTTTCTTTTAAACAAGTGAAAAGGAACCTTGGTATATAACAGAGGGAGGAAATGAAAACTCTGAATTGTCTGATTTTTCGTCTGCATCCTAGAAGGAGCAGCACGATATATAAGCTGAAAGGAAACGTGAGCCCTGGATTCCTGTTCACTCTGCCATGAACTGGCTTTGTCACCTGTCCTGCCATTTTCCCTCAGGGACCCCAAGTTTCTCATCAGCAAGATGAGGGTGTTGGTCTTGGCCAGAGAGGCAGTTCCCTGGAACACAAAAACCCAGGACAGCACCCACCCCGCGCATGGCTTATTGGTCAGCTCATGTTTTCCGGCAGACCTCTGAAACCTTCTCCACCCTGAGCTCCATGAGCCACGAGTCATTGGCCAGAACACTAATTGCTACATGAGGTTGTCCCATCCACATGGGCTGTGTTTGCCAACTATTTCCAGTAGTTTCCTGTCCGGGATGTTGGTAGGATTGTGCTGCCTGCCGCTCTGGGTGACTGGTTCAGGCCAATGAGTCATGAGCTGGTGAGAAATGGGTCACTTCTGGGCTGGGGGCCTCCGGGCTGCCCGGGGACCCTCCACATCCCCCAGCCTCGCAGGGCGGCTGGGATGATCAAGTCATCGAGCAGAGGCCCCCGCCAGCCTGCAGTGGAGCTGCCACGGGAACGAGAAGCCTTTATTTTAAAAAAGTTACAAAGCAGACCTTGGAATTCGGGGGTTGTTTGTTACTTCAGCACATCTTGGCCCTTCCTGACTGATACATCATCCTCGGCCCCTGAGGCCCTGTGGTTTTACAAGTCTGGGTCTGGTGACTTGGCCATTCCGCCTGATTCAGAGTTGTCCCTTGGGACACTGACACCAGACCAAAACGTTCATGGCAAGGACTCCCATGATGTTAGCTCTCAGATCTGTTTACGGTCCTTCAGGGACAGTTTTCCCAGCTGGTCAAGACATACCAGAGCCAACGTCCAAACACTTACCACACCCTTCTGGTCGAGAAGCAATACAACAGCTAGCAGTTCTGCATTCACCTCTCTTTGTATGACATTTTCCAGCTTGAAAAACAAATTCTCACACCTGTTTTCCTTTAAAAATGGTGGTGGGTCTGGGTCTGTCCAAGGTTCTGTGTTTTACTCCTAAACCTTTCCTCTGGACCGGCAGGAGCCATGACACCTTAGCGATGTGTGACGATAGAGGCAAGGACCGCCACACGTGATGTCAACCGACCGATTCTTACTCACCACAGAGGCAGCTTCCTCCAGGAGGGATGCAGGAATCACCCAGCCCCACGTGTGCGCAGGGCTGTGTAGGCGCAGAGATGGAGACAAACTGTCCCTTCCCTCGGGGCATCACTGACCGGGGGGGGGGGGGGGGGGGGGGTGGAGTGCGGGGTCGCAGGAGGTGCAGCCTGTCAGGCCTCCCTGTTAGAAAGTGAGAATCCCGAGGTGAGTCTTCAGGAGGGAGCCCCAGTCACGTAGCACTCAGGCCTCTGGAGCCTGCAGACCTGTCTTCACAAACAGTTTGTCCACTTTACCATTTCATTCACTGTAAACTTGGGCTGGTTGTTTCAAGCCGAAAAGTCATCTATAACTAACACAACATTGTCAATCACCTATACTCCAATATGAAATAAAAATTTAACAAAATCATCTGTAAACCAGGGAGTAACATCCGTTATCACAAACTTACGTCTGAGTGACGGAGCCCGTGCTTGTGTCCCGAGCCTGCTGCCCAGTGGCCTGCTGGGCCTCCCTAACCACTGGCTGCTGTCACCCACCTCCAGCAGGAAAGGGACACCCAGCACTCACGGGCACCCCACAAGTTCTGTCCCTGCCACCCTGTGATCAAGAAACCTAAGACTCACTCCCTGAAAGAAACATCAGGCAAACAAGGAGGCTCTTAGGAGCCCGACAGCCTTGGGAGGCACCGGCAGCCCCATCTCTGAAGGTTTAAGTCCTGAGAAACAGTCACTATATGAACAGAACGCTTGCATTAAATGTGCTCAGATGGGACTTCCCTGGTGGCGCGGTGGTTAAGAATCCACCTGCCAATGCAGGGGACATGGGTTCGATCCCTGGGCTGGGAAGATCCCACATGCCGCAGAGCAACTAAGCCCGTACACCACAACTACTGAGCTCTCGAGCCACAGCTACTGAAGCCTGCACGTCTAGAGCTCGTGCTCCACAACAAGAGAAGCCACCACAATGGGAAGCCCATGCACCACAATGAAGAGTAGCCCCCACTCCCTACAGCTAGAGAAAGCCTGTGTGCAGCAATGAAGGCCCAACGCAGCCAATAAAAATTAATTTTTAAAATGTGCTCAGAGATGTCTAAGAGAATAGAATAGAGGATGCCTGCTGGGTTTTTTTTGCCATTTACAAAATTTTTTTTCAAAAATTAACTTACCATAAGATTAATTTTCAAAATTTTATTTATAATGAGCTAATTCAAAGATACAGAAGAGCTCAACCTATGCTCGGTTTGCACACTGCCGTGTTAACCCCACTCATGCATAAACCCCCGGACACGTGTGTCCAGAGCCAGGACTCCTTACAGAGTGACGTGGTAAACACTCTACCCCCGCACGGGTTTGACAAGCTTTTTTAACGCTGGAGCGGGATTTCTGGCAGTTTCCGTTCCATCTTTTGCTCTTCTCTCAGTGTTTTGTCCCCCCTGAAGTCTATATATGGAACACACATTCCCTCTACAATTATACTTTGTGGTTAAAATAATAATGCATCTTCAAATCTGCTCTTGGAAAGTTTCGTTCGCTAGCTCGTTTCATTTCCAGCACACGCGTGTGAGGTACTTGGGATCAGTACTATTTTACAGGTGAGGACACAGGCTTACAGGGGCGTGCGAGCTGCCCACGGCCACACAGCTCCTAAGGGATCAGCTGGAGAGAGCATCGGTGTTTTTCATGCAGCACAGCTCCTGTCGTTGAACGAGAGCCACCTCCTTGGACCGTGAAAAGTGCTTTGGAAAATCTTTCTGCTGAGGTGATATACACCTTGTCAAAAGCAGCATTTCTCTTGAGGAGCTAAGGGGTAGGAACTTGCTCTCCTTGAGAGAGGACCCTGAAAACAAGCCAGCAGCCCTCTCCCCCTCTCCCTCAGCTGAAGAGTAAATATATTTTGGCTGTTTTTAAGTTACGAGAATGTAAAGACAGAGAAGTTTACTGGTTGTGGGTAATCTATACAATCTGAAACTACAGAATCATTTCCATTTATTTACTTTGAAGGGTTAACCTGGTATTCTTTTAAAACAACCCAAGTGTTGGCTGCAGAAAGGAAAACTAACCATGGCAACTGTGGTCACGGAAAACAGCTCATAACAGAAGGCATGCAATTGGAGTTTGGGGCTCAGAGATCATCTAAACCAGCACCTCCTGAAATTTGCTCTGTGAACAATTTTCCTGGGTCTCTTGTTCAAATGCAAACGCTCATTGGAAGGTTTGGTGTGAGGCCCAGGACTGTGCACTTCCAACCTGGAGTCTCAAGGGCCTTGGATCTGGTTTCTCAGCTCGTAAGCACATTAGAATCACCTGAAGCTTTGAAGATCCTGGCACCTGAGCCCAACAGCAGACAGATTAAATCAGACACCCTGGGGCAGGATGCAGGTGATACCAGTGTGTGCAGCCAGGCCTCAGAATTGTTGCTTAGAACAAGCAGTTCTCAAACCTTTCATCCCAGGAACACTTGACATGCTTAAACATGACTCAGGATTTTAAAAAAAAAATTTTTTATTGGGGTATAGGTGATTTACAATGTTGTGTTAGTTTCAGATGTACAGCAAAGTGGATCAGTTACACATATACACATACCCACTCTTTAGATTCTTTTCCCATGCAGGCCATGACAGAGTACGGAGCAGAGTTCCCCGTGCTGTACAGCAGGTCCTCTGATTCAGGATGTTGAAGAGCTTTTCCTACCATATTTATCACATTAGAAAACAAAACTAAGTAATATAAAAAACTTATTGATTGATTCATCTAAAAGTAATAAGACCATTTTACATTAACATGAAAATGTGTTTTATGAAAAATAACTGTTTCACAAAACAAACAAAATCGAGTGAGGAGAGGTGCACTGCTCCATGTCTGGGCCTCGAGTATCTGCGTGACTCGGTGGCGGCTGGGGCCTCCCCACTGCCCCGGCACCCGACCTGCTGCTCTTTATCTCATCTTATCCCAGCGACACGGACGTGGAGCTCGTGGAAGAGGAAGCCGAGCTCTGAGCGTGGAAGGCCTCCACCCAAAGTCACAGCCGTGAGCACCAGGACCCAGGCTGACTGACCCTAGAAACCGGAGCTCTCAACCGCTAGGCTAGACCCCCTGTAGACGGGCGAGATGCAAGGAACTGGGTCTCGCGCTCCTTGAGACCCCTGTGAACATTTCCTGAAGATGCTCGGGGAGCCCCCAGTGTCCCTCTGTCTGATGCCTGCAGCCTGGGCTGTCACATGTCCAGCCTTGTCACTACCCAGGCTTCAGTGATGGCTGCATTTTTGTTTGATTCCGTGAGATTCCACAAATCCATGCAGCACGTGCTGTGGGTCAGGCACTCTTCTAGGCATTCCGTAAAGCCCACCCCCTTTAATCTTCAGGGTAACCCTGTGTTGTAGTGCCGTGTTGCTCCCATTTTACAGGCAAGGAAACGGAGGCCACACAAAGCCACAATTTGGACCTCTGTGGTCTGGCTCGAGCTAAAGACCTGCCCTCTGCTGCCTCCAGTAACAAAGGGACCTGCTCTGGTCTAGGAGAAGGCCACCCGGAGGCAGTGAGGGCCTCTGCCTGGAAGGTTGGAGTATCTTTCCCTCCAGTGCAGAGTGTCCACCTCGGCACTGGGCTCTGGAGCCACCCGCTGGCCCGCCACTGCTCCCCAGGGATACCTCTGTCAGCCTGCAGTTCCTCCTCTGCTTCTGTTATCTGCTCACAACAGCCTCTCTGCTCTACCTGGCTGGGCATCACTGTGGCTGGGGTGTACTTCTCTGCCCCCTTGGTGATGGCTTTGGTTAGTGGAATGTGGGCAGGAGTGACAGCATCTGAGTTCTAAACCAAGACCTGGAAAGCCATGGAGGATTCCGCTTCACCCCCTAGCATTCCTGACACCGGTTGCAGGAAAAGCATGCCCGTGCAGCTGCTGGTCTTAGAACAGGAAACACACCCACAGCAGAGCCACCCAGCTTACAGATCTGAAAGAAACACGTATTTGCTACTGGAAGCCTCTGTGATCTCGGGGCTGTTTGTTACACAGCATTACCACAGCATTAACTGGAGAGTGTCTGGCTCAGGGCAGCCCCTGTGAGCATGAACTGTTAAGACACCTATTTTAGATGCAGTTTCCACACAGCCCCTCCTCTTTCTCCCTTCCTTCCTCTGCTGAGGCTCTGCAGGCTGCCCACCCTCCCCACCCAACAGCACGAGGTGCTCACACTATAACTTACTAACAGGTTTGGGAGCCCGGGCCAGATACGTGGAAAATGGCAAAAAGTCCTTGCCTCAGTGAATGGAGTTTTCAACCTTATCTTGAACCATCTTGGTGTGGCTGGTGGGTTTGGGCCTGATGGTGTTTCTGAAAGGGTCTTTGTGGTATAAGCATGGAAGAAAAATGAGAGCTGGGAAGGAAACAGGCTTGACTTTGTTAAGAAGTGTTCCAGGTTTCAAAGGAAACTTGAAGGTGAGTCCAGGGCACGGGCCGGGCTATGGATTTACAGCAGGTCCCAGGACTCTGTGGAGGGAACCTGCCATCCCAAAGGTGTCCTGGATGCCATCCTGAGCCTGCTGGTGCTGCGCCCACTTTCTCACATTGCCCTCACACACAGACACACCACTTCAACTATTTACTGACCCAGGAGAGCAGCCCGCAGTCTGATGCTTCTCTGATCATCTACAGAAGGTAGCAGAATAGGATCTGCTGTCAGAAGCTCCCTCCCCTCTGAGCTGTGTGACCCTGGGCACGTTACTTAAGCTCTCTGAGCCTCAGAGTCCACGTCTGAGATACGTGGACACTGATGCAGACCTCACAAGGTCATGGTGAGGACACAGCAAAACCAAGTGTGTCTGAGCTTCCAGTCCCTTAACTGGGGCAGGACGCTGGCTGTTAGGCCTGCAGTCCTCACCTTTCTGTCTCCACGGACACCAAGCTCTCCCACTTGTCTCTTAGCTCTGACTCACAGTGGCCGCTGCTAAACTGGAATGCCCTCTGTTTACGGACATTTCTCATCTGGAATTAACGTGTAATGAGTGCCCTGGATGGACGAACAAAGAAGAACCTTTTCCTTCCAAGGAAAGTGGGAACTCACTCCGTGGTACCGGGCAGCATAGTTAAGACGAATGGAATGAATGAGGTAAAGGAAATTTGAGCTGGGTATCGAGAAGGTCTGCACATAACAGCTATTAGAGGAGATGGGGAGCCAGGCGGAACCGGACTGGGAAAATACTGGCAGTCCGTCATTTCACAGCCGGACAGCGTGAGACGTCGTGTCCATGCAGGGAAGCGGGACGCAGCCAGCAGGGTGGCCGCGACCTGTGACTCGCGCAGGCGTCGGTCACACGGGGTGCTGCGGTTACAGTCACTGTGGGTCCCTGGGACTAAGCCGGGCCGTGCCACCCTGGTGAATCTCAACATAGTGCCGTTACAGGGGATGATCTGGAATCGGGCACTGCGGAAGGATGCATTCATCCAAAGGAGGGGCTGAAGAGTAATCTATAATAAATAAATAATAAGTAAATCTGTAATAAATAATCTATCATAACTAAATAGTGAGCAGTAACCATAAATAAGAAGCAATGCATGATAATCTATAACAACAGAAGGTACCTCCCCCTCCTTACTTTTCACATCCACTGAGAATTCATTTTCCCCACCTCCAGTTCTCTTTTCCCAGACAAAAATCAGATGCAAAACTCTCGTGGTGCTGAAGTCACACCTCCGCCCAGGGCCCGCACGTGGACCGGCTTCCTTCTTTGACTTATTTTCACTCCTCATTAATCATTACTTGGATGTTCTGGAGGTTTTGCATTCCGGAATGTTTTTTGGCTCTTCTTGTTTTTGTAATTTTCCCAATGAGATAAGACATTTGGGGTCTGTTTGGGGAGTTAGTGAGGGGTGAATGTCAGTAAAAAAGAACGCTCCCCCCCCAAAAATGGGAAAAACTTTCTTTCAACCTCCACAGACTCTCAGTCCATAAGTGGCTTCTTTAATCCATTCCTGTTTTGGAGACAGTCACAGAAAGTCCCTGATGCTGCCTTCTGCTGTGCTTCTCTGTGGCTCAGGAGTCACTGTTTTAGGGCAAGAACATGGGGAGATGGGGCGACCTGGCTGACACGGGAGCTTAAACGAGGCCGCGGCGCGCCCCCGGCCCCGTGGAGGCAGTGCTGGGCGGAAGGATGGGTGGATGCACTCAGTGCAGCAAATGGGGATTGTGGTCCCTGAGTAAGTGCTCTGCAGACAAAGGGAAACCACGTTGAGGAATGTTAAGTGCTTCTGGTACCATCCTGCTCAGCCATGGATTAGCCCTTATCAGCAAGTGGCTTCTTAAGTCTCGTTCTGCCCCAGAAAGCAGGCTTGGCCTGTGCTGAGCTGAAGCTGGCCCTCATTTCCCAGGATTACCTGGTCAGTGGGGTCCCACGGTAATCCCCACCTCATTTTAGTTAATTTCAACCTCCTGCACGAACTCTTTCCCCAAAGCTACCAATAAGAGGCAAGAAAAGCCAGGCTTTGCTTCATCCTCCTGTCCTTGCCCGGATTTTCAGGGATGAGAATGAGCCCTGAAAGGCCACCAGCAGACCCCAGAGCCCTGCGGTGGGGGGGGCGGGGGGGGGGACGGAGTTTTCCCTGGGAAAGGCCCATGTCCTCTTTCCTCCAGGCTGTGCAGAGGTACCATCCGTGCCCGTCGCTTGGCTTTCGACACACACACCATGATGGGCAAACAACGACCGTGGGACACGGGTCCGGGAGTGTGTCTGGACCCTGCAGTCCCCTGGCGCAGCTTCTCTCCGGGCATCGCTGGGTGGGGAAGACCAGGGTCCCTTCGTGGGGCAGACTCGGGGCTTGTGTCCTCGCCCAGCATCCCCCGTGGGGCAGCATGCGTGGTCACGACTACTCCTCAGGGTGGACACTTGTTCCAGGACTTTTTTGGGTGTCCCACTCGAGACTGCACCTTTTTTCCTCTCCTTTGTTTCCCAAACTAGCACGGGGAGCAGATTCTGCAGGCACGACCGGCACAGCCCGAGAGTCGGCACCCTTCTTGCTAGCGCTCAGCTCTGGGCGGGGCAGTCGCGCCGCCTCTACCCTCAGTGGGAATGAACGGGGCGGGGTCGGCGCTGGGCTGCGTGAGCTCACAGGGGACTGGGGCGCGAAGGAGCCGGGCACATGGGGAACAGATTACGCCCCCCAAGATCGACTCCTAGTGGCGGAGCTGGGAACTTCAGCCAGAACTGGGGGACCCGCAGTGAGAGCAGAGGTCCCGCCCACCATGGGGGAGAGGCTGCACTTTCCTCCCCCTGGGTTTTTATTAATTCGTTGCCCTCCATTTGAATTTCCTCCTGTAAGCAAGTGAACAAGACAAAAATTCAAAACACCTGGTAGTTTGAAAGTTACTCATTAAAAAAAAATCCTGCTAATAAAGATGATAGCAGAAAAGATGAAGACAAGATGAGCTACAGCTGCCGGCTCAAGTGACAAATTCGCATTCCTTTCCTCTCCCAAGTGGGGGAAGGGGAAGGTATCAGCGGTTTTAAAGTCATTTAATGCAGATTTCCATCAGTTATCCTAAGTGGAATCACTGCTCCCGTTGTTGTAACACTTACCCAGCGGGCCTGCACTGGGTGCCCTGCATGTGGCCACACATTGTCTCCCGGGAGCCTGGAGTTTCCCAGCCCGGCCCTGACACGGGGGGGGGGGGGATGCTTCACGGACCGTGCAGAGGGGCTGGCGCGCAGGACGGCTCACCTCCCAGCTCGGTTTGGCGGCGTTTCTCAGAATCTGTTAGACTATTTGCAGCAGAATCCTAAAAGCCTGTTGCATTGAATGGAAGGGGACTCTGCATTTATTTAAACAAATGCTGCAGATTACTCTTAAGCACATGAAAATCTGAGTCTCCCCGTCTTTAAAAACAGACGGATGCTAATACCTACGTCACAGAATTACTGTTGGGATGTCGAGGAAGATGACGTGGGCAAACGCCAGGACAAGGGCGTGATCACTATTAAAGTTCAGCAATTTTTATGACTGTGGTTGTTACTGCTATTATTATTATTGACAAGCGAACCTAGGCCCAGAGAGGGAAAGCAACTGGCCCAGGGTCACACAGTGATGTGCCCCACTGTGGGGCTCTCCCCAGGCTCCACAGTCTCTTCCCTGTCATCACTTCCTAATCGCGTGGACCGCCTCCAGGGACGAGGTGAGGGGTGCTGAACGCTGAGTCCCTCCCGGATCTGGGCTCCCTACGACCCTCCCGCAGAAGGCATTTCCTCTGCTCCCAATGAGAAGAGGAGACCTCAGGGTTCTCCCCGGCAGAGGCTTGATGACGCTCTCTTCGGCTGGAACTCCGATGGGGCTGATGCGAAGCTTCTCAAGTCAGGAGGCTCCGTCACAATGACCTTGTGGCCATTTTCTTAGGGAAAACAGGCCAGTCGCGCCTTGGTTCTTCTGATTCCCACGCACTCCCGTGAGACGGGGACGCCGGTTTGGCTGCACAACTTTGTCAGCGTTCAGAGTTTCTCTCGCTCATCCCGTAACCTGATCAGGACTCCGAGCCCGTGTGGGCTGTAGCTGGAAGCCCGAGCCCCAGGCTGGCGTCGCAGCCTTCAGGCCTGTCTCAGTGACGCAGGCAGTGTGGGGGTCAGTTGAACAGGAGCAGGCTGCAAGTTCACAAGAAGGCCAAGTTGTGTGAACAAAACGCTGATGAGATTCCCGGGTTCACGGCTCGCCTTGAGATGGCCCCGCAAGTCTCCTCCGCAGGCAGCAGCCGGCCGGGCAGTGTATCTGTCGACCGGGAAAAATGATGACAGCCTGGCCAGGCAGTGTGTGGGGCCGGCACGGAGCGCATATGTATCATCGGTAGATTACAGGGTCGAATGGTTCAGAAACGTAACGTGTTGTGTTCTCTACCAGTCGTGGGCGGAAAGATCTGGGTAAGATGAGAAGCGGCCCGAACCCACTCCATGGAAGATTCCGGGAGGGGTTAGGGATCTCTGACTCCCACTGCCGATGCTGCCCTGTAGGTTTTATCAGGCGCTAGGGGCCGCAGCACATCGCCTTCCTCATTCACGGGTTTTCCATCCAGGCTAAACTGGGAAACAATGGGAAACTTGCAAGAAATCCCTCAGCTTGTGTTTCCAGACCAAAAAGGCTGTGTCGTTTCCCTGTCTGGAGCCTCTGAGTAACTTGAGGTTAATGTGTCCATCAGATGAAGAGTTTGGAGGCTCACATCTGGTCTTTGGCCAGCTGCACCCACGGGCATATCCAGGAAAGGCTAGTTAAAGAGGACTCTCTCTGGTTGCCTCTGTTGGATTCTGGGTCAGTGTTTGCCTCCGTGGTCATGGTCCATTTGGCGCTGGCATCTCAAGCGTGTGAGCTGTGGAGCCAGGCTGCTCCTCCCAGCCCTGCTGTGTGTCCTTGGGAAAGTCAGTTAACGTCTCTGAGCCCCAGAGGTTTATACTCCTCATTGTGAATCAGAGATATTGAGTACCACATCATGTGGCTGTGAAGATGAAAGGGGGGGGGGGTGCATGTGAAGTGCTTCACCCGGTGCAGGGCACAGAGTAAGCGCTCTTTAAGGACATGTTGCTATAACTGGTGTTATTACCCTTATTCAGACAGGACTCATTAATAAACGGTGCCGGAGGGCTGCAGCACTGAGATCCCAGCTTCTCTTTTGTAGAATAGAAAGAGCCCAAGGTGGGAGGAGGCAAAACCAGGATGAGAAATTCCTGGGAAAATGTCCGAAGTCTCCCTGAGCTCCTCTGCTCCACCGGCGAGCAGGATGGAGAGGATGCACCGGTCCCAGTTGGGTTGCTGAGCTCTCGAGAGGGAAGGGGTCAGTGGCGGGTCTCCACCTGCAGGAAATATGTTCTTCAAGCAAACTTCCGGGACCTTTCCCTGCCTGGGCTGGTGTCTCCTTCTGACCTCAGAGGTGCATTTGGCCAATCCTTTGCGCTACTCGAGTCTGCCTTGTTTGAGATCCCCGGAAGCGGTCCCAGGACAAGGATTCTAGTGTGAGTGGGTCATCTGGGCGGTGATCCCAGGGAACACAAGCAGGGAGCAGGCAAGTGGGGAAGTGACACGGAGAAGGGACAGAGCCAATGGGGGAGGGGCTGGGGGGTGTCATTATCAAGCAAGTTAATACAGGAAATGATGCAAAGCATAAGATCTCAGAATTACCCCTCCCAAAGAGAGGGAGCGGGGGTATTTACACCCAACTCTCATCTGTCAGTGGCTGGGGGCTGCTCCTGGGAGGGGCTTTAATTCCCTGCAGCTTCTGGCCTGCCATGCATGCATGTAGGCAGAACAGACTCTGGGGACTTTGCACAGCCCTCCACTGATGAGATGTGGGTGCTGAGAGTTGAAAGAGGTTAGGGTGAGGGCAGTACCCTGATGGTGTCCCACAGATCACTCAAGGAAACTGGCTGCCTTCCTCCAGCCTACCTTGACTTCTTCCTCTGGTTTTATTTCTTTGGTATGTATCTCCCAGTGTTTAAGTGCTGCTGCCCTGCAACTGTATTTTCAACTTGTTTTACTGGGTATATCCTGTGCTCTGTGTAGGTGCTAAGTCCACTTGAGGGCGAGAACATGGTTTCCAAATGCTCAGAAAACAGGACACATTCCAAACACAGATGTGTTGGTGGGTTTCCTCTGCCCCTTGGGCTACTGCAGAATATCCTAGAATTGCCAGCCCTGCCTTTCTCTTCCCAAAGGAAAGTCTTCGGTGAATGATCGGCCAGGTCTACAGCACAGTAATAGGAAGAGGGGCTGGAGGGAGAGGAAAGTGGCTCAGGGCTCAGAGTGGGGTTTGGGAAGGAATTTCAGTGTGACCAGCTCTGATGCAGCATCTGGGCAGGAAGGGAGAGGATGACAAGCAGGGTCTTCCCAGGTGTGTTGTTAGGGATGGTGGGTCTGGGTCCCTTCGTGGTTTTGGGGAAATGTAAGTAAAGCATTGGAGTTATTCTGAAATTACTTCTGATTGGTATACTGTGTATTTTGATTGCAATGGAATTTTGAGACTGAACTATATAGATTTTGGTCTTACAAGGACTCAGCTGTATTTTCCAGAGGGCAAAAAATGCACATGCCGTAGGTTACCAGTAAATGCTTGTTGAATGAATTAGTGGATAGAAGTATTTATGAATCTTTAGAGCTGGAATATACCTTAGAGACTCTAGTCTAGGTGTCTGAAGCTCAAAGGCCTCTGTCAAATTTCTGGATAAGATACAAGATGCCCAGTGAAATTTGAATTTCAGACGAAGAAAGAATACTTGTTAAAGTATAAGTATGTCCCAAATACGACATGGGATAAACTTACACTAAATTTGGTAAGTCTAGCCACCCAGGGTT
Organism: Hippopotamus amphibius kiboko; assembly: GCF_030028045.1. Lineage (NCBI taxonomy): Eukaryota > Metazoa > Chordata > Mammalia > Artiodactyla > Hippopotamidae > Hippopotamus > Hippopotamus amphibius. The sequence continues at coordinate 2,525,163 of NC_080201.1, read as the reverse complement.
AGGAAATGTGCTGGCGTAGAATTTAAATCGGGTGCAACGAGCCAGCGGAGGACAGGGAGCACGAGGGGTGGGGGAGTTTCAGGATGGGTGGGCACATGGCCCAAGGGCACTTAAAAAAAAAAAAATCTCACAGGCAAAACAATACACATCTTTTAAGCCAAAGTTCTTATTTTAAGTAGGGAATCCAGCATGCAGAGGAGAGGCGGCACGAGGAGCCTGCAGACCCCAGGCCGTCGAGGCAGAGACGAGGCTGGACCCCAGCTTGCTTCCCCGCAAGACCGGTGTCCTCCCTCCCCCCACCCCACGTCACGGCGCAGGCTGTGCGAGTGTGCAGACGTGCAGCGTTTGATGGGCCCCACCTTCAGGGGGCAGGCGGTGGACGAGAGCGATTCCACGGCGCACTAGGTGTCATCAGTGCACGTTCTTCCCCACGACAGCGAAGCCGTCGCCAGCCTCTGAGAGGACCCCTTGGCCTCCTGTGGCACCCAGCAGACACTATGGCTTTTCTCCCTCATGCAGCCAGCTGGCACTATCTTTCTTCACTTTTGGCATTTGAGGTGCTCTTGATATTAATATAACAGTTGGGAAATTAGGTAACAAATCCCATATTGGGGCACGTTCTTCTCCCTTTCGAGTCTCATTTCCTCCTCTGAAAACTGGGAGAGCTGGGCAGGTGTCAGGCCTCTCTGATCTCCGATGAGGGGCACTGGGCGTCCTGCTTTACCTGGAAGGGTCCAGGTTTAGCCTGTTGTCCAGTGCAGTCACCGACTGTGCCTGCTTTTTACCCTCCAAGGCATCTCAGTTTGCATGAAAAATGGTACAGTCCCTCCAGGTAGCGGTGCACTGGACCACCCAGCACGGGCTCTCAGCCCCGACGACGTGTGTCCCCAGCCCCGCGTCCAGCCAGGTCACGTGGGGAGCTTCAAATCAGCCACAGGCAGAGTATTTACAGCATGGCCGTGAGCAAGCACTGCAAATCAAGGCTTCTGCCCAGAGAGCTGGCTGTTAACACGAGTCAGCACACCGCGGACTCAGCTCTCGACAACCATGCGACCTACATGTCATGCGACCACCATGCGACCAGGTGGTCAGTGAGTGAGCACTTGACTACAGAATCCATTTTAAAAAAAATATTTTGGTCCATTTATGTGGTTGCAAATGGCAAGATTTCATCTTTTTAGGGTTGAGTACTATTCCATCGTATACATGCACCACATCTTCTCTATCCACTCACCCGTGGATGGACAGCTAGGCGGTTCAGTGTTTGAGGCTTTGTGCGTAATGCTGGGAGGGCAGGATGGCTGCTGCGAGTCAAGAGCATGGGACAGAGGGAGGCGAGGCTTCTGGTGGTGAGCGTGCTGAGTATGGACGGAAGCACAGATGGGACACTGCACATGAAACAGATCATGTCATAAACCAATCAAAATTTTAAATAATAATAAAAGCTACTTTGGTGACAATCGAGTTGACACCATCAGTGTTCTAGCTCTTCTGTGACTGACCCATGAAGACGTCCACTGAAGCCAATGTCTATCCTGGTCCTCGGTGGTTATAATGCTGTGAAAGCACCGTCCCCTGGCTTCGAGTGCGTTTTTCTGTTTCGTCCGTCTGTTCGGTTGGATTGACCCAGTTACTGTGGGACACGGGTTCTCAGCAAAGCTGAAGGCCTCAGATGCTCTCGGGGGGAAACAGCCTGCAGTTGGTTATTCTTGGTCGCCCCCCGGGTGGGTGACCATTTCACTTGATGCTCATCTGAGAAAGCACGTTTAAAATGCAGCCCTTCCCAGGTGCAGAGAGGCTGCCGGTGAGGCTTCCTTTCCCGTGTCTAGGCTGGCAGACTAGGAGCTTCTCCCCTGAGATGGGGAGTCTCTTCCCCACCTCACCCCTGGGGAGGGGTGCAGATATCCCCCCACCCTCCAAGAAGGCACGCCTGAAATATGCCGCGTGTGCCCTGAGCGCAGCCATGAACAGAGCCACTCCCCTGACCTCCGACCTCCTTACGTCATCGGCCGGGAGCCCGAGACCCTGGGGGGGGGGCGTGGATGCTAAAGGCGACACAGAAGGTGAGGCAGAGGGTTGGACCCCCAGGAAGGGTGAGGGGCAAGCCGCCTAAACCTTACCCCAGTGGAGGCCCTCGTGGGGGATCGTCCTCCCAACTCACTTTACAGATGAGGAGACCAAAGCTGAGAGCAGGAGGGGCCTCCACGGAGGCGGCTGGACCTGGTTCCCCAGGAGACCTGGCGCCCACGAGACACAGACACTTAGAGCACTGCACCTTAGGGGCCCCGGTGTACTCGCCTTCAAAATCTAGATTAAGTGTCTGCAGTTCAGGGGTTTTGAGACTGAAATGAGGTCACGTCTGCAAGACGCACGCGGAAGGAGAGGGTCACGTGTGCGGTGCTGGACCCCCGCCACTTACAGTCAGAAGTTTGCTGTTAATGTTACTGCTCTCTTTTTTCCCCCCAGTGGCTGTAATGCACTGCTTCCCAGAATCTGCGATCACCCTTCTTTCCTCCCTTCCTTCCTCCCTCCCTCCCCTCCCCTCTCCTTCCTTCCTTCCTTCCTTCTTTCTACGAGGAACCTGAACCTCCTAGTTGTGCGGTTTGTGTGGACCCCGGATGGTTTGGAAAAACCACATACTCCACCTGCTTTGACACTGTTATGGATTCAAGAATGAGGTTGCAACCTACACCCATCCAATCAGAGCAAATCTCAGGACTTGGGATGCGTGAGGCAGGGAAGACACACTGTCTCTGCTCCTGCCGGTGAGGAATCTGGTGCAGCGGGCAGCCACCTAACCACCTCAAAGGAAGTTATTCTGTAGGTGAAGCTGACCCGGAGAAGGAGAAACACAGCTCTGGTGACACTGTCAATGGCTAGAACAAACTGAGCCTGAAGCTCGCACAATCTCTGCATTTTCCAGTTATATGGGCCCATAAATTCAAGATAATGCTTCAGCCAGTTTGGACATGTGCTACTGGCACCCTAACCCATTAAAATGTTTTTCTGAGGTGAGGCAGAGCCTTCCAGCTAAAGGAGATAGTGTACAGTGAGGTAGTGACCGTGAAGAGCATCTCACAGCATTTAACACATCTACGGCACTTCATTGAAAACTCGGAGTTTTCCCTTCCTTCCATCCCTATTGTATTCAAACCAATTTCAACTACACCATCAAAAATTAGATTTCCAGGCTGCTCCTAGAGAAACAGACTCATTAGCCTGGACTCTCTGGGGCTTTTCAAGCAATCGCATGCCTTGGGAAATATTAATACAATCCCTTTATTTCTCCCTTGAGACAGAGTATGTGACACACAGACCCACTGAAACACTTAAACACTAGCTACAGGGCTGAGTTTAAATCTGGGAACTAGTTATGCTCAGTTAAGATTTTAAGAGCCGCCTCCCCCCCATTCCACTTGCTTCTTGGGCCTCAGAAGCAAAGCCAGGGCATCCAGCTGAATGGCACTCCTTAGGCTGGCAGGCAGCTCTCCCCTCCATGGTGTGACTCAGGGACCCAGGCGTCTCCTGCACAGCAGCTCCCGTGTCCTGCAGCAGGGGTTCATGACCTGCACCCGTGGACCACGTGGAACTCAAGAGGTCCACAAACCAGGAAGGGAGAAATATTCTACCGCTATTTGCACTAACCTCTCGCTGAATCATAGCTTTTCCTTCCGTTACAAATGCAGGCAGCAAACAAGGGCAGCACAGCAGCACCAAGGAACCTTCCCCCTGCAGAAATCAGATATTTTCATATCACATTTCAGTTGTTGTGGATACTGTGAAACTTTGTCTATCCTCATTCGAAATTACAGCTGACATCTTGTTATTGAATGTATTTGTCCAGAAATGCACACGTCACTAAATCACAGATGTTTATGGCTGTTGCAATGCTCTTCTGTGACCCTAACATGCATGGCTGCCATTCCTATTATGATGTAATCATTATGTCTCCAAATGTCAAATGTCCCTGTCATTTTCCCCAGGGAGACTGTAAACTCCTTAATGAAAAGGGCCGTGTCTGACCCATTTTTATTTCCTGTGTTGAGCACAGGGCTGAGAATCCAGTCGGAACCTAGCAAACATTGGGCCAACTGAATAACGAGGACATACAGTTATTTTATGACACTCCCGTCATAAACAAGGTGAGAGGCCTTCTCAAGAGACACGCTGGGACGTGCCCTTAAATCCACATCCAAAACTCTGCTTCCAAGTGAGGGCTGCCTGCTTGGCCACCTTGCTGAAAATCAACCCCACGAACACACACACACGTGTACACATGCACGCGCACACACACGTAAACACACACACACATCAGCCAGAAGCTGCCTCCTTCCTTCTCTGACTCCCCCCTGCCTCCACAGAGGGTGTTTATGATTTTTAATAAATTGGGGCCACGGCTCATCAGGCTCTGCACTGACGCCCCCGAGGCCCTCGCGCGGGGCTGTGACGGCTGACTTTTCATATCTGAGCGCAACGAGGCCGCACATGCCACACGGATGAACTCACGGGGGACCTGGCTCTGTCCCTGCCGCCCGGGAGAGCGCTCGTCTTTCAAATCAGATTAAAAGAAAACAAGAGTGTGGCCCGTCCCAGCACAAGGAGCGTGGAACGGTGTGCTTCACCGAAGGAGGAATGTGGCCCATTAATTACTATTTGTCGTCAATTAATTACTATTTGAAATATGGCCCCAGCTGTGCGGAGCAGGGGGAGTGATGGTCGTGCGCTAATGAGCTCGTGTAACTCGTGGGGGGTGGGGGGCAGGGAGGCCCATGGAGCTTTGGGGTGTTTTTGTCGGGAGAGGAAACATCCAGCAGCACGTTTCCTGAGCAACGGCCATAGGTGAGGGGCTCGGGCCACCGGGCGCCCAGGCCAGCGTATCCCACGCAGTTTGGGGGGGGGTCTCGGAGTTGGCAGGGTTTTCTGGGGGCGGCAACGGAACACTCCTGGCCATTGACGCCAAGGACGGGCTTGATATGGGGCAGGTGGGGGGCAGCGAACCCCTTCCCTGCCGTGGGTCAAGTGACCGCATGGTCAAGAGGCATTCACGAGCTAGCCGCTCACTCGTGCAGGAGAGGAAGGAGCGCAGGGAGGGGGGCAGGGGAGGGGGGAAGTGATTTCACTCCTGTGGATCCCCCCGTTCCCCCAATGCCCCCACTCACCAGCCCAGGGGCAAGGGCAGTGACTTAGGTTAGTCAGTGAACTCAGGCCCAGCTGGTCCCCAAGCCTGACCGTGGGGCTAACTGTCCAGCAGTGCTGTTATTTCAACGGTCAAGACAAGAGCGTCCCTCTTTAGGGGAACTTTTGAGTGAAGGATAACAGACGCAGGGTAAAAGCCACAAATCTTAAGTTTGATAAATTTTGCAAAGCAGACAGGCCTGCGTAACAATCAGCCAGCCTGAGAGCCAGACCCCCACCAGACCTCAAGGCCATCCTGTGCCCTCACCCGGGTCGCTCCCCCCACAAAGGAGGCCCCTGTTCTGGCTGCTCTCACAGGAGAGGTTCTGGCTGTTTCTGAGCCTCATGGCTGTGATGCCCGTCCAGCCTGCAGAGTGCAGCCCTTACCGTCTCACCGTGAAACAGCAGTACTTCTCAAAGTCCTCGGCCTCAGCACGACTTCACTTCCTTTATGTCTGTGAATATTTACTGACATTTGACAAAATGGAGAAATTTACAAACATCTATTTATTAGCCCATTTGGAAAAGTAATAAATTCACCACATGTTATTATTAATAATGTTTTAATAAAAATGACTACATTTTCGAGGCATGTAATGAGTGGCGTGGCCTTGTCCTGCCTTTTCATGAATCTCTTTGTGTCTCACTCAACAGAGGAGAGCGGGGCTCTCGCGTCCGCCCTTCATCCTGTCTGCTGTGACGTCACGTCACGCAGCTTCTGGAGTTCTCCTCCCGATGCTCCTGAGGTGGGAGTATGAAAGCAAACGAGTTCTTGGTGATGTTATGAAAATGCTCTCGCAGATCCCCTGAGCCTCGGGACCCCCGGGCTCCCTGGACCCCACCCTGAGACCCTCTGCTGTCAGAACTTACTCCTCCCTCCTCGTGCTGATGGACATTCGGGCTGTTTCCAGTTTGGGGCCATTACGAACGAATTTGCCGTGGACATTTCTGCATGTGTTTTTTGGTACACTCCAAACACACACACGCACACACGCAGTTCTGTTGGGCACATACCTAGGAGCGGGATAATTGCATCCTAGGGTGGCTCATACTGGGTTCAGCAGCGCTTCCCAAACTGCTTTCCGAGCTGCTTGTCCCGGATGGTACCCCACCCCCAGCAGTGTATGAGTGGGCCAGCTCATTTTCCTCCTCTTTTATTAAAGTAACTGATCTCATCACAGCATAGTGACGGTCGACGGAGGGAAGAAAACTTGTGAACCAGGTACATTTTTAAAACCTTCCATTTGGAAATAATTTTGTGTTTTCAGAGTTGCAAGATTAGTACAGAGTTTCTGGATACAGTCCACCTGCTACAGGTAACCTTGCACCCGACCTGTGGACCTTGATCAAGGCAGAGAAACCAGCATGGCTATAGTGCTAACTGAGACATGACCTCACTGACATCCCCGTTCCCCACGAGGGTCCTCCTCCTGTTCCAGGACCCCGTCCAGGGGACTACATCACATCTAATTGCCATGTCTCCTTAGGTTCCTTCCGTCTGTGTCAGCTTCCCAGAGCTCCCTTCCTTTCTGTGACCGTGGTGCTCTGAAGAGCCCCGGTCAGATCTTTTGCAGACTGTCTTAACTTGGGTTTGTCTCATGTTTGCTCATGATTAGACTTGAGCTTATGGATTTGGGGGAAGGGTATCACAGAACGGTCCTTCTCATCCCACCCATCAGGAGGTGCATGCTGTCTGCACAGCTTATCATGGGTGATGTTGACCTTGATCACTTCGGGTGATGCCTGCCAGCTTCCTCCACCGAAAGTTCCCCGTTCCTCACTCCCATACTCTATTTGGTTAGGAGAGAGTCACCAAGTCCAGCCCACATTTAAGCTGTGCCTATTGGAGGGCAGAGTATCAGAGAATTTGTGGACATACGGCCACAACCATAACAGGAATTGATAAATCTTTTAGGGGAGACACGTTGAGGCTGTGCAGCTATTCTGCTTCTCCTTAAAGTTCCACCTGCTAACTTTAGCCTCATCAGTGGATCTTGCCACAGCAACTCTTACTACTGATGATTTCTCATTTCCCTCATCCCTTGTACATTTATTATTTGGAATTCTTCTGTAGGAAGGATTTGTCCCTTCTCTTCCATTTATTTATTTATTCAATCATCTATTTATATCAGGATGGGCTCATGGATATTTATTTTATTGTTTGGGTAATAATCCAATATTCCCGTTATTTATTTTGTTGTTCAAATTGTTCCATTTTGGCCATCAGAAGATCTTTTGGATTGACTCCTGTGTCCTTTTGACATTGCCCATCTTTTTTTTTTTTTTAAACACACTTTATTCATTTCTGGCACTACAAGATGCCCCAGGCTCATCTTCTATTTTCCCAGCACAGCCTTTGAATCAGATCTTCAAGGAGCCTTGAGCCAGATTCCTTTTCAACCTTCTCTAATGTTATATTAATTATTTACATGTGGAGAGTATTGTATAGGATATTCTGATTTCCCAAGGGTAAAAATGAAAGGTTTTGTGTCATCACTGTATGTTTCATGCTCTGTCTTTACAAAGGTTAATCAAGCATCTCTTTTCCTGGTAACGTTCTTTCACAACAATAATGCTTATTTATAAAGCAGGTGAGGATTGCTACATGATGGGGCACCGTGTGGTCGAGCATCTGTGACCCTGGAGTCAGCAAGTAGCTGGCGGGGCCGTGGGCGGCGGCAGTTGAGTGCACAGACATTTCAGGCTTCTCCATGGTTGATGTCATGTGTGCTGACCAGGTCACTACCCCAGTGTTTGGCCATGACTGCATCAGAAAGCAACGCAATCACCCAGGATGACTGCGCTGGCAGACGGGACTAGGAATTCTACCCATAACATTCTTCATACCATCCTCAACATGGGTGACGCACTGGCTGGATAATTACAAAATTTAGTGATGATGATGTAGACCTGTGATGTTACTCTAAACACACGTGAAAACATAGCTGGTATTCATAATGGCACCGAGAATTCGCAGCTTGGCAGGGCCATGGCTCTTTTCTGCGGGAATGGAGGGCTTCTGATTTCCCTCCTGCCCGGTGGTCATGGAGCTCCTGCAGCCATAATTTTGGTTTCCTCCTGAGCCCCCAAACGTCAGTGCTCTTTGACACTTTTCCCTTGAAGTGAGCAGTGTGACCTGGGCGTGTGGACCACCTCTCCACTCGGGTAGGAGGTCGCAATCTGCACACACATCTGCTCTCCCTCCCGGAGAAAGGCGCCGACATCTGAGGGACGGAATGGCATTTCCATGTCGGCTGCTACGGTGTTTTGGCAGGAAAGGGACTAGAAAGGGTCTCCCCCCGGGGAGGGTATCTATCTTCTGATATAATTAGCCCATGTGAATCTCACCTCCTGTGGTTCCCTGGCCCAGGAGCTGAGCATTTGTCAAGGGCTGTGATGGGACCCCCCACCTTGTAAGGGCGACACAGGGCTGAGGAATTTGCATCACCAGGAGCCCGCCTTGGGGGCTCTTCGTTCCTGATTCATGACCTAAACGGCCCACCAGTCGCTGGCTCTGAACAGCCTTATTCAACCAGAGCTGAAGCCGTTGGAAACAAGAACTTACGGAGACTCAAAAATCACCACCAAAATTTTCTTTCTTTCAAAGGCTGGGTCTCAGTGAAAGCCTTTCTGTTATTTTAGTGAGTCCTATTGAAGAATAATTTGGGGCAAAAGGGCCCGTCAAAGCACTTAAGGAAAATGAATGTAGCAATGCAGTCTTCTAGGCAGAAAGGGTTCTTGTATTTTAGCTTCTCTCAAGCTAAAGTTGAAAAAAATAAGGTATTTCTTATTGAGTGCTTTCCAAGTGCTGGCATTCAGCTGAGCTCTTTATATATCTGAACCATATGAAACTGCCAGTTTTGTAAATCAAAACAGGTCAAAAGTCAATACTCTTATACGGTTCAGACTAAGACCTTGCCTCATTTCATGCAAGCCCGTGAGGTAGTTGGTAACATCCCTATCTCATGGATGAATAAGGCAGAGGCTCAGAGAGGTCAGGTAGCTTGGCTTGGGTCCCGCGATGAATAAAAATGGCAGAACCAGTATTTAAATCCATGTCCACATGACTCCAAAATTCACACTTGAAATTTCCATGATACAGAGCTCATATTACACAGATGAGTTTTTGTGAAGTGCTCAAAACGGTCCTTGACACAAAGTAACTGCTGCCTGAGCAAGGCTCAGTAAGAATAAATCACAAAAGCATTTTGTATTCATGCCGTTAATCACTGCATTAAATCCTAGTCAGCTATTTTGCATAAAATCCTCCATATATGGCTATGATTGGGATTTGCCAAAAAACCTCCCAATCTCCCAGTCTTGCTGTAAACCATCCACGTGGCCCAGAACATCACTGCCTCATCTATCCGAGCACGTGGTCCACCAGATTCTCGCACATAGAATTTGCCCACACACCCCGGTCAGATTATAAATCTCCGTTTTTCTTTCTGAAAATGTGGAAGCCATTGCAGGGGCTATCTTTTCTTTTTCATTACAGGATTTTAGAAACCTAGAAATGGAAATTTCCAGGGAGAGCACCTAGTCTATTAGGGCATCTTCCGGAACAGAGGCTGGTGACAGGAGGCCTGGATGTTAATCCCATTTGTGCTCCAAAGCAGCTGTGTGGCCTCAGGAGCACTTCCAACTTCTCTGGATCTGTCTGTCTGTGACATGGGGGTTGGGCCGGATCTTTAACACTCTTCTTTAGACCCAAGGTTCTATACAAATATACAATCTTACCATGAAACAATGAATCCTTGTGAAATGCTATGTTCCTAAAGGGTAGGACCGCAACATGGAAGCAACCTAAATGTCCATCGACAGATGAATGGATAAAAAAGATGTGGTACATATATACAATGGAATATTACTCAGGTGTAAACAGCAAGGAAACTGGGACATTTCTAGAGACATGGATGGACTTGGAGAGTGTCATACAGAGTGAAGTGAGTCAGAAAGAGAAAAACAAATACCGTATATTAACACATATATGCAGACTATAGAAAAATGGTACAAATCAACCGGTTTGCAAGGCGGAAATAGGGACACAGATGTAGAGAACAAACATATGGACACCAAGTGGGGAGAGCGGGGTGGGTTGGGGGGGAATGAATTGGGAGATTGGGATACCAAATTGTATGCTCTAAATATATGCAGTTTATTGTATGTTAACTGTATTGCAATAAAAGTTCTAAAAAAAAAAAAGAAGAGTAGGACCTCATGAGAGATAGTCATTGTGTTCTACTTAAAACTATTTTGTTATATACACCCTGATACCAAAACCAGACAAAGATACCATCAGAAAAGAAAATTACAGGCCAATATCTTTGATGAACATAGATACAAAAATTCTCAACAAAACATTAGCAAATCGAATTCAACAACACATAAAAAAGATCATACACCACGACCAAGTGGGTCTCATCCCAAGTTCACAAGGATGATTCAACACGTGCAAATCAATCAATGTGAGACACCACATCAATAAAAGAAAAGACAACAACAAAAAACACATGCTTACGTCAACAGATGCAGAGAAAGCATTTGACAAAATTCAACATCCATTCATGATAAAAACTCTTACCAAAGTGGAGATAGAGGGAACATATCTCAACATAATAAAAGCCATTTATGACAAACCCACAGCCAACATAATACTCAATAATGTAAAGCTGAAAGCCTTCCCACTAAAATCTGGAACAATACGAGGAGGCCCACTCTCACCTCTTCTAGTCAACCTAGTATTGGAAGTCCCAGCCACAGCAATCAGACAAGAAAAAGAAATAAAAGGTATCCAGATCAGAAGGGAAGAGGTAAAATTGTCATTATATGCAGAAGACATGATACTATATATAGGAAACCCTGAAGACTCCACACAAAAACTACCGGAACTGATTAACGAATTCAGTGAGGTAGCAGGATACAAGATTAACATATGGAAAATTGTTGTCTATTTATATGTTCCGAAAGGCTAATGCATGCACCTGGAACAAAATTTACAAGGTACAAAAGGGTTTTCAGTGGAAAACAACTCCCCTGCCACGACTGCCTCTAGCCATCCAGTGGACCCTGGAGGAGACACACACAGCCATCACTCCCTCAAGGGTCCTTCCAGAGGGAATCCCTACGTGTGAAAGCAAACGCCCTCAATGCACGGGTGCATCCAGCCCACCTCACATCCACCCAGCCACCTGCATCTCACCCGACCTGCAGGTAGCTCCTGCCTGTGTTGAGAGGCAGCTCCTCCTCTGTTGTCATCTCTGTGTCTCTCTTTGCTTTGGAACCTGAATCCAGCTCCTCAGACCCAGACTGATGGAGGACCCAGACCCTGTTGGACCTCCCTACATCCAGAGGAGAAGAAGCTGGGAGACAAGGCCAGGTTCAGGGAGGGTATGGAAACTTGAATGGCAAATGCAGTTCACTCTCTTCAAGAGAGAACACACCAGGAAGGGTGGGGAGCATCTTTTCTGCAGCATTTTTGTTGCGTGTTCATCTAAAGCACACATCAATGATTCTGTTTGGACCGGGAACTGGGAAAAGCATGAACACTGCCAGTGTCTCCCATGAATCCACAACTGAAGGCATTCGTGCAACAAGCCTTGCATGTGGGGCAGATGGGCATTTCCTCACTGCAGCCTGCACACCCTCTGGGGTCTGGTCCTGTCCATCTCTGCAGCCTGACCCTAGAGCAGCCCTGCCCTGGCCTGGGGGCCTATTTTTCTGCTTCTCCACCACTAGCTCCTTTCCAGCGGGGGGTTTCTGAATATGCTGGGCGGTCACCCACTCGCCCTTCCCGTGGTGATTCACAAAAGTGGCTCATTTTCACCATCCAGACATCACTCCAATGTCACCACCTCAGAGAAGCCACCCCGCCCCCGGGCCTAAACTAGCTAGTGCAACCGAAGAACTGAATTTTCATTTGCTCGATTTTAATGTATTTACATTTAAATGGCCATCTATAGCTAGTAGCTACCACATTGGACCCATTAAGTCCAACCAGGATGATAGTGTAATGTTTCAAAGCTCAGGCCCTGGAGCCAGAAGACCTGATTCCAATCCCAGCTGTGTCCGAGAGCAGATCCCCTGACTGCCCGGTGCCTCGGTTTCCTCATCCATTACATGGGGGATACAGCAGTACCAACATCATAGGGGTTTTTAAGGATCAAATCAGCTGGTGTACATAAAGCACTGCAGGGGACCTGGAAGGCCATGGACTTTGGGTAAATATCAGCCATTATGTTGAATTACATTGGAGAGATGATGGCCATGACTCCAGCGTGGGGCTGTTTACTTCTAATAGGATGCTTCAAAACCTCAATGACCAAAATAAGAGTGGATTTAAGTGGGATGAAAGGTCATCAGGACAAGGTATTTTGGGGTTAGCACAGCACCGACACTAACGACAGTGGGGGCGCCAAGGGCTCGGAGTGCCGTCTGTTTGGCACACTGCCCACGTGCGCGCCGTGGTCAGGGCTTGGTCGGGGTCTCTGACAAGATGGGTGTCTTAGGAGCAGCAGGCCCGGCCTATGGGGCGAATCCACCTCCTCTGACACATGGGGAAAGGCTTCCAGGGAGGGGGGACACATCCAGCGCAAGACCTCATGAGCTGGTCCAGGGAGCAGGTTCGCCTGGACGTCAGGACCCAAGGGAGCGGCGTGGCTGCCCCTGGAGAAGGGTGTGTCTGCCACAGCCCAGCCTCCTCTCCAAGCCCCTTTGCCCCAGATGGGACATCCGGTCTCCCTGCCTGCCGCTGGCCCTGCCTCACCTCCTGCCTTCTGGAGACAGGAGGATGCAGCCTAGGTCGGGACGCAGCAGATTCCCCAGAAGTGGCCTCAGACTTTCCCTTTCCAGGCCAAGCAGAGGAGAAGGCTGCTCTGAGTCACAGCTCTGCCTGCCCTGACCAGGCTGGCCGGAGGCCCTCCCTTGTGTGAAGAGCCAAGAGGGCAACTTCAGACGTTCCTGCCACATCATCCCCGTGTCTGTCCTGCGTCTGCAATCGCTAGAGGCTCCCAGCTGGTGAGGGCTCCGTCTGCGTTTCCCCACTCATTCCTCGGGGCAGCCCCTCGCTCCAGAGCTGCCCACGGCCCAAGCCTCCACGAGCGCCGTCCCTGCCCTTCTCCATGCGTGGTGCGTGTGTGTCCAGCCATGGACGTGTACGGGAGCCCTGCTGCGTTTGAACTCTATGAAGCACCATCTTGGTGGCTGTGTATTGGCGACGTGCTTCCTTTGTTTGCTGCTGTGTTCACAAGTTCCCCTGCAGCTGTTCACCGTCATTCTTGTAAGATGGCACCCCCGTCACCCACGGGTGTGACTGTGCTCACATATCCGTGTTGTTTCCAGCTGGGGCACCTGCAGATCACGCTGCCGTGGGCTGTCGTGTGCAGGCATCCTGGTGCACCTGGACCCAGGATTCTCCAGGGCAGGCACCTGGGAATGAAATGTACATAGCTTCCACTTTCTAGATGATTCCAAACTATACTACTTCTCCAAGAGGTATTCTGGTCCGTGTGTTTTCCATCTGCAATCAGCCTCCATGTAACGTCTACACGTTGGTTTACATTGCATCCTCTGAGACCCAGAAGGTCCCTGCTCCTTCCTGCCCTCCTTCCCTCAGAGAGCAGAGCGCCCAGTTCATAACAGATGCTGAGGAAAACACTGTGAGATGAATGCATGCGTGAATTCAACTGGAGAGTCCTGTGTCCACTCTCCTTTTGCCTTTGACCGTCAAGTTCTTTCAACCAGAGCGACGCTTGCCTATAAGACATCTTTGTGCGAATTAGGTAAAGACACCCCCTCTGGGTGGGCAAATTGCAAAAATTCACCACTCCACTAGAAGCAGTCCCAGCTGTTCATGGCATGGCCAGCCGGACCCAAGCTGGCTGCAGTCCCCTTGGCCTGGTGCTTTGGTGAAACACACAACAGGGCACAGCCCTGAAGGGCAGCCCTGCATTCACCTGCCTCCCCCGTGATATCCACCCTTGTCCCTGCTACTCACTGTTCCTCCTAAATGGCCGCACCCAGAAGGTCACATAATTCCCCAAATCTTTCTAGTTCCTAAGAAAGCAAATTTTCTAAACCATGAAGATTGGGGCATGGAATTGAAAAATATTATAAGACTTCTGTTTATCCGTGAACTTTAAGGAAATGACAGCCGTGGATGAATCCAGCCAGAGACGTCCCCAACCCCATTTTTAAGGCTGAGCCTAGTTCTAAACCCTGGAATCCCCTCCTGGCTTCTGTCTGGAGTCTCAGGCCTGTTGCCCAGGAGGGCGGCACAGTGACACACGAAGACATCGTCACACCACGGCCCCCACTGTGTGAGGATGCCGGGAATTTCAGTGCATGGTTTCCAGAAAAGAACTTGACTCAGACCCAGTGGTTTGGAATTAACCTGCTCAGTTCACCCAACTCGGGAGCAAATCAGATTCCACATTCGCGGGCAGTGTCTGGACTGGAGGCGCCACAGAAAGCCGATGAGCATGAGTGGAACTTCTTAGTAAACAAAGCACAGCTCTGGGCAGCCTGGACCCTGCCAGTGTTCTCTAACATGGCGTTTTATTGCTTCATAATGCAATTTCATGACAAATCCTGGGCTGCCCTCCCACACCACTTATTAAGTTATTTCTTTTTATTTTGCTGGTTTTATTGATGATGTCATGACATGGACCATCAACCTTTAATTAAAACCATGGCCGCAATGTTAGGCTTCCTTTAAACCGTGAAAGCCGGGGCTTTGGAGAGGTCCCTATGGAGAGTCACCAGGCTCGGGAGCAAACAGTTGTTGTGGATTTCAGGAGGGACCAAGAGGCTCCTAGAGGGGCTGCAGTGAGGAGGGACTGCTGGGAGTTATGGGCTGAACTGTGTCCCCCGGAAGAGACACATGGAAGTCCTAACACCCAGGACTTCAGAATGTGACCTTGACAGTCATCACAGATGCAGTCAGAGATGAGGTCATGCTGGTGTAGGGCAGACCCTACCCAAACATGGCTGGGGTCCTTATGAGAAGACAGAGGCACAAAGGGTCAAGGAAGGACCCCTGCAGGTTGCAGAGGGAGCACAGTCCGCCAACACCTTGATTTCAGACTTCCAGCAGAGCCAGAAGACAGCCTGCAGTTTTGAGACACCTGGTTTGTAGTTCTTTGTCACGGGGCCCCACAAACAAACACACAGGGGTTGGTTGGACCCCCTTGGGTTCCACCGCACCAGCCTAGAAATGGCGGGCATGCAGCAAGTCCCATGTTCCTTCCATGTGAACCCCAATCCGGTCTTCCCTGCCCCGACATCAAAGGTGTCCTGTGCACGGCTTTGCTCTGCAGGAGGCTGGGTCAGACCCAGCCCTGGGCACCGTTATGATCTGAAAGCTCAGCATTTGGGGTAATTAATGATAGGGCAGCTAGGGAAGTTCTGAGCGCTCCTTGGGTTTGGTCTTGTCTGGGCTTCCTAAAAGGGGTTTGGAAAACCGGGATGGCTCCAACATGACGGATGGCTCACTTTCCCTTTACGCAGCACAGAGTTTAGGACCCCGAGACTGGGACCCCTGGCCCTGGGCGTGTACTTTCACTGAACCCTGGGGAACCCTGGTCTCCGTTTGCAGGAGAGGAAGCTGCTGGGCCCCAGGTCACCCCGGGATGTCGGTGCCGCTGTGACAAACATGCTGACCGGCTGGGGATATAGACGTGCTGTGTGGGTGGGGGGGGTGAGTACGTGTGCATGTGTGCACGCGCGCATGAGACAGGCACGTATAATTACGCCCCACGAGGAAGGTGAGAGACCTGTGCTCTCGTTGCACTAACACAATGTTTCCTCTTATCTCCCTGAGGTTATCAACGGTCGTTTTTCATTTTAAAAATGTCTTCTCACTGAATAGCTTCTTTTCCTTTCCCATTGCCGTTTGTGTGATTGTGGTAAAATACACATAAGAAAATTTGCCTTTTGACCATGTAAAGGTGTACGGTTCAGTGGCGTTAAGGACATCGACAATGGTGAGCGCCCGTCACCTCAGCCCAGTACCCGAGCAGTTTCATCGCCTGAAAGGACCCTCACTTGCCGGCGGTCACTGCCCACCCCCCGGCCCCGACACCCACACTTCTGCTCCTGCCGGTGCCACGGCACACGTCCCCAGGCTGCGAGGGAGACCTAAGGGAGGAGGTGCCTCTCTTCCTTGTCATTCTCCACCGTGGCTCACTGTGTAAGTGGCCAAACTTCTCTGAGCAGATTAGGGCCAAGGGATACACGAAGGGGTCCCGCTTGGACCCGGGGCCGCGTCCTCTGGAAGAAGTCGTGCTTCAGATGCTTAATCCAGCTCAGACTTCAGGGCAGCCCGGGTGGGGGTGTGGTGAACTCCCCCTGGCCCACAGTGTGCTCACAGTGTCAGAGGTCAGACGGCACAGCGCAGGGTTTAAGCCAATCTCCAGCTCGCAATTCTATGCACGATGCAGGTTAAAAGGCCAGTGAGGACAGAACCCAGTTGCCACACGCGTCCTCCTGGAAGGGCTCGTTTCTCACAAATGCACAAACAAATAAAATAGAAAGCCTATCTCAGGACTTGGGTAAAATTATGATGACTTTTCTTAGTGGTATGGATGCGGTAAGAATAGCTTTCGGGGGCATGGGGACGCTTGGTGACTTAAAATACACGGAGCTGGGTTAGGGAAGAAAGAAAATAGGATGTTTCAAACACTGAAACCCCCCGAATTCTCGTCCCAGGAAGTCAGTGACCCTGTGGATGGGCAGTTGGAATAAAGGGTCACTCTGAATGAGAACCCGAGACCGTCTCTATTACAAAGAAAGCACGGGCGTAAGGGAATACCAATTGGTAACAATTAGAGCCGGATCAGATAGGTGGAGGAAAGTTCAGCTCCCCTCTGGGGTATATTTATATATCCTCTCCAGAGCACAAGGCTCGTTAACCTGTGCCTGGCTATCGGCTTCCCCCATCGGTGACCTGATCCAGCCTCCCTGTAAGGAATTTCAACTGTGGATGACTTTCCTCCACATGACTTGTGAACATGTCACCAAGGACATGTTTCCCCAACTGTGTGAAGCGTTGCAAGCTCAACAGCCTATGGGGACCAGGCAGGTGGTGTGTCTCAGCGAATCAGGTGGGGGCAGGCAATAAGGAGCGGTGGGGACTATGAGCCCAGGCTCCCCCAGCGTGGGTGCCATGGCTGGCCTCTGACTCTCATCTCCAGAGGGGAACACTGGCTTGTGTGGCCAGACCTTCTGAGTTTATCAAGAGCGTCAGGCTATATGGGTTTATACACGAGAGGTCCTCATTTTTAAAACATCGAGGGCCAACAAAATATGCCTGCACTAGTTGAAGACTCCCAGACTAAAGTCAGAAAATGACAGGGACTTCTCTGTGTGCATTGGCCAAAGTCTTCTTCTCCCATAAAGGGGTGGCCTTTGGCGCTGGGCACAATACTGGTCTGTGGTCTATCCGCTGCCTTCTAGCCGGGCTGGGGAGCATCCCACCCCAGACCTTTTCCCAGCCTGAGCCTCGTGCCAGGAGGCCCTTCGTGCCCCTCTTTACGTGCAAGTGGCGTACGAAGCCATGACTGGTGGGGAGTCTGCTCGTGACCGTGCAGACGGTCTCCTGCTCCTTGGTTGGTTGGTCCAGCCACCCTAGCCCTGGAGTTCTAGGTTGGTCCCCTCTCCAAGGCAGCTTTATTCATTCACCCACAAGAACTGACTAGATGCCTTCACGGTCTGGACACTGTGCTCTTTGGTGGCCTTGACCTAAAGCATGATTCTCCCCACTGGCTCTGCCTCTGGTTCACTCGGAGGAGCTGACACAGGGCTGATGCACAAGCGGTGGGTCCAATCGAATCTCTGGTGGGGTCTCAGCACCTGGGTATCTATAAAGCTCCCGCTGAGATGGGTGTCCCTTTAAGCCTGAGCACTTCCATGACATCTTCTTACCCAACGTGCATCTCTCCCTCAAAATGTCCCAAACGTGTTTCTGCTCATTTGGTACTTGGGACCAAAAAAAAAAGGGTAAATTAGAGACCACCCCTTAAGGTCAGGGACCACAGTTCGGCACCTCTGACAGCACTTGTCCGAGGAAGGGCTGTGGCAAATGCCTCCACTTTCAAAACGACCATGTTTGTCAGCGTGAAGCTCTCCTTAGGAGGAAATCATCAGTTACCTGGTTTAATAAGCTAACGGCAGGTCCCTCTAGAGAGGCTCAAACTTGAAACCCACGTGAATTTAAAAGACGCAGAACTGTGGCCAGGTCCCGTTGCCCTAGAACACAGAGCAGAGCTCGCCGGAGCCATCGCTTCTGCACGTCACACTGGGTTCGGCTCTAGCAACTTCTTGCTGTGCGGCCGGTGTGACACAACTCACAGGAGCAAACAAAGCAGCCCACGTAACAGGACCGGCCTCGGCCCTCAGATGTTAATCCACCTAAGCCCCCGCGGTTGATAACCATGACATTCTGGAAACCGGATACCGCGGCTCATTATGGAGCAGTGGCTTGTGCCCTGAACTCTCCCCAGTCCCCCGGTTCAAATCCCAGGGGCTGACTTAAGGTCAAGATTTTTTTTTTTTTCTCTTTTTGGTGGGACACAGTTTATCCTCTACTTTGTTTGAAACCCTTGGGCCAGGGTCACCTTTCGGCAATACAGAGGCACCCTGCACGTGGTCCGTGTTTATTTTCCCGTTGTCATCTCCAGTTTACCTTGCAGAACTTGATCTTTAAGTGAGTAACAAATACCTACTGAAATCTGTCCAAGATTTTTTTGTTTTGCAGGCAGAACAGCTGTAAACCAATCCCGGTAAGAAAGAGCGGGGTGTCCCCTGAAGAGTAACAAGCTTTTAAAAGACAGGTCGCACTCCTCCTCGGGCACACAGCATGAAAACGTGCGCCGACGAGCGAACAAACGACCCTGGAACCACAACACGGAGTAACGCGTCTGCGTGGACAGCTTTCCAGGAGCCCCTCGCAGCTCCTTTGCATAAAGCAAATCTTGCTGCTCTCCTTGGCCTTATCTTTTCCCTGCCAACTTCAAAAGCCGGCGCGAACCCTCTCCGAGAGGGTAAAGTTTCCAGGGTGACAGATGCAAAGAGCTAATCGACTTGAGGTCAAAGGCAAAAAGAAAACAGTCTCTCATCTGATTAATGGTTTGAATTTAATTAGTGGGGAAATCTCAGATCGGACAGTTTGTGACTTGGTCAAGCTTAGGTCCCTTCTTGCAAAATTGCAGAAAAGCAAAAGGGTCAGTTGGGCTGAAGGCTGACCTTTCGGAGATGCCTGCCGTCTTGCGGTGGTTTAACATGAGTTAAACATGACTAGGTGGGTTGGTGATGTCCCAAGCCAACGGTGAAAAGGTGGTTTCTAGGGTTGTAAATGCTAAGGTTTTTGCAAATGAAACAAAATTTTGAAAATACGGCAGCAGTACCGTCTCATCCTCTAACCCTACCACCCTGTGAAATGTGAGGGGCTTGGTTTTCGAGTTTCTAAGAAGTCTGGATTTAGAGCCATAAAGGATTAAAGCAGGTAGGGAGGAGGCCTTTCCAGGATTAAGTTCAGTTATTTGAAATAACCCTCGCATTTGCTCAAGCGTTCATTCCACAAGTATCTCCTGGTACTGGTGCAGGCAGCGGGCTGGGTGCCAGGGATAGGATTTAGACAGCGTTCCAGAGAAGGAACTGGGGGCCAAGGAGCCAAGGGACTCGGCTAAGACCACACAGCAAGCCCGAGCGGCTTCTCCAGGCCCCAGTCACTGCCCTCACCATCACACAGGGGTCCCCAATGGCACCCCACTTACAAAAACCAAAGAAATCTGCACTCCTAGGAAGGGGAAATGTGCGAACGCATAATCGTATTTAAAAAGAGCTGTTATCTCAGTCGATTTTGGACAGTGCTTTTACCTTGGATGCACCTTAGAATTAACCTGAAGGTGGTAACAGAAAGTAAAGAAGGCAGGAGACGCTGGCCCCTCCCAGGCCGGCCCAGTCAGGACAGCTTGGGTCGGGGGGACCTGGGCACCAGGCCCTCTCAGAGCTCTCAGGGAGCCTGGCTCAGGGTGCTTCAACACGGGGCTGCTCTGGGTGAAGGCCAAGCTCAGGGCCTCCTGCAGGCACCTGGGAGTCTATCACCATGGTCTCTGGGTACCACGTTCAGCAGCCTCCTCCCTGGTGGAGAGTGTGGCATCTCTCTTTGTCCAGGTCTGCAAGAAGACACCTGAGTCACCCTGAGCTCCCGTCCCTCTGCCCCATTCCCAGTCCTGTCCATCCTGACCTCCTAATCCTGTCTCCACTCTCTCCAGCCCCTCCTCCCCCAGCTCCCCACCCCAAAGCCCGAAGGTACCTGCATCCCTGCCACAGCCTCTTCCCCCGCTCCCTCAGCTTCTTTCTGACCTTTGCCCATCCCCCGCCCAGGCTTCCAGGCTTGGGTGAGAATGACGTTTTGCTGTTCTTCCAAGATCAGTCTCATTAGTGTACTTCCACTTGTCTTACTTCTTACTGATCCCAATGTTCCCTTGGGTCCCTCCAGTTTGGGTTTCCGTTTCCTAATTGTTTTAGATCCTAGGACTTTCCCTCCATTATGAAATGGATAGCACAAAGGCATAACAGCTCCAGCTTGGGGTTCTATGTCTGATGTTGGAGAAACAAAGTTTTCATCCTTTATCCTTGTGAACTATTCACAGAGGGACCAACGCCTTCCTGTGCATTCTAGATGTGATTCTATATACACACTTCCCATCCTTAATCATTTTTTGAAACAAAAAGGTATAGCAAAAGGCTCAAAAAGATCCTCAATAAATATCTGATTAGTGAATGAAAGAAGAAATGAATGATTGCAGAGATCCCAGATTCTGAGTGCAGAGGACTTGGGTTTGAATCCTGGTGAAGCCATTTACTAACTGGTGACCTAAGGCAAGTTACTTAACAACTCTGAACCTCAGATAAGGAAGCACAACCTCAGAGGGTAGTGGTGAAGGTTAAATTAGAGAATCTTTATGAACACCCAGCAGAGTGTCTGGCATGAAAGAAACAGCTAATTAGATGAGCTGAAAACAACAGCAAGGAATAATGTCATACAATCAAAGGTGAAGACGCCAAGCAGTGTTTGTTCAACTGTAAAGTTAAACAAAGCTTTTCTATTTTTTTAAAAAAGTCCCTACTCTGGCCCTGCTGCTGGAGAGAAAATTGCTTTCCAAGAACTGAGAGTGGCTTCATGGTTTGGTATGAATGTGGTTTAAATAATAATACTATCATCTTTATGCCTTAAAAGGATCGTATTCCACATAATTCTACAACTTCCCTTTATCATTAAGTGTACCTTTCATTCATAATATATTACTCACAGTACATCCATTTGCAGAGATATCTCCGTTTCAGATGTTTCCATAACACTTCACCACATGAACATTCCACAGTGTTCTTGCCTCACGCCCCATTAATGCACTTCAGACTATTTCTAATTCTCTGTAATTCTAAGTTCAATGTATATCCTTGGACATAGACCTTCGCACTCTTTTTTAAGGGGTCCGTTGCTGGGAATGGAATTTCTAGATAAATTTGACAAATGGACAAATAACAATTTGATACAAAAGGCCTAAATGTCTTCTCCAAAATGCATACTGGCCATGTTTGAGAGGACTTTCTTTTTGGCATTCTGACCTACTTGGAACATTTCGGTTCTTTTAAAATCTTGGACAACCTGGCAGACAAAAGTAAGGTCTCATTTAAAAATGTGTGCTGTATTTGATTGCTAATAATGTAGGGCATATTTTACATGTGAATTAGCCAAAAACAGCATATGGTACTTTTGAGAAATGCCTGTTTACGTCCGGTCCTTTGCCCATTTTTCTGTTTTAGTTGTTTATATGTTTCATACTGGTACATAGATGTTATTTTATAACGTGCATTTTAGTCGTATGTCTGCCATGTGTACTGCAAATTTCCAGGTAATTGTCTGCCTTTCAATCTTTTATTACAAATTTCTGTAAAACATATTGTATATCATTCTGTTTTATTTCACACAAACCGCTGAACATAATTTAACTTCTCATTGGTGACCATAACCTGGCCCTTCTTCAAGTCTTCCTCAAGTTTGTACAACTGTTTGCCCTCTCATTAAATGGCCTCAAATAGCCATACTTAGGAGTATTTTTCTCTGTTTTGTTATTCTGGTTTCCCTCTTAGTGATCCACTATCCACATGTATTCCTTGTTATTAATGTATTAAAAATTATAATATTCTTCCCCAGTTTCCTTAATGTATTTTTCTCTAGTAGCTACAGCTGGGGCATCAGATAACCAAGGCTGCTAGAACTGTGTCTAGGTCGTAAACAAGAACCCTAGGGGCTCTCCTACTTACAAAGTGCATGAACTCTACAGCATCACTTCAGAGTTTTCAGAGGCGTTCTGTATTCTCCTGCTCATTCTTGGTTCTTTCCCAGTTAGGAGTGTCTGATATTGGAAACTCCAGTTAAGCGAGGCGCTCCTATACACAAGAGACCCTTAAACAGACGCCCGTAGCAGCGCCATCCTTGTTGACTGATCCACTCTCAGACCTAAGATTTCACCTAGTCCACCTCCTCCCTCCCCGGTGTTTGAAACTCTTCAACGACATCCTCAACCAGTGGTCCTCTAAACCAGGGGTCCCCCACCCCCTGTTAGGAATCAGGCCGCACCGCTGGCAGTGAGCAGTGGGCAAGTGCGCAAAGCTTCATCGGTCCTCCCATCCCCTCCCCATCGTTGGCATTCCCGCCTGAACCATTCTCCCCTCCCCCATCCACGGAAAAATTGTCTTCCACAAAACCGGTCCCTGGTGCCAAAAAGGTTGGGGACTGCTGCTCTAAACTTTCTGAACAATTCCCACGGTGAGCAGACCGATTATTCAATCAGGGTGTTCCGTTTTGGACAGCTCTCATCATTTCAAACTGTATCGACATACAGGACCTAATTCCCCAGAACTTGCATCCCATAGTCCGACATCTGCCTTCTGGTCGGGCTCACACGGCCATGTGTCTTTTTCACAGTAAGACCCATGGTTGCTCTGTTGTCTGTGTAGATCTCCCTGGGTGGGCCTGAACCCCCGCACCAAAACCAACCTTTTCCTTCCCGGGATAAACACTGGGCTTTCCAAGTCCCACAGGGGGTGTGGAGTCACACAAATGGAGCTGCTCTGAGCTCGGCGATGGTGCCAGATCCCAAGAGTGCCAATGCCGATGAGGTCAGTGCTATTCCAATCCTCTGAGCCTCCTCCAGACACTGCCAGAGGCCTGCCACCAGGCAAGGCACATATTAAATGTCAGCTGAGAAGGGCTCTAAATCAAGGCAAGTTAGGTAGTTAAGCTTCCTAAGTCTTGGCTGCTGCAGACGCTGGCGCTTGGCTCTCGTCTCCTTCAGAGGCTTCTGACTGCTTTGCAGTGTCTTTGACTGCGTCTCCAACATCAGTTCTTCCTGAACCCCCAAAAGGAAATAAATGCACACAAAGCAGGTATTTGTTTTTATTCAATGACCTGGTCCCTCAGAAGTGAGTACTCAGGCCGGTAAGCCCAGATGGTCCCCTTGAGGAGGGGCTGACTCCACCAACCGCACAGAACCTCCCACAGCCGCCCTGGGGGTACCCCTGGAGATGTGTCCTTGATTGCCGAGGAAGCAAAAGGTCTAACCTAGGTAATGCTCTGGCAAAGCACAGCTCGCGGCAGGTGTACTGAGCCCCAGGCCTGTGCAGGACATAGCAGATCAGAGGAGGGTGAAGACCACATCACTGAAGAGCTCACTTGGTTGGCCAAACCCAAGGACCACCCTTCCTATAGGTGAAAAAAAGTGCTAACTACCTATCATCTTGGGCAGGAATATAAATACATGGAGCTTTCCTTCCAGACTTTCTGTATTTTCTCATCTGTAAAAGGGGCAGATTGGACCAGACGATCCCGAAAGCTCCTGTTAAACCTAATGCTCTTAGAGTCAAGTCGGTTCCTCGGAGGGAGAGGCACCAAACCACGTCTACTGCCTCCACCTTCCAGGACAGTCTGTGAGGCACACGTGCACACAGGCCAGCGCTGACGGCACCGGGGTGCCCAGTGGACCCCAGCTGGCCGTCCCTGTTGCTGCCCTCATCGCCGCCATCGCCACCCTCACCGTCACCACCACCGAGCGCGCTGCGATGTGTAGCTGGAACTAGCATTCAGGAGTTAGTGGTTGTTCCAGAGATGACACACTATCTCTCACTCTGTGAACGTAAAAATTGCGGGCTTTGTTGCCTGTGCTGGTTTTCATCTTGACCACACAGCTTTGTGTCAGATTCCTCGTGCATCCATGAGCACGCAGGTGCACGCACCCAGTTCACAGATGCTGTGGGAAGTGGGATAGAGCTAGGTGTCAGTTTGATCACTGAATGAGGCAATTTTGTAAGCAAGATGCAACAGGCGAGCAGCAGGATACAGTCGAGGAGGCAGAGAAGCTGAGGCGAGGTGCTGAGGGGCTGGCCGATTTCCTGCACACTAGCAGGCAAGGGGGGAGGGCTTCGATTTCTCCCTCTATTTTCTAAGCCAATATGATATATTTCAACAGAAATATGTACATAACATCTTTGGTCTCTCTCCACTTCTTGTTCCTCTACACAAAGACCTTTTAGACCATTACATAGAACAAGAAAAGGAAGAAGGAAGAACTTTCACCATGTATGCATATATCAAAGCGTCAAGTTATGTCCCTCGAGGGACTTCCCTGGTGGTGCAGTGGTTAAGAATCCACCTGCCAAAGCAGGGGACGTGGATTCGATTCCTGGTCTGGGAAGATCCCACATGCTGTGGAGCAACGAAGCCTGTGTGCCACAACTACAGAGCCTGCATGCCTAGAGCCCATGTTCCAGGACAAGAGAAGCCACTGCAATGAGACGTCAGCCCACCGCAACAGAAGAGTAGTCCCTGCTCGCCACAACTGGACAAAGCCCATGCACAGCAACGAAGACACAACACAGCCAATAAATAAATAAAAAATTTTAAAAAGTTATACGCCTTGAATACGTACAATGTTGACATGTTAATGATCTCCCAATAAAGCCACTGGTGGCGGGGAGTAAGACAAGAAGGGTGGCAGAGGGAGAAGCAAATCTCAGAGCATCACATGTCCACTTCCTTCTACTGAAATCTAGAACAAAAGCATTTTGAAAGAGCACTAAAAACACGTCCGGTGTAAAAGCAAAGCCCTGAGCACTGGTTGCACTAGAGGTCCCCCAGTTCTCAGGGGGACCATGTAACCGATGGTTCAAACTGGGGCCCATTTGAGAATGAAAGGAGATATTAGAACCAATTAGTGGACATTAATTAATTAACAATCACCTCAACTTAACTGCCCCAACCCATCCTACAAATATCAGACCTTGGGCTCAGCTGATCTATGACTAATTTTTACCAAAGGATAAGTGAGAAAAATAAGGACAATGTAACTATGTAGCAATGTGTCCACCATTATCCGCTACTTTTTCTTGAGAAGGTCCCTCCTTCATCTGTGATGCTGTTCTCCCCACTTTGTGTGTGTTAAAATGTTCTTTTTTAAATAAATTATTTGGTTCTAAGGGTAGATAATAGGGATATATTATTTTTGTTGATCTGTTTGTTTGCCTGCTATTTTTCAAGTACTTACTTGACACAATAAATGTTGGTGAGCCTATGTCAATCCATTAGATATTTTAAAAATTTCCCAAATTGTTTAACTCCCCGAATCTGGGACCACTGTGGACCTCTGCAGCTGCCTAGGGGCAGAACACCCCGGGCATCAGCGTGCTGGCTGCCCTACACTCACACCTCGCGCAGACGCACCTATACCTCCAGCTGTGCCGCCTTATTGCTTCCTAAATACTGTCGCCGATTCTTCATTTTTAACTTGGATCCCCTTAGAGAGGGTCAGGTCCCTTGAGTCCCACAAGGGCAGCAACCCCCCTCCCCCCACATTCGCCCACTCCCAGCCCTCCCCCACCCAGCAGCCGTGGCTCCCCCAGGGTCACAGATGCTGGAATTTGTCTCAGAGCCATCTGGCCTGCATCGCTATGCAAACGGCATCCCCACTGAGGGAGCCCACGGGCCAGATTGCTATCTCAAGACCCCATGTTGGTTTGTTGTTATTTTTAAAGACAGCTCATTCAGCCCCGGCGGGGAACTAATTTCTTTTCAACAGGGCTACAGCCCTGAAGAGGCAGCACCCATCCTGAAGTCAGGCCAGCCAGACGGAGATGGAGGAGATGGGGGTGGGGGAACTCCGTATTAGCACAATTTCTAGGATCAAAGTCCTTTTTGACCGAAAGATCTCAGGCTGTTAGATTATAAATTGGGGTTTAATTAGAGCCTTGTCAGTCAGCCTTCATCCCTGCCTTGGTCTGGGCAAATGGTTCGTACTTTGGCAAGTCATTAATTAAGAGTTTTGGAGAACACAAGCTCAGGTTTTTGTGTCAAGCAGAGAAGCAGATGTGGGTGATTTTCACTCTTACAGAACTTTTTTTTCTCCTTTTCAAGAGTAGAGATGCATTCCATTTGCTTCAGAAAAATAAGCAGAGATGTGGACGTTTAAAAGTCTTGAAGCATCTATATCTTCTTAATTCAGGGGCAAAGATGAGGGCACAACTCTGTCTAGAGGCTAAAGTCTGGTATTTGTGTTAACCACCTGACTCTGAGTTCTGACTCCGGGACCACCTCAGGCAAGCCATTAATAGTTAGCTACTGAGCTTCATTCCTCCTGTCTCCAGGTGAGAGTAGTGGCAGTATCTAACTTGTCATTTATATCACTCTTTCATTCAACTACTATTTATCAGTCATCTACTAGGTCGCAGGCACTGGGCTAGGTTCTGGGAGTCCCACTGTCAACAAAACAAATAAAGCCCTTGTGGAGTTTACACTCCGAGCAGGAGAGTGAGGGAGGAAACAGCACACCAATAAACAAATAAAGATATGATGTAATGCCCCATGGAGCTAAGTGCCAAGAAGAATGGAACAGAGTGTAGGGAGAAAAATAAGAGGGAGGTGTTAACGCATGATGAGGGCTTAGCATGGTGCTCGGCACATAATAAGCTAGTGATGTGATGATAATGGTGGTGATGGTGGTGACGGTGATGGTGATGACGGTGATGGTGATGGTGACGGTGATGGTGATGGTGACAGCGAGAAGACTGGTGACAGTGATGTCCGCAGTGATAACAGTGGTGTCAGTGATGATGGTGATTCCTGAAACTCTGTTGGCACCAGATCCCCTCCTTCATCTGTTTCCATCCTTGGAAACAACCCTTCGACCATCCTAACTGGGGTGAAAGGAGGCCAAAACCATGCCCACTTTTTCTTTTTTCAAGTTCAACACTGTTCCTTAGATTTGGCCAAAGGTTTTGGAGCAATTGTTCAGCTAGACCTTCATTAAAAAGCAGCTCACACGCACAGCCCAGAAAAGCATCCAAACTGGGAAAGAAAAGTGTTCCTTGTATTTTCTACTTGGAAAAGAGCGTGTCTTAAATCAGAACAGGACTGATTCCACATAGATAGGAACCCTTGGAACCAGCTCTCCTGCTGCCCCTCAGCCACACCTGTGTCTTTTATTAAATGCTGGGAGGAAAACTCTTGGGCCAGGCTGTTCCATTACTAATTTAGCGCTGCAAAAGCAAAACAGCACGAGGAATGAACTCTGCTTGGCCCCCTCGCCCGTTAGGAATAGGAATCATCCTTTGGCAAAATAAAAGCGATGGTCATTTCCCTGCGAGCCTGTGACAGTGACAGGATAGCCCTGTTCCAAGGGCGTGTCTGGCTTCATCCCAAATATGAGGCCATTGTGTTCATCTAGTTTTGGACAAAATCCACGTCATTGCCATTGAGGCTAGAGCCAGGCTAAGCTGGAAAATGAGTCATTCCCATCCATCTCTCTCCCCGTCTCCATGAGTGAAGGCAAGGAGATAGAAGGAGACGAAAAATAACACTAAGGGAATCCCAGGCATTGCTGTTCCTGCTCACGCAGACACATCAAGAGGAAAGCATCTTGCTGGATTAAGCGGCGTTCAGATAATGCCGTTACCTAATAATACCAATACCATCCTTGACCAGGAAGGGTAAAAACAAAGTTCCATGGCTTGGGGATTTCTCACTGCAGTGGAAAACACTTCTAACTTAAGAAATAAAAGGAAGCCATGGGTTGTTCTGGGATGGTGCGTAGGCTTGACAGGAGAATTCCAGAACCAGGTCTCAGAAGGGCTGGGAAGCTGGGCGGCTCTAGGGCCCTGGCAGGCAGCCTGTCTCCACGGGGCCACTGTCAGAATGAGTGACCGCCAACCATTCTGGACTTCGGGTCAACGGACACCAGCCCAGGCCGCAGCGGGTGGGTGTTTGAGGTGCATCTGCTAATGGACCTGGAGGGGGCCAGGAGGGGCAGAATGAACCTAACCATGAGCTGGAGGCGACCACCGCGGTCTTGGCCTGCAGGAATGCAGGAAGCGCAGACACGTCGTCGGGTGGGCGGCAGATCAAGAGTTCAGGTTAGAACATGAGAAATCTCCAAATCCAAGAATCTGAAGGAGGAAATCAGCCAGGGCAGAGAGAACGCTGACTGTGGTGCCTGGCACCTGGAAAACACTGAAAAATATCACCCACGTGGCCGCTTCCCGAATGCTTCACGGTGGGCCGGGCTGCGCTGTCTTTGCGGGGTTGCCAGCCTCCTCGCATTCATCTCCCCGTGAAGGTCCAGGAAATATGAGCTGCGGCGCGAGGCGGGCCCTCCCGGGGCAGCTGGGGGAAGATCAATGTCCTGTTTGAAGGGCGAGTTCCCCAGGGTTCACGCACCCACGCACCCTGAAACCCGATCGCTGCCATGTCTTTTATGAAGAGGGAATCCTTGACAGGTGATTATTTTTGCTGCCCCACTGCATATCAAACATGCTGAAGATTAGTCACTTGTTAAGGGCCAGCTGTTGACAAGGAGGGCGGAAGGCAGCAGGCAGAGATCCCTGCTGTTCCGGCCGAGTCTGATTGTGCGAAGCACTGACTGCCCTCACCCCGGGGCGGGGGGTGGGGGGGCGCCGACAGCCAGGGAGCTGGGGCCCGGGGCTCTCTGGAATTCAGGTAAAAGACCCAATGGCCGCCTGGCCTCTTGGCTTGACGAGTTCTTAGTGACCGTTCAGGTCTCAACTGAAATGTCCCTTCCTCCAGGAAGCCTTCCTGCCCTGCCCGGAGGAGCCCCCATTGCGTGCTCTCGGGGGGCACCTGCCCTTCTCCCTCCAACACTTTGCATCTGCGGTGGTTTTATTCATCATCTCTTATGACGTGTTCAGCACTTATCTCCGGCCCCACTGAGCTTCCTGGGGGGAAAGGCCCCAATCTCTGGATTCATTACCTCCATCCCAGGTTGATCAATATTTATTGACTGGCTGTTGGCAGCATCTGTGCAGAATGGAATGGGACAATCTGGGTTTATGAGCAAATACAGTACAATCATCACTCTGTGTCACTTTGACCTGAGAGATTAAAAACAAAAACAGAGCCCCTAGATGACAGGTATTCACGCGTAATCGAAAACCATCGGTTCCGATCCATGGACTACGGGTGTTAGAACGGGAAGGGGCAACGATATGAACTCATACCGGACCAGGCATTATCTTTAGTGACATGCTTCCTTACGAAAATCGGAAGACTTGAGTAGGTGACCGTCTAATGGCCTCCCACACACCTACCGACTACCCTCGGCAGTGCAGGGCTGTGTCATGCTCCCCAGGGCTGGCCGTTTCTTTCTTTTCTTTCCACACTTAAATATGCCTCCTTTTAAAATATAGACATTTTCTTCCAATAATAGCAAGAGCATCTTGAGAGAAGATCCTCTGTCCATGTGAACGGGATTATGATTTTTAAAGTGGACGCTATTGCAATGATCGATTTTCTAAAATTAAGCGTGTTACACATTCACAGAAGGCATTTCTGTCAGGGTGTATTTTTGTCACTCACAGATGTTGAAAGTAACAACGGCTATCCCGAGGGCTCTGGGGTGTTTTCTGACACCGAACGTGAAACGCACGGGACACTCTGATTTAAAGCTTCCCCTCAGCTGCAACCAGGGTTTCTCCCCATGCCCTCTCCTGATGGAATTGGCAAAGGGAACAGATCCGAGAGGCGTGGGGGGTTTCTCTGCGTGGCTTCTGCTCTGCCCCCGTGGAGCTGCTGCAGGAGAGGTGGTGGGGAGCTGGCCCGTGCTGAGGCTGTGGCCCAGGACGCACACGGGTGAGGCCAGTCCAGAGTGGAGTCGGGTTTCTCGGTCGCTGAGGGAGATGGATTCAAACGTCCTGTGTGCGGGATACTTAACAGACCACTCGGTTCTCACCCTGGTCGCTGTTGCTAACCGTGTGGCATCTCAGGAGCCTTCTAACACACGAACTTTGGTTCTGGTCTTTTGCAAAATGAGTGCAAGAATTCTGACCTCCCTGCCTGCCTCCTCAGGGTGAAAGACCCAACTGAGACTCAGAAGGAGTGTTTGCAAGCTGTTGCGCTGCACACATTTTCAAGGGCACGCGATGCACCTTTGCTCCGGCCTTTGGGAAGCCTCCTGCGTCTCGGGGAGCATCATGGAGCTTTACCGAGAGTCCCAGCCGATCCGCCCTCTCGCTTTTTGTCTTCGTCCCAGGGGAGGCAGCCCCCGCCGGAGGAGGCCGGGACATCTGGACCCGATGCAAAGACACCCAATCAATCAGCGGCTTTGCCTACGACGCACTGGACAACTGCCCAGCAGGTCCTTCCCTCGCCAAAAAGGCCAAATGGCCAACAAACGGTTGAGCCTAACCCCCGCCTCGGTGCACACCCCAAAGCTCCACGGCTGCAAACGCAGGTGGTGATGGTGTCTGCCACGGGGAGCACGCTGGTCGCTGCGACTGCGTGGTCCAACGAGGCAGTTTCAACCCGGGCTCCTCTCATCCCAGACTCCCCGGGGAGGCTTCACAAAGGACCATCATCCAGGCCTCGCCCTGGAGACGCCAGGTTGGACTCTGTGGCACTGGGGTCTGGGCACTGGCATTTGCTGACAGCGCTCAGGTCGTTCTAATGTGCAGCCAGGGTGGAGAACCAGCTGGCTGACCGATCGCTCAGGTCACCAACTTGCCTGTTCCAGTTGCTGAGAAATAAATCAACCAAAGCACTTGTTTGATGAAAATCATTTTTTAACCAAACAAAATAATAAAAAGTTTATCTACGGCCACATGGAGATTGACCCACAAAGATCAAACAAAACTACCACAGGCCTCCAACCTTCAACGGAAGAGATTCCAGGGGGATCAGTGACCATCTCGGCTCGGCAGGTCTTGTCCGCGTGGGGCTCAGCTGGTGGAGCTGTGGCTGGCTCGAGGGCCGGGGTGAGCTTTGTTTCTGACCTGCTTTAACCCTGCGAGCGTTGGTTGTTTTTCTGACATGTTCTGCCAGGACCAGTGCTACCCGTGCCCTTGTCATTCTGACGGTTGTTGAGGCTTCTTGCACCCCAGCTGTGCAAAGTCACAAGGATACATCGATCAGGACTCGGTCATTGTCCTCAGATGGGAAGAATTGTGGGGACGCAATAATTGTAGCTGAAATTCATTGTGTCTCCTTTGTGCCAAGAATTCCGCTAAGACATTGACATGCAGTCTCTCATGCGATCACTACAATACTTTCATGAAGTAGGGAGTATTATTATAACCACCCTCTGTGGAGGAATCTGACGCTCAGTGACGTTAAGTAATCTGTACAAGGTCACACAGCAAACAGTGCTAGAACTGGCCTTTCAACCCAGCCCACGACTCCAGGTGGACGCTCCTCAGCTCACGCCCTGCGGCCTCCCACAGCGGCACCACCAGAGCCCTGAGCCACGAGCGCCAGGAGGCTGGTGGTGAAGGTGGAGGTGCCACTTCTGAGGCCGCAAGGTCTCCCCTCCAAGGCAGTGTGTTATGTCAGCTGATTTCCAGCTCTGTTTATGCTGACTCCGGCATGGTTGGGAGGGAACAGTGGGGCTGATGAGTGCTTGGCAACCTGTGCCCTGAACAAAGCCCTGACTGGCTGAGTTTGCCAGTTTCCATGATGTAAACACTCCCAGGGTGGCTGATTGTGAATTTCCAATGTGACGTCACTGAACTCAGAGTTGGGAGGGGTGCCACAGTCAGCTGTCACTGGCTAGTGTACATGGGCTCCAGCAAACCTGGGGGACTTCTCTGATTCTCTCCACTTGAAGGTCTTTCGAGGACCACTGGAGATCATTTGACCTTTTTTACCTTTGGTGCACAGAGGAATTTTTAGACTGGAATCTCCATAATGGAAGGGGCCATTTCTAGTCTCGCTCACCATTTATGTATCCATCTACAGCTCCTGGCTTAGTGCCTGCTCAAAAGTCAGTCCTCTCTGGCTTGATGGGATGATGGCTTGGCCAACGTGGTAGTGGTGGGAGGTGGAGGTGGCAGGATCGGGACTTATTTCAAGGTAGGGTTGATGGGATTTGCCGTTGTTGGATGTGGGAGGCGAAAGGGAGGAGTCAAGCCTGATCCCGACCTTACCCTGAGGATTGGAACTGGCTTTTACTGGGATGGGAACCACTGGGAAGGGCAGGTTTAGGAGGCTAGAAATGCAGGACCATCCTGTTAGACCCGTAATAGGAGGTCAAGTAGGCTCTTGTCCAAGGGACACTGACGACACAATAGGGAGAAAGGATTGGAAAACTCTGGAGCTTATGAAGTGTTGGAAGAGGCAATAAGGTGGAAACACTGGAGATGGTGGTTGGTGATGAGACGCTTGGAACTAAAGAGGGAATACAGTTACAGTCCACATGTGCTTGGGTTTGAACGTGGAAGGGGTGGATGGGAGCTTTGGAAGAGATGTGTTGGCTCTGAGAGCCCCGGGTGCTGAAGCATCATGGATAGTTCCACGTAGTTCTCAGGGCCACGAGAATCAGGACAGCAGCAGGCTTAAGAGAGTGAGAAATTCAGCATATGAAAGACTATAAATCAATGGGCGAAAGATTGGGCTTTTAAACAGGTAGTCTGGGGAAACTGGTTATCAAGAGGAAAAATAAACTAGATTCTTACTTCAGATCATTTACAAAAGCAATTTCTAGATAGTTAAAGACCTAGAAAAGGATAAAACAAAATTTAAACGCCTCTAGAAGAAAATGTAGATGACTATATGATATAAGGCTAGAGAGGGACTTTTCTAAATGCGATCGAAAGTTCACAAACCATAAAGGATCATGTTGTCAAACATGGTGCTGTAAAACGTTACTACACGCTAAATAAAGTGAAGAGGTCACCCCTGTGCTACAACGCATACACGCAGCAAAGAGTAAGTACCCAAACTATGTACGTAAAGCACACCTATGACTCAATAAGAAGTGAAAAACAACATCGTAGGGGAAAAGGAGCGGAGAATATGTGCGAGTGATTCTCAAACGAGAAAGCCCTGCTGACCCATAACAGGGACAAGCCAGTTAAAGCCAAAACGAGGTACCCATTCCCACTCATGGGTTTGGAGAAAGGAAACTGTGGGGGTGTTGATGGTGTCTGTGAGCTCGAGAGGCTGACACCACCACTCGAGAACAATGCCCGCCTCCACGGAAATCCAGTACGTGCAGCCCTCCACCCCGGGGGGCACGTCTGCGCAGACACCCGAGAGGAATGTCCCTCCACACACGTGACGGCCCATGGCTGCCGTGTGAGTTGCAGCAAAAACTCTGAAACAAAACAGATGTTCACCGACAGGAGAGCTGATAACTAAATTGGGGGAGATTCATGGAAAAGCACGCTCCAGGGCGGCGAGCGAACTGGAGCGCCAGAGTTACGTATCGCCCGGATAAACCCCCAGCGACGTGCGAAGCCAGCAAAGCAATCTGCAGGAAGAAATCTGCATTAGGAGACCACTTACAGAACATGAAAACATGCAGAGCAGCGCTTCACATTGCTTACGAATGAATCGACACGTGGCCAAAATAAAAAGACACGCACGGGAATGACAGACCTCGAAACCAGGGTAGCGGTCGACCCTCGGGAAGGGAGAAGGGACGGCGGGGCCGGGGAGGGGCGCGCAGAGGAGGTCCAATGCCTCTGCGACGTTTTCCTTCACGAGAACACCCGCACGAACCACAGAGAACGCTCATGCCGGTAAGTCCGGGTGGGGGGTATACGGTTGCTGGTCTGTACTCATCCGTATGCTTGATGTATTTCAGATTTTTAAAAAGACAGCCATTTCTTTCCTCCCGAGCTGGACTTTAGAGTCCAGATCTTTGGGGAAGCCACGGGGGGGTTCACGTCTCTCCCAGCCTGACAGCACAAGCCCGCCTTGAGCAGCCGTCCCCTGCGCTGCCTCCCCCGCGCCTCCTGAGTTTTTATTCTCTTTTACCACTCACCTTTCCCGTGTGTTTTCTTTTGTTCTCCTTTGCTATGCTGCTCCATCAATATTTAGTTTCTAAATATTTAGCTTCTAAATTGCTGCTCTTGTCCTGTTTCTCCAGATCACCTGTCAACTCACTCGGTCACCGCGGACCTGCAGGAAGAATCACCTGGCAACCTTCGAAGAGGTACCCCAGCCCCACCACAGGCCAATTAAGTCAGAATCTCAGATGATCCTGCTGTGCAGCCAGGGCTGAGAAATGCTGATTTCATATTAACTAAACCCTTCTATGGACCGAGATGGGGGGTTCCTAAGAGGCTGATAAGGAGGCCTTCCTGGAAGAGGTGAGAGGGAAGTGTGGTAGTTTGCATTTCCCAGGACACAACAGCAGCGCCTATCCCGAAAGCGCCTGTGCACGGGACCCTGACGCTGCGCCTCTCATGGTCGAGTCTACGTCTCCCTACCTTGAAGCTGGGTGGGCTGTCACTGCGTTGACCAGCAGAACGGTGGCCATGGGACTGTCCTACCTTACCTTGGCTCTGCTTCTTCTCTTGGTAGTTCCTGTCTTTCAAGGAATGGCTCTATCTCATCTAAGGCATCAAGCTTGTGAGCGTGGAGCTGCTCACAGAACTCCCTCCACGGCACCGGTAGTAACAACCCCGCTCCCCTTTCCGAGATTGCTAATTTGTTTTCCATCTTTTTCTCTTGGTCAGCCTGGCTGCAGGTTTATCAGTCGTGTTGATCTTTTCAAAGAACCAGCTCTGGGTTTTGCTGATTTTCTCTAAAAGAATTAAAAAACTTCCTGTTTACAATTTCATAGTTTTCTGCTCATTTTAAACATTAGTTCTTTTCTTCCGCTTTTGGCCTGAATTCCTCTTCCTCCTCTAGGCTCCTGAGGTGGACGTTTCACTGTTGATGTTAGCGCTTCCTTTTTGACATTCACATTTAACTTCCCGCATCTGCCTCTTCCGAGCACTAGTTTTATCGCATCCCACAACTTTTGATACGTTGTATTTTTGTTTTCATTTAGGTCAACGTATGTGAAACAATTTCTCCTGAGATTTCTTCCTGGACCCAGGGTGAATTAGAAAAGGTCTGTCTTCCTCTCTCGGGATTCTCCAGCTGCCACGGTGGGAGGCCAGTGTGGACACTAGCAGGCCACCCACACTCTGCCGTGTCACTGAGCCCCCAAGAGGCCAGCACAGTTGAGCCTTCAGTTGAGCCACTGTCATCGCCATGTTCCGCATGGAGGCAGGATTGGGTGGCGGCTGCTCTAAGCCGCTGAGTTACCCCATAAGTGATGACAGCAGGTGACTGGACAGCCAGCGGAGACGGCGGGGCAGGTGACAGGTTTCCCAGCCAAGGGGAGAGGAGCACAATCCCAGGTCTGGGAAAGGGCCGGCTCCTTGGGGGCTGCTGGTCTGCAGCGTGACTGGAGCGCAGGGTTTGGGGAGAAAAACACCACCCACTCGGCTTACAAAACAGCAAAACGAGGACGATGCGGAAACTCACCCGTCCAAAGTTTCCATGTCGCACCTGTGCCAAAAGCTTAGGAAAACAAGGGAAACGTAACACTGGCACAGCTCCAACTCGGGGCCTCTGTGTCCCCCCCCCCCGCCCCCCACCGCACCGGGAACCTACAGTGGTTGTGCTGAGAGTAAGGCTGGGATCAGCTCTGCTCTAGGAGCTGTCGGGACAGGGCTTTCACAAGTGGTTCCTCTCCCTCGCCCGTCCAGGGTTTCATTTATGCTTCAGTGAAATGCTGGTGATTACGATCTCTCCTTGTGAGCTGCTTCCCAGTCAGGTGCTAAGAACGTGACTGCCGTCCAGACCTCCGCCAGCACCATCTGTGGGCCTCTGGCCGCATCCACAGCCGCTGCTGGTGGGTCTGATGGGAGCTCTGTGGTCATCGTTTACCCTTCATGACCTGCGGACACGCTTGGCTCGGGCACTGGCACACCATGTGTGCTGCTGCGACGCTGCCTCTGAGCCCACGTGGCCTCCACTCCCACCTTCGAGAGCAGAGCCCAGATGTTTGTTGAGGACCTTTCCCTGCACTAAATGAAAGGCTGGGGCTGACCCCACCCAGGATCCTAGGTCCTTGCAATTCAGGTCCGGCCCGTCAGAGTATCACCGACTCCTGCCAGAGTGATTGGTTCATGGCATGTGGCCCAGTACGGCCAGTCAGTGCCACGGACTCAGTTCCAGGACTTCTGTGAACAAACACTGGTATCAGGCCCAACTTTTCTGCTCCCAGGCGCGTGTCCCAGCATGCAAGGCTCCTGCTGATATGAGGGCAGGAGGGGCAGCTCGGTGTAGAAGGGTCTCTCCTGGAGCATCCTCACCCGTTGTGTGACCTCTGCCCTCCATCTCTCTGGTTTTTGGTCCTTCAGGCTGTAAAAGGAGAGAGGTGTTGGCTTTGCGCCCCTCCAGGGCCCCTTCCACCCCTAAGACTCTGGGAATCCAGGAAATCCCAATTTAGATACGTGGCTTCGGAAACTGGCAGCAGACAGAGAATGGAATCCGGAAGGCCCTGGCCATTGTGAACGCCAAGTCTAGACGCTGGAGAGGGGGCCACTGAGGCAGGAAGAAGTGAAAGTCCCCTTCTCAGCACTGCACCTTCCAGGAAGCAATAACCATGCAGGTCTCAGCAATGCTCCCGAGGCTGTGATCTGGTTACCCTGGGGCACGGCCAAGGCCGCTGTTATTGTCCTCTCTCCGTTCACGTCCAAACACACACACCCAACCTAGTGCTTCCTCCGTGATAACACCAGTAGCAGGAGCTGCCCCTGTGTCATCCTGGACAAACAGGTGATGTTTATTTACAGCACGTAAAAGAGACCATCTGACCAGCCGATGCCAGCTGAGCGCCGCGGACGCTGATAAAGGCGGCTTATCACAAAGGATTAGCAACCGTTATTTTCTCTTTGTTTGTTTGAAGTCCGGTATTTGGACAATCTCTGTGAGGCCCAGTGTGGTCGGGGCCAAGCTTAACAGTGACCACAGAGATGGCAGTGATAGCTCGGTGAAGATGAAACAGAATGAAATGAGCCGGCCGGCCGGCGCTGTGTGCCAGGCAGAGACACGGCAGGGACCGGCAGGCTGGTTTGACAGTGAGAGACACAGTGAGGGTTAGTGAACCGGGTTAGACACAGACCCAGGTTGGCTTTGGACAAAGTAACCACAAGAAGCAAAACCTATGTGCAGCGGACCCGGGATTCTCAGCCAGGATGCACGCCGTAAACCCCTGGGGCGCCCGGCATAGCTGGGCTGCACCAAGCAAGGGAATCCGACTCTGGGGGTGCGACGTGGGTCAGTGACGCAGCCGAGGGTGAGACGCACGCCTGAGATGGACGCTTCTCTAACTCGCGTCCATTACGCCCCGGGGACCTGGTTAAAGTGCAGATTCCAATGTGGCAGGTCTCGGGTGGGGCCGGAGGCTCTGCGTCTTTGCCATCGTCCCGGGGATGCCTGTGCCGCGGGTCTGGGGACCACACGCTGGGTAACAAGCCTAGAGGACTGTTGTTCAGATGCCTCCGGCGCTGCCCCAGTGCTCCCTGATGCGCGCAGAAGTGGGGCGGGAGAGGGCTTGTCCTCTGTGGACAAGGTGCGCTCAAGCTCCTATTGACCCAGAAGAGCACAGCGAGCTTGCAGCCTGGGGCTCCGCGGCAGCGGGTGGGACCGAGCGCCCTCTCAGCAGGCGCCCCCGGGCTTTGTGGGTCAGCACCAAATGTGGGCCGGGGGGTAAAACCTCATGATGAGAGTCTTTCTGAAACGTCGTTACTGAGATATAATTCACACAGCAATATCCACCCACTTGTGCACAGTCAGTGGTTTTCAATATCTTCCTGGGGTCTGCAGCCATCACCACTACCTGGGGCTAGACTATTTCACCGCCACCTTCATGC
Source organism: Hippopotamus amphibius kiboko (assembly GCF_030028045.1). Lineage (NCBI taxonomy): Eukaryota > Metazoa > Chordata > Mammalia > Artiodactyla > Hippopotamidae > Hippopotamus > Hippopotamus amphibius. Next base: position 2,486,769 of record NC_080201.1, on the reverse strand, counting down.
CGAGGCCAGCGCCACCTGCAGGACGCTCAGGTGCCTGAAGACTGCGAATGCTAGAGGGAGTTGAACCCTTGACTGGAAGCATGGAGCGTCAGCCCATCTGTCAGGGAGGTGGAGGGCATTGATTACCACTGACTCCAGGAAGCCCTGCAGGCCTTCTATACCCATTAATCTTCCCAACTAGGCTGGGGACCCCACGAGGGCAGGGAGGGCCTGTGCCTTTTGTCTCTGCAGCCTGATGCCTGGCCCTGTGTGGGACCGCAGTGGGGTACAGTGAGCATGCGTGTGCCGAGAGCTTGCACCCAGGCCCCACTCTGCTATGGCGCTAGAGTCTGGGGATGGGCGGGGTGTGGTTTTCCACTTGTCCTCTATGACTTTAGTGGAACAAACACTGAATTGCCACCCAGATGGCTGCATCTCAAGCTCACAGTTGGCACCTGGGTGTCTTCACGTGTGAAACAGAGAGGAGCCCCCTCCCAGGCCCAGAGCTGTCCCAGGGCTTCTATAACCCAGGAGCTCTGAGGGTAAAGTTGGAAGCAATGAGTGGGGTTAAGGGTTGGAAAACTCTAGCTGAATATAAAGCAGTGGAGATTTCCTTGAAGTTGGAGATGGCTTCAAGGACTGAGTCCCCATTCCTGAAGATATTTTAGGCAAACGCTTTCCCAAGAGGTTACAAAGGAGGTGTAGGGGACCTCGTGATCCTTCTGTGATAGTCCTTTGGGTAAAAGACGGATTCTTACAAAGTTCAGACCATATGCTCACCATGATTTCTGTCCTCCTATCAGCCAGGACGGACAAGGTTGGCTGCAATAACAAAACTTGGTGGTACAGATACAGAAGCTTGTTTCTCTTTCACGCAATGTAATCCGCCCGCCATGTGTTCTGATCTCCTGAGTGCTGGCTGCGAACTCTCTTACACTGACTCTGCCACATCTGTGTGTTACCAGCCGCCAAGGCACAGGCAAAAGAGTCACAGCAAATTGCACTCTGGATTTTTAAACTTCCAGTCGGAAGATACGTCACTTCTGCACACCTTTAACTGGCCTCACTGCAAGGGCACAGAGAGATGCAATTCTACATGGGCCTGGAATTTCTGTGCTAGACTCCCTGGGTCGGAGTCAGGCCCAGAGGCGCTGCAACCATGGGATCGGCCCCACTGATCACCACACTCTCAACTGGGGGCCGCCCAGGTGCACACAGGCTGTGGCTGTTTTCCAGGCTGCATTATTATTATTTTATAATAACAGACGTGACCATGATAACACACACTTAGTTATTAGGTGCAAAACACTACTCCACACGCTTTCCATGAATTCATCCTTTCGTTCACTCCACTATTATAGATTGAGGGCCTACTATGTGCTGAGCACTGTGCAAAGCAATTTACAATCATTATCTCATTCAATCTCTGGGACAACTCCATGAGGCAGCGAGTGAGGCAGGGCTCATCAAGTTTATGCAGAAAGGAATGTTTAGGAATTTCTGTGCTAGACTCCCTGGGCCAGACTCAGGTCCAGAGGCGCTGCAATCAGGAGTGACACTCAGCTCACAGCTGAGGCCCCTGGGAGGCGACACCACAGCCTGAAGGCCAGCGCGGGGCAGGTCCCTCCCGCCGCCAGCCCTCCTGCAAGGGAGGGTGGGAATTGGCCTCAGGAGGCAGGACAAAGAGGAGCCCTGTTTCAACGTCGCTCAGAAGCCACAACTCAGCAAAGGCTCACGACAGGCAGTGCGTCCTGTGGACGACAAAACGGAGCCTCCAGGAGGCTCAAAATAAACCAGCAAAGTAAACAACCACTGCCACCCAGGCCCCCGCTGCATGGTGGCACAGCCGGGCCAGGCCCATCCACTCCCCGCCCCACTGAGGAGCATGTTTTGGGGACGTTCACAGCCGGGCAGGCTGATGTGTATCCAGACACCACTTCCTGCACTGCCGCTGCAGCCTCCCAGGCTCTCGGACCCACAAGTAGGGGAGCAGACGGCTCCCCCTCAGACGGCCTGCTCCTTCCCAGGCGCTTGTCAGCCTCCTGACCCTAGCTGGCCCCTGTGCGCTGCCACCCTGGCCACAGGACGGCTGTGAGGCTGTGAAGAGGGGGGGGCGGGGAGGGACATCTCGGGTTGGATTTACGGTCTCACTCCAGCCGCTCTACTGCGCGAGCATCTTGGGCACACCCTTCACCCGAGCCTCCACTTGTAAAATGGGGATAAAGTAACACATGTAGCCGAGCTCTGATGATTATTGTGAAGTGGGGATGACGAGCGTGACAGCTAGTCCTGAGCTGAGAAGGGCTTTCTGCAAATTAGCCACTTGTGTGTGTCGCCTCTGAAGGAATTTGTTTTCATTTTGCCATAGACATTTGTGGGTTATGTCCTGGTAGGATAGTTACATCTTAACTAGTGATGCCACAACCCAAAGATTCTAACGATAGCTTTTCCTGACTTTTCCTGACTCCCAGGAAAGCTGCGGGCCAGCTCACCAGGAGAGCCCCAGCCTGGTTCCCGTGTGGGGAAGGAGGCCCCGGGATCCAAGGCAGTGGGTGTGGGAACGCGGTGGCGGTAAGACTCACACAGCACAGCGGGGACCGTGGGCTGGCTTGATCCTTTCCTGTATCTTCTATGAAAGAAGAAGGAAAAAAATCCTCCGTCTACAAACAGCACTAAAATACTCATTTACAAACTCAGAATCAGACTTCTTTTGGCTGCGAGAGCATCCTCTACGTCTGATGTGAGGCTGCTGACAACAGAGAAGAGCAGCATCTGCCCTGCCCCTCCCCCCCGTCTCCTCCTCCACCACGGCCTGGGACACAGCCCTTCCGGGACACAGCCAGCGCGGGAGAGGACTTCAGGTGCGACATTCGGGGCCCCTGGAAATCACCTGGCGATGCTCTTCTAAGTACCCTGACAATATGGGGAGGAAGCCTCCGCCAGCGGCGGTGTCTTCCTGGCCTCTTCCATGTGAAGATGCCCCCTTTAACAAGCTGCAAAAGGCTTTGGCTTGAAGCCTTTGGCAAAGCCCGGCGTCTAGCATGAGTCTAATAACAGCATTATGGTTTATTGCATTTATTTTTACGTTAGCTTCTAATGGTGATGAGAAATTACCATTTCCATCGATGGCCATGATGCAAACTCCTTGCAAAACAAAATAAAAACAAAACAAGACGATTTAAAGAAGGTATAGTTAAGTGCAAGACAATTATACAAATGGAATGGAGATGGGGGAGCCTCAGTGGTTGAAGTTTCAGAAACATGGTTTTCATTCAACCAGACTGAACAATGGTGAATAAGACAAAGTGTATACAGCAAGAGTCCAATGTTATCAATATTTTAATTTACGTTTTCAGTTCTCTCCTGCTGCACAAGTTTCGAAACATCACAGTGGCTATGCCTGGGGAAGAGTAGGATCTCTATAAGAGGATAAGAAACCACTGTCCGGGCGAATCATCACCTTTCAATAGCAAACCAGAAACAGGGTGTCATTTGGAAAACATTGTGCCCTGGGGGTGTCATCCTCTGCCAGAAGCACCTCAGAACTACTCCACCCCCTCCCAGTCTCTCCTCTGCTGCCCAGTTCAGCACCGCATCTTGGCCTGGCTGGTTTAAAAAACTAAAAACTAAAGCAGGCCTTTTTTTTTTTTTTTTTTTAAAGGAAACATTAAAAACAATAGTCACAGCTAGCATGCATTACACATTCTCGTAAATGTTTTCCCAGAGTTATCTAGTCATCTCACGCTCTGACAGAACCTCTCCTTTCTCGGACGGGGACTGGGCTGCCCTGATACACTGGGCAAATCGCAGAGCCTGGATTTGGACTCAGGGAGGCAGAGCCAGGAACCTTGCAGCGAAAACTAAGAAATTTAAAACCTGAAAATGAGGGATGCAAAGAATAGCCAAAAAGCCAAAGAGAGAGAACAAGGAGAAGACAGAGAACAGCAAAAGAAGGATGGAAATTAGAAGAAATGAAAGGTGGGGAGAAAAAGACAAAATAGTAAAAACCGATAAAACTTGTGAAAGGAATCATTCTGTTGAACTTGGGCTTTTGCAGTCTCAGGGGCAGGCTCACTTCCCCTTTCTTTTCACTAATGAAATTCCTCTGTGCTCAGCGTGTGACAAATCGGTTTGGAATTACACTATTTTGACAGCCTCCTAATTGGCCTTCCAGCCTCTACTCCCACCCCTCCAGGCCACTCTCTCTGCTGCCAGGGACATCTTTCCAACATGCAAATGTGACCTTGCCACTTCCTTGCTTTGCTTTGCATTTTTCAATGGCGCCCCTGAGGGCTGGATCCAGTCCCAGTTGACCCCAGGCAACCTCTGCAGCCTCCCTGCCTCCCTGCGAGGAGCCAGCATAGGGTCTACTCCCCCATGAGCGACCCCTCCCTCCAACCTAGGACATTCTTGGGCTCCTTGGAGGGTCCCTGCAACATGGATACCCTGTTTTTTGCCCTAAAGCAGTGTTCCCACCACTGTGGCTGGCTGTGTATACATCTGTCTTCTCTTTACTCCATGAGGGCAGGGCCCACGTTCTGTTCATGTCCCTAGTGCCTCACCCAGGAAGAGAATGGCAGACGCCAAAAGAGATGAAATGACAGAAGAGTTTGGTTGGATGTCTCTCAGAGAAGCATAGATCCCACTGAAGCAAATAAAAGGGGTGGCCAATCAAGTGTGGGGGATGGGCAGGTCAGGGAAGGCTTCCTGGAGGAGGTGATGGGCAATATGGAATCTGCCAGCTGAAGAGGTGGGGCAGAGTGTTCTAAGCAGGGTGGAGGGTTTGGAGGGGCAGGGAACTTTGCCTCTTTGAGTACAGTAGTGGGTATGGTGAGAGATGAGGCTGGACAGGCAGGTCAGGGCCTGGAGTCTTTGTTACAAAGTTTAGGCTTCATGTTAGAGCAGTGTGGATGCCTAGTGGGTTTTTGTAAGCAGGAAGTAGTGTGGTTGGTTTCCATCTCAGAAAGGTCACTCTAGCCACAAAGGGGGGGATGGATTGGAAAGAGAGGTGGATGGGTGCCACATCTGGTTGTGCAGGTTGGGCACTGCACAACTCTAGGGGTGCTACTGTCCCCTCTATGGTGGCCATGGCACTTAAAGCGATGACCTCATATGATGGCAGGGATTCCTGTTAGACAGTTGTCAAGGCAAGTTAGTAGCAGATGCTGGGATGCAAACCAGCGGCCTGGCTGTGACTGCAGAAGGAATGGACCCGGTGGGTCCAAGAGACTCAAGGAGGGCTTTGTCCCTGTGACTTGGAATCAGGCCTGGGCACAACCCATTTGCCAGCTAGGTCCAGTGTTCCTTGTGGGATCCAGGGCCATATAGAGGTAGACTCTTCGTTACGCTAATGCAGTTTAAACTTTGGGGTCTGAACATGCCTTGCTCTCTTCCAATGAGTTCCCAAGGTCATAGGTTCGGGGGAAATTTGCAGAAGCAAGATATTCTCATCGCAATTAGTGATGACTTCTGTCTCCCTCCCTCTGATGTGCCCTCTGCTGGGTGGCGTCCGCAGTCTCGGAGTGTGGCTGAGGGCAGCTGGTACGTGGAGTCTGGCTCGTGGAGGGCAGACAGCTGTGGGGCAGTCCTCCTGGCTGTCCTGCTGGCAGGCACGGACGGCTTCCTGTGCCGACTCTCCTGGTGTCACGGCGTGAAGGTGCAGAGCCAAAGATGGGACGGGTGGGACGATCATGCCCCGTGATGTCTGCATGAGAATTGTGAGGCTGGGATGCACGGAGCCAGTCTCTGGTCTGTGGAAAATTCCTCCAAAAAGATGCATGTGGTCGGAAAAGAAGGATTGGATTCTCTGGGACTCAAAGTCAAAATGGAAATCCATTTCCATCAGGAGCTCATTCAATAGTGCTGTGTATGCACGACGTGTGCATGTCACCTTTTAAGCCATTTTTGGTGGGGACAGTGTATTTGACAAAATTTGAGTATGCCATTAAAAATGGAATTTGGAAAGGCATTTTGGAACACTTCAAGGAAACATGTGAGACATCATGCACGTATCTGAAAGGTACCTTCTTTTGTCATCTTTAAATCCCATTATTAAAGAATCGAGTGATAAACTGAGATAAGATATTAATAGAATATGAAACAAAAGAGATAAACATTCTGACTTGAGAAGTGAATTGTAAGTGAATATGTCCACATCATAACAAAAGCAGTAATTAATTAAGAAGAGGCCAATTTCACATACAAGCGATGATTTGAAAACCTAACGAATGTGGAGAAGTGAATCATGTAATCAATATTGCAAAAATATTTAAATTTCTGGCTAGTTTGACACAAAATAATTGACACTGAGGAAGACAGTATAAAATTCACAAATAAAAACAGTGCTAATTTTCCAAGAAAACTTGAAATGGTGAAATCTTACAGGTCCTATATGAAAGAAATTCAATAGAAGTTTTCCCAAATTTGACCACAGGCCTAAAAATTTTCAACAACTGTTGAGTTGGTATCTAAGGGCCAGGTAGAAGTATAATTATGTATTGTAACTAAAAGACTTTTTTCTGAGCTACCAACAAGCATACACACACAAAAGCAAATTATAATCAAAGATGTTACAGGAAATACTAAGCTATCTTTCTATTCTCTGTATAGAAAATTATGTGGCCAAATCCATATCATACAAAAAGAAGATCAAAGTATATGCAGCTCCCCCCAAAAGGCAGGTAAAAAAAGCATTATAGATGTGGGTCAGGCGGCTAATTAATACACATATTATGTTAAATAAATGCTGGAGAGGGTGTGGAGAGAAGGGAACCCTCTTACACTGCTGGTGGGAATGTAAGTTGGTGTAGCCACTGTGGAAAACAGTACGGAGATTCCTTAAAAAAAAGCTAAAAATAGAGCTTTCATAAGATTCAGCAATCCCACTCCTGGTCATATATCCGGAGAAAACCATGGTTCAAAATGATATATGCACCCCAGTGTTCATTGCAGCACTATTTACAATAGTCAAGACACGTAAGCAACCTAAAAGTCCATCGAAAGAGGAATGGGTAAAGATGTGGTGCATATATATAATGGAATATTACTCAGCCATAAAAAGAGTGAAATAATGCCCTTTGCAGCAACTGGGATGGACCTAGAGATGGTCATATGGAGTCAGACAAGGAGAAATACCAGCATGATATAATACCACTTATATGAAGAATCTAAAAAGAAATGATACAAATGAACTTATTTACAAAACAGAAACAAACTCACCACCAGGCTGAGGGGGTGGGGGGAGAGGTAGTTAGGGAGTTTGGGGTTGACAGGTACACACTGCTATGTTTCAAACGGATAACCAACAAGGACCTACTGTAGAGCACAGGGAACTCTGCTCAATATCATGTAACAACCTAAATGGGAAAAGAATTTGAAAAAGAATAGATACACATATATGTACAACTGAATCACTTTGCTGTACACCGGAAACTAACACAACATTGTTAATCAACTATACTCCAACATAAAACAAAAAGTTAAAAAACATAATGTTAATTTGTGTGTTTAGTGATGTTTGTCGCATTTGTCAGGTTTCTAAAATATGCCTTTTCCTAAGGTTTCTTTTCTGAACGTTCACTTTTGTAACTGCTTTTATATTTGGATTTTGAATTAATTTTCTTAGAGAAGGACCCCCAGATTGTATACTGTTGGAGCCCAGAAAGCCTGAATCTGCCAGTGGGGGCAGGAACATCTGTAGTCATTTCAGGTCACCTGGGGTCAGACTGATGCGCGACGGTCCGGCCACAGAGCTCAGGCTCAGAGCCTGGCAGGGACTCCAGCTGAACTAACACGGCTCTGACGGTGAGTTAGCAGTTCGGGGGGCCTTTGCAGGCCGTCCGCTCCGCTCATTAATATTACCCAGCTCAAATCTATGACGTCAACGCCTCCCACCCGGCTCTCTGTCCTGGAGCCAAAATAACACGCTCTAAGCTCGGATACAGTTGAAAGTGAAACCGCATGTTTTCTGAAGGTTTAAAAGCTCTTTTGAAGAAGGGCAGAGGGTCAGGAAAGAAGGAGCTGCATTTACGGAGATTTGGCAACCCTTGCACGAGGAAGAGTCCCACTTACAACGTGTGCTTTCACCCCGCGCGCTGCCCTGGGCGGGACGGACAGGCCCGTCCACCTTTGTGTCCACCGTGGTGACAAGGGCTCGGCTTTGCAAGTCACCTCCTGGGAGCGAGGCAAGCTCAGGTGCTTCCGAGATGGAGTGGGGCTCGGCAAGGGGGCAGGAGAAGGAAGTGGGGTGTAGCTGGGGAGAGCCCTGAGCTGCAGGCCATCAGATATTACAGCTGGCTGGGACCTCAGGAATGACTTATTCCAAATGCTTCTCATATGCCCATGGAAAACCACCAAAACCCAGGAGCTTACATCTTGCCCAAAGTCACTATGAAATCTTGGGGGCAAAGTGTTGATTGGAAATCTGCTTTTCCACAGGAGGCCTTAGAATCTTATTCATTAGATCCACACGTAGTTGGTGTTCAGATTTTTCCATCTGAACTCACTGCTGGAGTACCTGGGGCTGTTTGGAGATTTCCCCAGCCATCGTTACGTTCACATTTTAAGGAACCACTTTGGGGGCCCTTTTATCATTATTAACAACAGCAACATTAGTGATACTAATAGTCCCTTCCACCTGTGCTTTGCAGCTCGCGGACGTCTTTCTTCTGTGCCGTCTCATAAATTTCTCACGAGAACCCTATCAGGTGGACAAGGGCACAGACACCATGCAGAGATCTTACGTGGGGACATGGATCCACACTGGATGTGACCTCCTGGAGCACTGCTACTCCACTCCAGGCTACGCAGGGGTGGGAACAGACGGCATTTTGGAATCTAAGTTCTGTCTTTTTTGGCTGTAGGAGCCGGGACAAGAGACGAGGCATGGTACAACCTCAGCTTCCCCGACTGTAAGATGGGTCCAATAGCTGTGCCCCGTCCCTGGGGAGTTCCGAATACTAAATGCAAACCTGAAAATACAACCAAAGGCTTGCCCCAGAGGAAACGCTCAGGAAACGCAGCTGAAAAACAAAATCAGGTACAAAGTGTTGGAGCCATTAGCCACCCCCGGAGTGGCTGGTTTTACGTGGGTTCACGGTGCCCAGGGAGCTGGTAACACACTGTGTCTGGGTGTGCCTGGGAGGAGACCGGCGCTGGAACTGGTGCACTGAGTAAAGAGGCCGCCCTCACCAGAGCGGTGGGCACCTCCCACTCCAGTGAGGGCCTGAGCAGAACAAAACGGGGCAGGGGGTGGGTTTGCTCTCTCCACTAGAGCTGAGATATCCACCTTCTCCTGCCCTCAGATGTCTGACGCTCCTGGTTCTCGGGCTTTTGGACTCAGAGAGTGACTTACACCATCAGCCCCTGCCCCAGAACCCTCCAATTCTCAGGCGTTCAGACTCGGACTCAACTACGCCCCTGGCTTTCCTGGTCCCCCAGCTGACAGACAACAGACCAGAGGACTCCCCAGCCTCTGTAACCAAGTCCTGTAATTAATGGATATATATGCAATATATAAAGTCTCCTATTGATTCAGGTTCTCTGGAGAACTTAACACTTAACCACTGCCGGCACTGACGGACGTGGTCACCAGGTGCGGCCCTGCTATTGCTTGGTGAACGAAAGTGTGCGTGAGTGAGTGAAGGGCCAGCCATCTGGGGGGGCCCGTCTGTTATCCCCCCTCATCTGATAAGCACTTTCAGGGATGATGGCGCAGGTTGTCAGTGCAAATGCCTTCAGAGGCAGGCAGGTGGCCCAGAGGAAAGAAACAGGATGGACTCAGGTGGCCCTTTGCTCCCCGCCCAAGACACTGAGAAAACTGGATATTTAAAGCACTGTGGTCACCTCTGCAGGTCTTCCCGGAGGCCACCAGCCTGGGACCTCTGACCTGTCATCTGGGGACACCTGCTTGCTGGCGATGATTCTGAAGGAGATTATTTCAGGTCCCCAGTCCCTTATTTGAAACTACTGGGGCCAGATGTATGCAGAATTCAGAACTTTTGTGGACTTTAGGAAGGTAATAGGGTCACTGTACCCTACACCCCATCATTTTCCTGTGGGTTTGGGGCTGCCCTATATCTTCAAAGGTTCTGCACTCAATGGCTGAGCTTTCACTTAAGGGCAAGTTTTGTCACCAATTGAGGCTTTTTTTAATTTAGATTTTTGGGTTTTGATGTTGGAATTGAGGGGAAGGCATCGTGGATTTGTGTTGCCAGGGTTTTTAGTTTCTCAGGCGGATCCCAGTAGATGCGCTGCCTCAAGTTTCCAAGGGTCTGTTTCCCTTTGCTCGGAGGCAGCAGAACCTCCGGCGTCTCCTCCAGGACCAGGACCAGGACCAGGCACCTCCTCGGTTCTTCTCGCATCACCGACCTTTCCATCCAGACTTCTGAGAGCTGTGGACGGTTTTCCCTCTCTGCGTATCTTGCAGCATCCAGACTCTGAGGGCAAAGGCCAGTGTAGCTGCCGCCCCAGAGCATCAGCACCAGGTGAGCAAGCTGGTGTCAGACGAGCAGACAGCCCGTGCGGGTCGCCAGCCAGCCGTGGAGAACCAGGGCTGGAATCCCATCTTCCAACTCCTGCCTCTCGGTGTTTTTCTCTAAGAAAGAAAACAGCCCAGGGCGTCGGGCCAAGGACGGCACATTATGGCTGAATTTGGCAAGGAGGCCTGTGGCCCCAATCCACATCTATCTAAAAGCCTCTTGCCTTTGGCCATCGTTTCTCCTGAAAGTGAAAATCCCTTTTGTCTGTGGGAAAAACCTCGTAAAAAAGAAAAGCCCAACCGAAAAGCACATTGGTTTCTATTTATAATTGGGGGGAAGGAATTTCACACAGATTCAACTCATATATGAAAAAAAATAACCAATTACTCAGAGGCGGATGTGTTTCCCATTTCCTTTTAGCGCTAACTTTTTAGGTCACTGCTCAGCTATTTGGAGATTGTTTCACTTGAAGATGATTTCCTTATCAAGGACGTTGGGAGATGCTCAGCGTGTTGGACTAAGAACATGCCCATTTGCAGGGCCCCTCTCTGCTCACATCTAGAAGGACAGTCACCCATTTGTCCACCAGCTGCCAAACAGCCACCTGCCGCGTCCACCCCCCCAGGAAACCTGCATCACCTCACAGGTAGCCCCTGACCACAGAGGGAAGGAGACTGTTGATAGCAGTGACTATTTTCATTTCTTGCTCACAGATAGGAGAGGAATGAAAGAGAAGATGAGGGGCCGATTTCCAGAAAGGCAAAAGTGGGAGGATGGAGCTGGAATTTCCAGCCACTCTTTATGCCTTGCCTCTCCACAGCTGGCAAGTTCTATGGAAAATGAAGATGCCTTTGAATGAATTTCGTTCCGTGGTAAAATCCAATCTCAAGGCTGGAGGAATTCAGGGAGATTTGAAACTTTTTGCCCTTTGCTGAGTCTGTCTGTCTGTCCAACTAGTGGCCATGAGGAGGTCAGCTCAGGCTCCCAATCAGCCAGCTAGATCCAAGGACAGCCTGACCACATCCATGGGGCCAGAAACGGTCAACTGAAAACCCCCAGCACTGAATTAGCAGGACAGGTGCAGCCTTGTTGCTCTAGTCAATGTAAACCTGGGTGACCTGGTCTAGTGGTTCATGAAAAAGTAAGATAACTACAAAAAAACAAACCCAGCAGTAGTGAACGTTGCTAAGTGGTGTGTATTTGCAGCTGCTGCAGAAAAGGACTTTATGTGAATTTTTTCATTCAACTCGTGGTTGAATTGTGTCCCCAGAAGATGCTGGGTCCTAACCTGCATTACCTGTGAATGTGACCTTATTTAGAAGAAGGGTCTTTGCAGATAATCAAGTTAAGATGAGGTTGTTAGGTAGGCCCTAATCCAATCTGGCAGGTGTCCTTATAGAAAGGGGGTTTGGACACACAGACAGACACACATTGGGGGAGACCATGGGAAGACAGGTCGGTTGCCACCTGCAAGCCGGGGAACACCAGAGGCCACCACAAGCCTGGAGAGAGGCCTGGGACAGACTCTCTCTCACAGCCCTCAGAAGGAGCCAACCCTGCTGACACCTGGATCTCAGATCTGTGGTCTCCAGAGCTGGGTGCCCTTATTCTTCCTATTTCACAAATGCTAGTGCTAGAGAGAAACTTTACTGTTGCAGAAACTAAAGTTAAGTGACTTTCCCAAGTTTAAACGGCAAGTGAATGATACTGTCAGGACTTGAACTCAGCTCTCTCTGACGAAAGCCCCCGGACGTCAAGGATGCCCGAAGGGGTCCCAGAATGTGTGCAAGGTCACTTGGTCCAATAGCAGCCAAGTGCACGTGAGGACCAGGTCATGGCCAGGACTCGGCCCCCCACTCCAGGCTGACCTCCACCAGACAATGAACAGTCGGGTCTGGAATTCATGTTGTGCCCCAGGATGCCTGTCCCATTGGAAGAGCAGAAGGTAGAGCAGGGGAGGGGGCTAGACGTGCATGCCAAGGTGCCCGCCACACCCAACTTCTCACTGTGGGCCACGAGGGCAGAAGGCTCACGGCAGACGGGGGACAGGACGCCTGGCAGAGTAAGGACGCTCATTTCCAGAGCACCTGTTTACGCCAGGGTTAGTTACCGCAAATATTATTTTTATATTAAAGCCACAATCATAACTGATCTTCTTAGTTAGAACTGCATTCAGCAGCTGGTAATAAAGCCCTGAAACGAAAGTGGCTTAAGTAAACGGAGAGTTTCTTCTCTCTTCACATAAAGGAAGCCCAGGGGCTGCTGCGGTGGCCCCATGACACCAACATCCAGGCTCTGAGCAGGAAGGAAGAGTTGCAACCTGTGCACGCACGTGCTGAGGGGAATGGAATGAGGACTCGGGCCGTGGGGACCCACAGGCAAGAGTGGGGACCAGGCGATGTCCTGCTGGGCAGGAGACAAGAGACCACAGGGTCAGAGGGGATGTCGGATTGAAGGGCTGGGTTGAGGGTCCACCGCGGACGGTGGCAGCATGGCGGAGTGTCCTCAGGAAGGAGAACGGGCAGGCGACTTCACACACCCACACCCTCTTTCAGAAACGGGGACAGGGAGGATCTAGGATGACTGTTGCCCTCACCTGAGAGCTGCCCCCACACGCACCGGTGGAGAGGGCTCCGCATTCAGCTGGCCTCACCCCAAAGAGGATCCTGACTTCCCAGGTTGTCCCTTCGGTCACAAAAGAAACGGGGGGCAGGGTGGGTCTTGTTTCTCTTTTAGGAGAGAATCTGGGAGCAGCTGCGCTGTGCGAGGCGGGTGCACGGAGCAGCAAGGGGAAATTTAAAAATCGACGGCTCTGGTCGATCAGTGCCCTTCATGGTGGCGGATGGGTGCACGTTAGCCACTTGGGGTATTTTCACATTTGCTCTGCTTGCTGCACTCAGCCTCTCTGATGACTGCACTGTCCCGGGACTGGACCACATGGGTGATGGCTTTGTAGACAGTACATCTGTGGGTCAACACGTAGAGAGGGGCCACTTCTGAACCCAGTCAGTAAGGCAAAAACCGCAGTGGTCAACAGTGCCCTTGAGAGTCATTTAACTCCCCCTGGAGTGGCAGAACCTAAGCCCTGAGGAAGCTCAAAAATCTAAGAAGTGACTTTTTCTGTTTGTCTATGAATTTTGGCTGTGGATTCCTTTTCCCTGGGGCTGGTCTAGTTAAAACAGGAGGAAAGGAATTTAAAACATGGTCTCTTTTCAAGCACATCTAATCAAATTCTGGTCGGAGAACTGTCTGCCTGTGTGCGACATTTTGATTCCACTGAACGCACTTCACGGAAGAGGGGTCAGTCCTCCCTGCAAAGTACGCCTGCCCTTCCTGCCCTGGACCCGCCTTCCAGGAGCCAAGGGCATCCTTCTTCTTGTCTGCTGCATCTGACAGATGCACTTTTAAGAAACTGACCCTCCATGTATTCCAGCCTTGGGGCCTGGTGACTTCTCTGTGCCATTCATCTTTCTAAAGTGGGCACATCAAGGTGGGAAGAGAAGGAAAAGTCAGCCAGCAGCCGGCCAGGAGCGGGCCACCAGGGGAGGCTGGAGGACCTGATGGCATGACCGCTGCTCGGAGGCTGGGGCCGGGCCAGACGGCAGGCACCCTCCACGGTGCGGATAGAAACCTCACAAACGGCCCTTTGTCGCCCCACCGGGATCTGGGGCGTCCCGTGAGCTGCAGTGCACACACGCCCACTGGACTAAGAGCCGTCAGACTGGTTCCCAAAGCAAACACTGAGTTCATTTTTCCAGCATATTCCTTTCATGTCTGGGCTGCTGCTGGCTTCGCTGGGTCACTGGGCTCTTTGTTGCTGGCTTCACCGAAGCCCCCAGGCCCCCTCCGCCTCACTGGCTCCTGGAGTCCCCTCCCCTCTATGCCCAAGTCCTAATACAGTATCCTTTTTCACTTGGGCAAGAAGAGCCCCCAAAGAGATTGGCCTTTGAAACGTGCGCGTCGGTGAGAAGCAGCTCCTGGAAGTTTCAGATCACATTTCTCTGGGTCCCTGGCACGTGTTGGCCTGTAGAAGCCAAGTCCTCACTTAAGGATGTGTCCCAGAGTCTGCTGGGGCATGTGAGTCTCACGCCTGCCCTACTGGGGATGGTCTCATCATGCCACACCACCCTTAATCCTTCTTAAAGTGCACCAGGGGCTCCTGCTGCCCTCAGATCACAGCCACATTCCTCCATGTGGTTCACAAGCCCTACCTAGTCCAGCCCCATCCTCACCACTCACTCCCAATAACTCTGAATTTATTTGAGTTCCTTGAATGTCCCTGTGCTCTCTTACTACCAGGACACAAGAGGAAGCCTATTTGCCATCTGTGTCAGTTAGGGTCTAAGCAGCAGAATAGAAAAAACTCTGAATATCGAAAACAGAGAGAATTTAATACAGGGAATTGGCTGCACAAGTGAAGGGACGGGTAAGAAGCCACCAGGGCAGAGTGTGGCAACCCACAGATGAAGAAGAGCGGGGGCCTCTAGCCCCACGAGGCTGGGGATGGAGGGACGGGTCTCCCAGCAGAAGTGGGACCCTTGGAGGAGGGAGCGGAGACGGCCGCTGCTGGAGACGCCACTCGAGGCAGGGAGGGAGGAGGGAACCCCCTGGCTTCTCCCCTCCTCCTGCCTCTGACTGTCCCCCAGCGCCCTCGTTGGCTGAACCAGCTGGAAGTCAGCCAATGCAGGAGTCTGGGAAGGCGGCCTGCAGATGGCAGCCTGCCTGTAAGACATAGCAGGACAGGGAGGGCAGGGAATGTCCCAGAGGCCCACAGACATGAGATCGACATCCCATCTCTGACACAAGGTCTGCTCAGGAATCCTTCCTCCGTATCTGTACTCCTCTTCTTATCATCACCTTCATCTCTTTTTCAGAGTTCTATTGATTGCAAGTGACAGAAACTTGCCTAAGTGAGAAAAGGAACATTGCTTTGCCCAACTGAAAACTCCAGTTTTGAGATTCAGTAGGGCTGAATCCAGGGACTCAAACAAAGGAAGCAGGCTCTCACTGGGACCTTGTCAGCTCTCAGCTCTGCTCTCCTCTGTGTAGGTTCCATTTTCAGGGTGAGCAAGAGGGCGGCTGCAGGCCCAAGACCCATCTTCTCAGAAACCTCGGTGGAAGAGGTGTCCTCCCTCTGCCAACAGCTCTAACCAAAGCCCTGGAATTGAGTCCCACTGGCCTGCTTGGACCTCTTGCCAGTATTTGCACCAATGACTGTGGCGCAAGCAGCAGAATGTCCTGATTGGCCAGGGCTGGAGCCGGGAGGTGGATCAGTCCCACCCAAACTCACAGACTGAAGAGAAGGGGAGGCAGGACCAGTACAGGAAGTAATCGATGCTGGGACACCATAAAGATGCTTTGCGTATTTAAGGCACTGTTACCCCAACCAAAAGACTGAGGCAACTGGTTGTATTTACCTGCCTGGTTACACCATCTGACTCTCCCCTCAGAGATGAAACTGACCCACTGAGGGGCCACATCCTAGGAGCACTGTATTCTGCTTCCCTTCTCGTGGGTCTGCTCTTCATGTAGCCTGGATCCCCCGCAGGTTTCCAAGGCTTCCACGTCTACTGTCCCACTTGTTCATCTCCATCATCCTGAGAAATAACGAGGAAGGAAGTTGTTCTCGCCTCCTAGCAGGGGAAACTGAGGACTAGGGGGGCTGAGAGAGGTGCCTGGGGCCACTGCAAGGAACACCAGTAACAGCCACGGCCACCAAGCCTACCGAGCACCGAATAAACACCAGGCTTCTCGTATCCTAACTCCTCTGGCCAGCGGCCAGTGAGCAGGCATGATTATCCACTGTCCCAGTGAAGAAATCAAGGCCCAGAGACGTTAAGGCGCTTGCCCGAGGTCACACAGGTGGTTAGTGATGGAGCCAGGACTTCTTATCAAGAACTCTGACTCTAGAAAAGGCAAGCTTTATGCCTCTCCCGATTCATCTTTTCTTTGCCTAAACATCCTCAGCTCCTTCAACTCTGCTTCGTGGGCTGGCTTTCCACACTGCCCTGCCCGTCCCGACCGCACTGTTTACACCCGTGTCCCAGCAGAATTACCAGTCGCCCCCCTTCAGTCTGGACGGTACGTTACACGGTCATCTCAGCCTCAGTCCAAACCACACCTCCCATCACTGTGCTGACCCCCGCCCACCCCTCTCAGCACCTCTGCCTGGAGGATGGGGGCGCTGTCACCGCACACCACCCAGCACCCCAGCTCGGGCACGTGCGTCCAGGAGTGGAGGGGACCAGCAAGGCTCGGCTCAGCTGTTCCCTCCTGGGCCAGGCCCCTGAGAGCCCCATACCCAAGCTGTTCCTGTTCCTTCTTTCATGTCTGACTTTCCCCATCAGACTTGCCAAGTACAAGACTGAGGCCCTGGCTTCAATTTCCGAAACACGGTTGAATAAACCATTTTCTCTTCAGGGACTGGTGACCTGGGGCGCTCTCTCTCCTAGCTGGAGGCTCCAGAGGTGACAGATGGAATCCGCCCTGATGGAAGTGCCAGTGCCTTGCTCTGTGGTGCCCCGGGCTTGTCCCAGGATGCATGGGGAGGGGTCAGCACTGGTGAGAGCACTGCAGGGGGGCCGGGCGTTAGGGGAGCCGCGGGGGCCGCAGGGTCTTCAGCGTGTCCTTCCCGTCTCATTTCCACTGGCTCACTGCTTCAGTAGGAGACAGCTTTCTAAAGTCAGGGCTACACTGGTCTTCAGATTTTCTGCTCAACTTCACTCTGTCGGCGCAGCCATGAGAAGAGACCCAGGAACGGCCAGCAGGAAGTGGACCAGGAGCCAACTCCCCAGCAAGCAGCCCTGTCTCCCACCCTGCCCCCTGCTCACTCCTGGAAGGAGACGGACGCTGGGGCTCTAGCAGGAATCCTGGCCCCAAAAGCACGTAGGAAAAAATTAGAATCTGTGCTTTTTAAAGGAACGCAGACTCAAAGGGCTGTGCTTCCCCACTGGGAGGGCAGAGAACCCACCCCACCACGTGGCCACATGGGGCTGATGGCCAAACCTCCACCTCTCAACTGGGGAACACGAATTACAATCCGACGCTCCAAAGGCAACTCACTTCTAAACGTCGTGTTCCTCAGCAACCTCTCATTTCCCGTCCTCCATCGCCCGTGCCCCCGTGCCCCATCCTCCAGCCATACCAACCTGCTGAGACGTTCCTGACTGCTCCGTGCGGTGTCAGGATTGGGCACCGGAAGTCTGTCCCATCAGCCTGGAGTGAGCTTTCTTGCCATCTCCCTTGCCGTTTGTTAGACCCAGCCCAGATTCCGTCTCCTTTTGCAAGGTTTTCACACCCTGCCCCAACGCCAGCAGAAACAAGCCTCTGCTTTGTGGTGCTGCAGCACCTGCACAGCCCTGGATTGTAGCTCCGACCTGTGGCTGCACACCTGTTGCCTCCAGTGGCCTACGAGCTGCCTGAGAACCAGACAGACACCTTTTTCTTCTGTCCCCACCACCTCTGACACAGCATGTGAAAGACAACGGGCTCTTGGTAATTATCAAATGAAAGCATACTGTGGGCACTCAACAAATGCTGACAAGGAAATGCAAACTGGTTGCCTGTTCTGTGCTAAGGAGGTAGAGTGGTGGTTCTCAGCTCTGGCTGCACCTGGGGGAGGGCAGCTTGCCAGCACCCCAACTCAGATTAGAACATTATCGGGGTTCCTCAAAAAGCTAAAAACAGAACTACCATATGACCCAGCAATTCCACTCCTGGGTATTTATCTGAAGGAAACAAAAACACTAACTCAAAAAGATGCCTGCACCCCAATGCACACATTCACTATTCACAACAGCCAAGACATGGAAACACCCTAAATGTCTCTCAGCAGAGGAATGGATAAAGAAGTGTGGTACATATATACAATGGAATACTACTCAGACATAAAAAAAAGAACAAAATAATGCCATTTGCAGCAACATGGCTGTACCTAGAGATTATCATACTAACTGAAGTCAGAGAAAGACAAACGCCACACGATATCAATGAATATGTGGAATCTTAAAAACAAAACAAACTAGTGAATATAACAAAAAAGAAACAGACTTGCAGATACAGAGAACAAACCAGTGGTTGGTTACCACTGGGGAGACGTAAAGGGGAAGCGCAAGATACGGGTATGGGATTAAGAGATACAAACTCTTATGTATAAAAAAATAAGCTACCAGGATATATTGTACAGCACAGGGAATATAGCCAAGACTTTATAATAACTGTAAGTGGAATATATTCTTAAAAATTGTGAATCACTACATCGTACACCTGAAACTTCTATAATATCGTACATCAAGAAAAACAACATCACTGGAATGTTCCAGAAGATCTCAAGGTAAATTTAATTAGCCAAGGGTGAGCCTGCTGTGCTGGAGAATAAAAGATGAGTAAGGCATGATTTCCCCTCCTTAGAGCCACTGACATGACCAAGCTGATTTTTCTCTCCAAGACAGGAAAAGAACAGTTCTCAAAGTGGGGTCCCAGGCACAGCAGCAAGGCCCTGCCTGAGAACTTGTTGGAGGCATAGATTCTGGAGCTCCATCCGAGAACTTTTGGAGGCACAGATTCTGGAGATCCGTTTGAAAACTTTTGGAGGTATATATTCTGGAGCTCCGTCCGTGAACTGCTGCATCGGAAGCTCCAGGGAGGGGCAGGCACTCTGTGCTCTAACACGACCTCCTGGGGACCCTGAGTGGGCTGCAGTGTGAGAACCACAGCTTTAGAATATGTCTCCCAAATCGTGACTCACTCACAGCCACATCAGAAAGGCCAGGTGTGGTGAACATGTATATTCCTGAACCCCTTTTCAGTGCCAATGACTCGGAGCCTTGGAAAGAGCTCACCTGTATCAAGAGTTGGGAGATGGACGCACATTTTATAAGCAGCTTCCCAGGTGCTTCTTAAGCTCACGGAGGAGTGGTAACCAGTGCACTAATACGATGGCTGTTCAGATAAATGCCATCTGTCCCACAGCCCTCCCCTCTCGAAGCATGGGCTTTGGTGAGTCAGGGGACAGTCAGAAAGTCGGGTCTGGCTGCTTTCTGTGCGCTCACCTTCCGATCTTCTGAACCTCCAATACTCAGGGTGACCTGGAAGGTTGCCCATGATCCTGCTTCAAAGTCTCTGGCTGGTTGATGCCCAGCTCCACCTGCACTTGGGCTTAGGGGGAGCCCTAATGCCACCCCCACTGGCTCCTTGCCAGTATCTCTCTGTACCCTCCTGCCTTGGGGAGGGACCTCCTCCAGCCAGTGGGGCCATCACCACTAACAGACATGGACAAGCATGGAGCCATCTGAGTCAGCTTTTAGCTCCACGCTGGGACCAGAGAGCTGCCAAGCCTTCCACCAACACACGTTTAATAATCATAAAAGCCCCGCTTGTGAGCTGATATTTCACTTTGTGCACATGTAAGTGAACACGTGAACTTCTCAGCTGCTAGCTCGACAAGTGTAATTATACCCCGCATTCCATTTTTATTCCATTGGTGAAGCCGAGCCAGACCTGGAGGGAAACGGGGACCTGTCCCACCGAGGACAGCTGAGGCCAAGCTCCGTTTCCTGTTGATGCTCTTGTGATGGACACCGAGCCAAGCTGCCCCTTTGGACTCACCAGTGGAAAGTTCTCATCAGGCTCTCGGCAGCTGCCCGCTCTGCTGTGCACAGTGCCTGCAGTGGCTGGTTAATTGGAGAATATTAGGCCTCAGCCTTCGTGGGTGGGCAAGAATGTGCTTGTCGGGGAGACCAGCCATTTCCAGATTTAGGAAGGAAAACATCTTGCTGTCAGAGCACCTGGTGAGCCCCACTGGGCACAGCACATGCTGAACTTCATCCACTTCTCACCACCTCAGGACCACAAAGGATGACCAAAGTCACAGAAACAACCACATGGCGGACGGGAAGGCCCATGAGAGAGTGGTGAGGGCAGTGATCTTCAAACTGGGTTTCAAGGAACCCTAAAGTGCCTCAAGGAGCCCATGGGGAGAAGGCGCTGGAGCACCTACTGATGGTTGGTTGGATGACTTTGGGCAATGAATTCCCTTCTAAGCCTCGCTTTCCTCATCCGTAAAATGGAGGTAATCGTGTCTACTTTGCCTACTTTGTAGAATTATTTTGTGGATTGAATGAAACACCACCTAGGCATGAGTGACAACTTGATGCCCTTGTACCTACTTTAACCCTGGAATGTGATTTGACAGAGAGGGCAAAGGGCGTTTCAGGAGAAAGGATGGCCAGGTGGCAGGTGCGTGCATGCCATGTGCTGGGTAAGAGGCACCCACCCAAGTGGATGGCGGGGCTCCACAGCGTCCCAGCACTGGCATCTCTGACAGCTCCCATGGCCCCAACTCGTTTCTAGGACAACCAGGCTTCTCCTTTCATTTGCTTCCTGGACCCACACTGATCAGTGTCAGGCAATGGGTTTCTCTTTAGCATCTTTCTCGATTTAGGGTGAGGACACACTCTAGAAAAAATATTATCTGAGTGCCAGGAACATTCAGTCCTTGTAACAGCATATTAAGCTGCTTTGTTACTCCTAGCAATGGTCATGATGATAATAAGACCATCTTTATCATCACCACCATCACCATCTGGTTATCTAACCTTCCCAGCACCCTTGTGTTAGGAACAGGATTACATCCATACAGGGAAAAACTGAAGCCCAGAGAGTAATCTGTCCTCGGCTTCATATCCTGGCCGTGCTGGGATTTGAACCCAGACTCCACAGCTGACGTCTCAGCCAGAGATGCTTCTACACCAGTTTCAGTGCCACAGGGCGCCTGGAGGCTACTTTAGCACCACCTACTCTCCATTGGCCCCACAAACGCAATGTAAATGAAGGGGATGGTGGTACTGGATCCCAGAGTGGTGAGGGAAGCTGGAAACGGTGGTCTCTTCGCTGGGCACCTTGCCCCTCTGCATAAAATCTGAGCTCTCTTAGGAAGAAAGCAGGGGAGGGAGTTGGGTATTAGGACCCCTTTGAGACTGAAAACTCGGCTTTGGTGTGTGCTAACACCATCATGGCCCCGCCTTCCCCACCGAGGGCCTTTGTGAGCGGGGGCTATGGTCCCACAGTCCCTTTGGGGACCAGGATATTAAAGGGTGTATCTGCACGGAAGCCCAGGGATAAGGGAAGAGCGGCTGCATCTTTTCTGAAGGCAAGAAAAATCTCCCAGTCCTATAATTCACTCCAGAACTATGGCCTGAGTTCTTTGTAGTGATCCATGTGATACGTCTCCAAGCTCGTGTAGGACTGGGGGTGTGGGAAAGATGGTTTTCATTCATTAGAATTCCTGAGGAGACCCATTCTCCCTCTAAATTCCCCCCTCAAACATGGACCTTCTAAGGAATTTCCTTGAAGGAAATTCTCCAATATGTCCTATTCATCGAGAAAACACAGTCCATGTCACTTCGGAGAACATTCAACAAGGCAAGTTCATAGCTTTGGAATCCATTAGACATAGCAAGGAAAATTCATCCTCAGGCCCCTTGGAAAGTATTTCCAAACAGATTGTAAAGTAGGTCCAGTGTGGCTGTTCACCAGCCAGAGACGTGTCTGCATCCAAGTGTGCCTTTGTTCTTCCCTCTGCAAGCCTGAGATCCTTAATCCCTGTCGTGTTGCCTCCAAGACACACACAGCTCTGTGCCTCTCTTTCCAGGTTGCCATGGAGGTGGGTACGGAGACTGTGCCAAAGATGGAGCTGGGAAAGGCCAAGAGGTCTGACTCATGAGATAGGAGCTCCAACCTGGCCATTGCTTAGCCCAGCACAGAGGAAAATGCCACAAGAGCAAGTCCAGACCCCAGGTACATGCTCGTCAACCCCTCAGGTCTCCTATTCATGGATGCAGGCTGCAAATGTGACGGGACACATGTCCTGTAGTCACTGGGTGCCCTGGTTTCCATAGCTGCTCCTCCACTAGCACGGTGACTCCTCAGAAGGGGCTCTCCATGGTCACAAATGTGAATACAAGCAAAACTGCACTTTCCTTATTGGAAATACAGGCTGGGGCTTCCCTGCCTGGCGGTTCCCTCCACGTGCAAGGAGTCGGCCAGCGGGGCACTGCAGTGGACGAAGTCCCTGAGAGAATCCCACCTCCCATCTCGGACTTGGAAATCTGGAGTCCCCTTCATTCATTCATTGATTCTATAAATATATTGAGCATATTCTATACACCAGGCATGGCCCCAGGCAAGGAAGTGTGGCAGGGAATGAGGCAGATTAAGTCCCTGCCCTCGTGAAGTTTACATTCCAACAGCAAAGTGGTGTGTAGCCAATGCCAGGGAGGCACAGTGCTCTGGGGAGGGTGTTTCCCTGGGTTGGGAGCTGTGAGCAGGGCAGACACAGGGGCCTCAAGGCCTGTCTGTGCTTACAACTTCACTGTCTTTACTGCCCAGGAGAAGTGAATCCATTGTATGACTTCAAACAGTAGTTTTCCTAACCAAAATGGTTCAGTCTTTCTCTGTTCATGATGTAGAAATGCAGTGCACTCTGATCAGCCCCTTACTTTCACTACGGGGCCAGTGGAAGCCAAGGGATTAAGTTTGAAATGAAAAGACCTGGTGTTATTTTTATTACAACATCTCCAGAGATGACGGGTCAATTTCATCTTGCCAACTTCCAGTAATTGGTACTGAATCCCAGACATCCTGTGTCAAGAAGAAATGAGACGCTAGCTGCAGATTCTGGGTGAGAGTGTCACTAAGGCCTGCCCCGAGCCCAGGAGAAAGGGCAGCTCGTGTGTACAGTGTGCCCTGGCCCAGGTCTAGATGGGCAGTCCCACTGACACAGAACCCTCTGCAGATCTGAACATATTAGCAGACTTGTTAAAAAAAGTCTATCTATAAAATTAACTAAAGTATGTTGATTAAACAAGGTACATATCACACAACTCTGCAGGGAGAGGAAGAGACAGGATGGTGTCAGGTGCTAAAAATATCCCACAGACCCTCCTAATCTATCACAATTTTCCAAAGGGTGGAGCCACTGAGCTGATTAGCGACAGGAAGGAGAGTTGGGGTGGCTCATGTGTATGTTCCATTTCTAGCATTCAGATGCCAGTTTCCTCATTTGGGGGAAAAAGTGTTTAAAACAGATAAATCAGAAGGAAGAAGGAAAGCTATTCAATTAATGCTGTCAAGGTTACAAGGGTCACAGAATTAACATTGCAGAACTTTGATATGGAGATGCTCTACATGCTTTGTGCAGCCTGTTTGAAGTTTCTGACCACTGCCACCATCACCACCACCAGCACCACCATCACCACCACCAGCACCACCATCATCACCACCATCATCACCACCAGCACCACCACCAGCACCAGCACCAGCACCACCGCCATCATTGTCACCATAATTATCCCCGTAATCACCATCACGAGTGCTGTCATTACCATTACAGTGATTAATGTCCACAAGCAGCCCAGAGTCGTTGTGAGAGTCTAGAGCTGCCTGAGTTGGGTTGGCAGGGCAGACACTGGGGGGAGCCTCGTAAATGGCGCTTTCCTCTCTGGCTCCTCAGCGCGCAGCCGTGGGTAACCAGGAGCCAGGCATTTTATGCACCAGCTGTAGCACCACCTCTGTCCCCCAGTTCTACCCAGAGCCTGACCTCGTGAGTCAATTACAGCTGCTTTCATTGTGCTTGTCGGCTGCCAGCCTCCACCCGGCCCCGCGTTCAACAAA
This sequence comes from Hippopotamus amphibius kiboko, assembly GCF_030028045.1. NCBI lineage: Eukaryota > Metazoa > Chordata > Mammalia > Artiodactyla > Hippopotamidae > Hippopotamus > Hippopotamus amphibius. The sequence goes on along the minus strand of NC_080201.1, from coordinate 2,462,641 downwards.
GGGTGGATTCCCATGAACGCGCTTCTTTATTGCCAGCTGGTTCCGATTAGAGATGAACCAGTAAAGCAAGGGGTAATACAGTCGCAGTGTGTTCCTAAATGTAGCGCTTTTCCATGTGTTTTGATTTACCGGTTGACCAATAAAATCCAGCCCTTCAACAAGGTGGATTCCATACCTCACATGTTTTGCTTATTTTGGTAGATGCAGCTTTTTAGAGATTGAAAAAAGATGGGGATGACTTAGGTTGATAACATCTCTTGGAGTGTGCGAGCGAGCGTGCGTGCGTGTGTATATGCAAGTTGGTATATGTGTGTGCGTGAGTGTAGGGGTATATGTGTGAGTGTGTGAGTGAGCGTGTATGTGTGTGGGCGTCCGTGTGCATGACGGACTGTGTCAGAAGCTGGTCCCTCTGGCAGGGTATTAGGCATTGATTTCAGAGCATCTAATATTTCTATCCACATTCTCTCTGTCGGCGCCCTCGGTTAAACGGACTAGGAATCTAAGAAGAAGTAAACAGTGGCGTTTCCTCCCCGCATTTTGTTAACTGGGCCTTTCCCTCCAAAACATCGACCTTCCACCTGCTCATCAGCTCCCCTCTGAAGGCAGCTGTCACTCAACAACGTCCCTTGCCCTTGCACTGGACAGAATTGTTGACTCTTCAGGCACCGTGACTTTTATCTGAAGCAGAGAAAGCCCCACACAGCAGCTTTCTGGCCTGGGAGAAGCTCTGTAGGGTTCCAGTTGGAATGAAGGACTGTGTCTTAAACACAAAGAAATGGCTTGGGTAAACTAGTACCAGGATGCTTTGGGTACCACTCAGAAGGCCCTAACTCAGTCTAGAACAGGAGCCAGTGATGGGAGGGAGCTTCCTAACCCGCAAAGCTCCGTGAGCCCCTCTCTCCTTGCATCTGTGCTCTGTTCCACAGGGGCAGCCTGAGTGTCTGAGACGGCGCTGTTCACAGCTGAACCTCCAGCCAAGTGCGGTGCTGGCTTGCAGCTGGTGCTCAGTGTATGTTTGTACATTGGATGCATGATCAGAGAGGGCACGGGGAGAGTCCTAGGAGAGGTTTTCTGAGGGAGTCGGATTTGGACCTGAACGTTGGGATCACAAAACTGGAAGGGGACTTGGAGATCACCCAGCCTGGTCTCCTGCGATGCATGGAGTACTGTGGTTTCAAGAACACGAGCATTTTTTGCTATAATCTATCATTCATTCATTCAGAAACAAAACTACAATGATGAGTCCCTGCCCTCATGGAGTTTACCCTCCAGTGGGAAAAACAGAAAATCAACAAGTAAACAAGCAGGAAAAACAGGTGATGAAGCAAAGCACCACACAGAGTGATCAGGGAAGGTGTCTCTAGAAATTCCTGGTGAAGCCAAACCTGAGGGAAAGACGGGAAAAGCATTCCAGGACACAGCGAGTGAGCAGGTGATGCTGAGGTGCACCAGGCAGGGAACCACTGCCCAGGGGATGGGGAGCACCTGCGGGTGTCAAGCACGAGAGTAGGCTTGTCTGAAATCTGTGCCCCCAACATGTGCTCAGGCCTTTAGGTATGAGGATGGTCATGGCCGCGGGGCAGACGTGGATCTTTGCATGATTAAAACTTAATCATGCAAGTTTTTTCTCCATTTCCCTTAAACTTAGCAAGTTTTTCTGGCATTCAAAGACGGAAAAGCAATCCAGTACAAATATTCCTTACTTGTATCTTTGTGAAAGACAATGTGCAGAGGAAATGTCCGGTTGCTTCCTTTTCCAGGGGTCACTGCAGAGGCTGAACTCCACCTCTCATCCAATCGCAGCGTCCCCAGTGCTCGGGCAGAGTCATCACTCTCAGGAGGAGGATGGAGATAAGGTCAGTCTTGCCATTGGGCCAACCTGTGTGAAGAGGGCACTCTATTGTTTTAAGGTAGTTCAAAGGTGGTGGAAAAAAAGCCCTATAAAAACAGGCAGGAGTTTATTAAAACTCTGGTGAGGATAAAGTTGCAGACACAGGGATTCAGTCCTGGGCATGGTTCATGGGCTAATTTCTTTCTGCTCCTGGGTGGAGAGGTTTCACCGGATAGAAGCACCGAGCAGATGGAGCCAGCCCAAGTTCTGCTGTGCAAGCTTTGCCTTACCCTCCCCAGCAAATGGGACCACGTCCTCTGTGCGTTAAGTCTCCCACAGGAGTGATTCAATTTCTCACTCACAGTGATGGTCCTAGTAAGACCATCAGTATGCAAATAGGTGGGGGAGGGGCTGTTCAGCTTCCCACTCAGTACCCAATATTTAACGCCAGCCCACCACGAGGAGGCTGGGGAAGATTCTGCCTGGTGTGATCCACACTGGGGGCGCAGGGAACCCTCTCCGGGGAAGGTGGCACCTGAGCTGGTGCTTTGTCACTTGTACTGTTTCACTCTATTACAAAAGTTTCCTGTTGAAAGCTTAGAAAATAGAGATGAGCAAATAGAAGATTAGAAATCACTGAAATTACAGTGATCATGTACTTCATAATTGGGGCATATGAATAATGACACGACGGGGAAACTGGGCACAACCTAGGGACCTCAGGGCCCCCTATTTCTAATGCTGCTCCCAGGGGCGACCACTGTTGACATTTTGGAGTGTGAGCTCCTGCAACCCTGCAGGGGCGGATGGAGAAGAAGCATTCTGCTGCTGCGTGAATTCTTGAGAACTGCCCAGTGAAGCAGCTGCCTTTATGTCCCTGCCCTCACAGCAGAAACAGTACAGAGATTTTCAGAAAGGAGTCAAGTGCATGGGTGAAGTGTATGTACACACATGCCTGTGCCTCATTGGGGTGAAAGCCAGGAAGAAAACAATATACTTGTATTTTAGGTCTATGCTCAAGGCAAACTCACATCCCACTGAACAGTCACTGTCTGATACTAACCATTTTCATTACCTCCATCATATGAGGTTTGTAACTATTGATGATGATGGTGATGGTAGTGAGGCTGCTGACAATCATGATGGTGGTGGTGGTGGTGCTGGTGGTGGTGGTGGTGGTGATGATGGTGGTGGTGGTGCTGGTGGTGGTGGCGGTGATGATGGTGGTGGTGCTGGTGGTGGTGGCGGCAGTGGTGGCGGTGATGGTGGTGGCAGTGATGGTGATGGTGGTGGTGCTGGTGGTGGTGCTGGTGGTGGTGGTGATGGTGATGGTGGTGATGATGGTGGTGCTGGTGGTGGTGGTGGCGGTGATGATGGTGGTGATGGTGGTGGTGGTGGTGGCAGCGGTGGTGGCGGCGATGGTGGTGGTGGTGGTGGCGGTGGTGACGGTGGTGGTGATGGTGGTGGTGGTGATGGTGGTGGTGGTGATGGTGGCGGCAGTGGTGATGGTGGTGGTGGCGGCGGTGATGGTGGTGGTGGCAGTGATGGTGATGATGGTGGTGATGGTGATGGTGATGGTGGTGGCGGTGATAGTGGTGGTGCTGATGGTGGTGGTGGCGGCGGTGATGGTGGTGGTGGTGGTGGCAGTGGTGATGGTGATGATGGTGGTGGTGGTGGCGGTGACAATGGTGGTAATGACTAGCTCACAGGTGCCAGGCCCTGGTCTAAGCCCTTTGCATACATTAACCTCTTTAGTTCTCATCATTGGCCTGTGCATGAGGAATTATAATTACCTCTGTTTCACAGATGTGGAAACTAAGGCCTACAGAGTGAAGTCCCTTGTTCAACCTCAAGAGTGACATTTTAGAAAAACTCATTCTGGGAGTAGTGGCACAGAGGAGTTAAAAGGTTTTTGTTTCTTTGGAAGCAGTAAACATGACTATAAAAACTTGTGTTTCAGCTCATTTGGAAACTGAAGGTCAGCAGGGTCTCCTTGCCTTTTCTTTATTTCTTGCCTTTTTATGTATTTCTTTTCAAATATTTGAGCCTCCATTTCACTGACAGTCTGTGAAAAATATTTGTCCCTTTCGAGGTGTTTATTCATCCTGGAAAACTGGCTGCCATCCAAATGCTGTGTTTTCCAGCTATCAGTGTAAACTAAGGATTCACATTCTCAGAACACTTAGGTATTGTCCATTTGTTAAAAACCCTTTAAAGCACACGCTGTTTACTTTATTGCTTTTACCTTGTTTATTGTACCAAAAAACAGCACAAATACAAAATGGAAAACAGACAAGACAGACGGAGTGCGTTTAGCATTTTCCATAGATCCTCGACGTTTTCCAACAACTTGCAAGCGGAGGTGAGATGAGTGAAGAAATGGCCCATGGTGGTCTGCACACAGCAGGGAGCATCTGCGCCACGGGGCATCACCTGGGATGCAGGTGTCCACTGGGAGCAGCAGCCCGTGGGTCCCAACTGGGCTTGTGCTCCGTGCGGACCTTTCTCAAACCTTCATGGTCCTTCAGGAGGGCCCCAGGCTGCTTGCCCAGGGTAAAACTGGGGGGAAAGCTGGAATCCAGGGACCAGAGGAATTTCAGTCTCGGGCAGGGAATGAGCAGAAATTAAACATGTCATGTGGAACATTCTGTGATGGGTGACAGCAGAGACCATTCCGTAGTGTTTTCCTTCTCCTCATATATTTCTTTCTCCCCCTGCCACGTAGGCTGGGGCCAGGTGACTAGTTCTGGCCAATGGACTGTGAGCAGTGACCCCTGGCACTTTGGGTCAGAGGCACTTAGGGCAGGACTGAGTTCCTGACACTCTCTCACCTCCTGGCTGTGCCCAGAGTGAAGCCTCCATCTGTCCGGGTCCCTAACTGCTGATTGGGAAAGAGGCCTCAAGGAACTTCTTTGAACATGGACCACAGTGAGAAGTAGACCTTCATTGTGTGACATCACTGAGATTTGGGGGTTAAGTTGTCACTTGCCCGTCCCACTGATACCAAGGGGCAATCACACAGTGCCCTGAGGTGCCGGGGAAGGAGGAGGGCAGAGATGGTGGCCAGCAGGAGGTCCCCGGCCGCGAGGGGTAAACTGAGCCCCAAAGGAGTTGGCCGGGTGACAAATGGAGGGAGAGCATCCCCGCAGAGGGAGCAGCTTGTGGAAATGCTGACAGGAGAGAACCTGGCGCATCCAGGGAAAGGTGGAAGGTCCAGCAGGAGGGGAGGGGAGAGTGCAGGTGTGGCTCACAGGTGGCGGGAGCTGGGACCCTGAAGACCATCCTAAGGTCACAGTCTTAGCTCAGGCTGCTGTGACAAAGTACCGCAGGCCAGGGGGCAGGAACCACAGACACGCTTCTCACGGTTCTGGAGGCTGGAAGCAGGAGATCAAGATGCCAGCAGATTTGGGTCCTGACACGATCCCTCTTCCTGGTTTAGAGAACCGCCTTGTCCCTACGTCCTCTCCTCGTCCTCTTCTCATGAGGGCGCTGATCCCGTCATGAGGGCCTCACCCTCATGACCTTATCTACACCTCATCACCTTGGAATTACACTGGCAAACACCACCACGTTGCGGGTTAGGGCTTCACCGACAAATCTGCACGGGGTGGGGCGGGGGGTGGGGGACACCAGTGTACGGCACCATGGACACCGGGGGCGGGTCACTGGGACGCTCTGAGTGGGGGCGACACAACCACGCTGTGTGGTGGTCCATGCGGCCAGGGGCTGGAGAGGAACAGACTGGAGGGGAAACCCCAGCTCCTTCTTTCACCCCTTCACACACGTATTCCACTAATACGTACTGAGGACCTACTACGTGCCAGGCACTGTTCTAGGCACTGGGAACACAAGCAGGGAGCAAGACAGACCGAGAGCCCTGTCCCCGTGGAGCTCACATGTAGAGAAACGCGGGGTTGGGGGCATGGGTTCTCTTCTGCGTGTATGTTGTATGCCCGTAAAATGCTCAGCGCACTAAGGGGATCTGTAGTCCAGATAAAGGTCTGACAGTACATCCAGGGACAGTCCCTGGGGAGGTGGACAAGGACCAGGCCACCTCAAAGCCTGGGGCTCCCCAGCCTCCAGCCCTCTGCCGCCTCCGCCAGGGGCTCACAGACAGGTGTGCTTCCCCAATGGTCCTCAAGGCACTTTCACGGCGCCTGGGTGACGTGTTTGAAATGTATTAACTGGTTTGTACTTATAATAATGTCTTTTAAGGACTTCCCTGGTGGCACAGTGGTAAAGAATCCGCCTGCCAATGTAGGGGACACGGTTCTATTCCTGGTCCAGGAAGATTCCACATGCTGTGGAGCAACTAAGCCCGTGCGCCACAACTACTGAGTCTATACTTTAGAGTTTGCAAGCCATAACTAATGAGCCCACAAGCCACAACTACTGAGCCCGAGGGTCACAGCTACTGAAGCCCGTGCACCTAGAGCCCATGCTCCACAACAAGAGAAGCCACCGCAATGAGGAGCCTGTGCACCACAACGAAAAATAGCCCCTGCTCGCCGCAACTAGAGAAAGCCCATGCAGCAACAAAGACCCAACACAGCCAAAATAATAACTAAAAGTATCAAAACTTTAATTAAAAATTAATGTATTTTACGACAAACGTTACATAACCAACACAAATAACTGTACTGTTTATAATGAAGTTGAATAAAAAGAGGAGGGTGTCCATTCAAAGTCGATTTGAAGAAAATATTAATCAAAAGAGTCACTGAAGACACGGCAGGCTGGCTAGTCCCAGCACAGCCGGGAGGGGGGCAGCAGCCCCCCCACCCCAGCTGGAGCCAGCGCCGCACGTGCAGGAGGGAAGGGCCATTGCCCAGCCCTCCAGGGCTCCTTTTCCTCCTCCATGAAATTAGCACAAAACCTTTCCCAATCACCAGATGATCTTATCCCATCAGTACTGCAGTGACTTCTTATCGTGCAGACCAAAGCCCATTTCAAAACTCATCCCACAGAGCGTCTGAGCGAGAAAAAGAACAGAAGAGAAAAATGAAATGGGGAGATGCAGGCTGCCCTGTGAACTGGTTCTCAGACAAGCAGACAGAAGCAGGTGGTGGGTATCCTCTGAGAACCTGGAGGCTTGGGTGACAGGCACGTGGTCTGCCCTGGGCACCGAGGTCCACAGTGCCAGGGGAGGGCAGTTTCTACAGTAGAGAGCCACAGCTTCTGGTGGACCCTGCTGCAGGGACCCACCGGTGCCCTGTGTGCAGGGTGGGGACGTGGACCCTTCCCTTGATCACCTCCTGTCTGGGCACCGTGCCCACAGATGGAATGGATGTCATCAACTCTTGGTGTTTATTTTTGGCTTTTTCCACTGCACATGAAGTCAGCTATCGGGCCAGACACCTTTTGCTTTTTTAATTTAGGCTGGTCTGTGACTCCAGCGTTGAGATGGGATCTAAGGACAGGCTCTATCTGCGTTGACACAGAAGTGCCAACTGTGTCTCTTTGATGACAAGATAAAAGCAGTTTTCAAAAAAGGGGAGAGCACACGCAAAGCAGAGGTGGGGCCTCGCTGCTGCGGAGGGTCCTAGGGAGGCGGCCACTGAGCCGCGTCTGCAGGAGATGGAGGGATGTCGTGACCTCCTGGCAAAGCCTTGAACTTCTTTCCTTCTCTGTTTCCACCAAGACACATGGTAGGTGGTGGGGCGGCTGAGCCCCTGGCGGGCAGGGCAGAGAAGCACAGCTTCCTGCAGGCCCCACAGCACACCCAGCAGCCAGGGTCTTAGAGGATGCTGCTGCCTCCTTGGCTGTGTTGGCCCAGAGGTACTTATTTGTTCAGCAGATGCCTGCTGCCACCTCTCATGTGCTCTTATGTTCTGGGGACCCTGTCCCCATGGGGCTTCCCATCTGGGAAGAGGGCACACCCTGTGACCCACAGACTGTCTCAGAGCAAGGGTGGTCCTGCTCGTCCCCCGTGCTCCCCTGGTTCCCTCCCACCCCTCCAACTTGCCTCCTGGGCTGACGTTCCCACGCCTGACCTGAAATAGCGGGGTTCCCCAGGGCCCAGGCCGGCTCTCTTCCTGCTCCGTAGCTGGACCAGGTCTCCTCATTGACCCGCAGAGTTCCACCAAGCCTCTCTGTGCTGACCGTTTCCAAACAGAGCTCAGCCCTCTCCCCTGACCTCCCTCCAGCTGTGTCCCCTGGAATCCATCCCACCCACCTGTCCATCACTTGGGCAACCGTGCGTTGGGTTGGGGGGCACTCCCTCCACCTGCGAATCTGTGCCGACCCTTAGCCCAGGCCATGGTCACCGCTGGCCTGGATCTACCTGGAGCACAGCACTGGCCTCCCCTGCACTCCCCATCCCACTCACGCCCCTGTTTCCCCTTCCTCTGTCTCAGCCCAGCAGCAGGAGTTGTCCTTGCAACACCCAAGTAGATCTGACAGCAAATGCAAGGGGTGGTTTAAACACCGGAGCCAATATTCCAGCATCCGTGCTTCTCATGTCCAAACCAGGCGATGCCCTCTGGCTGAAAGAGGGTGACCGCCCTCACAGTGTTCTCACGGCCCATCCGTCCTGGTCCCAGAGGCCTGTCGGGCCACTGCTATGAACGGGCTGGCGGCCCCCAGGCACCCACTGCCCCCGGAGCCTGGGCGACCCACCAGCACAGGCAAGGGTGAGTGTGAGCCACGGTTCACACCTGACCCTGCTGAGCACTGGAGCCCTCCCGCCCCCGTGCAAGTCGGTTGCTTTAACTTGGAGGCAGCACGACCCACAGACGACCGAACTGCTCTTTCAAGGAGTCTTCCTTTCATAACTGTTCTTAGTTGGGCGCTTACCAGCCGATGTTAGAACTTACTTCGAGGAGAAAAAGGTCAGCCCCACTGCACACAGGACCAGGGCCCTGCCCCCGTACTGCCACTCCCAGCCAAGGGCCCAGAGTAAAGACGGCACTCACTGTCCCCTGGCAAGACAGACACATGGGCCAGGGCACCAGGAACCACAGAGGGCTGATGGCCTCACCTGAGGGCCCACGCGGCTGACGGCCCTTGGAGCCCTACACGTGCTCACAGCCCCGCACACACATGCACATTCACACACGCCTGTCCTCCGCAGCTCCCTGCACACACTCTGGGTGGGAACGGTGTCTGTCCACCCGAGGATAGGACCTGGACGTGCCCACCTCCATGCCAGTGCCAGAGGAGGGTCGGCACGACGCCGAGGCCCCTGCTCTCCATCAGGGTGTCCTCGGGGCCCCCACTCGTGCTGACCTCTGAGGAGGCCCTGCCACTGGCCACGGCCACGGCCACCCAGCGGGGGCTCCTCGGCCAGCACTTGCCCAGCCAGGCGGGAGGGTCCAGAGTTGGGCAGAAGGTTGAGGTCGGTGCGATTTCAGAGGGCGCGCTGGCAAACCCGTGAGCAAGGACAGGGCAGGAGGAATTCCATCCTCCCCTCCCTCCGTCCTGCCTCTGTTTACTTTCTCCACTCGGTGGATAAACATCAGACAAGCAGGAGCTCCCGCGTGCTGGGCTGAGGGACACAGACGGACGAGCGACGCGTCAGTGCTGGCCCTGACCTGGGCAGCACACAGAGGCACCTGTGGCCCCGTCCCTTCCACCGCTGTGTTCCCCCGGCACAGGGCCAGGGCGGTCCTGTCCAGGCCACAGGCAGGACCAGCTGAGACCACAAACCCCGCCCGAGGCCACGCTGGGCAAACCCTGCCCCGGGTGCTGCTGGGCCTGAGGCCGCCCTGTGGCCACCGCAGCACGGGGGCCACGGACGTCCGTCAGCCCCGGCTGGGCAGGCGAGAAGCCCCGAGGTGGCTGGTGGGGCCCCTGCAGCACGAGGTAAATGCCCTGGCGTCCGAGGCCCTCGTGTGTTGCCAGAATCCCTGGCAGAGCCGCTGGGAGCCCACAGCAGCGGGCAGCGCTGTCCCCTCCCACCTCTCCCGCGCCCCTGGTCTGCCGCCCCGACCCGAAGATCTTTGCCGACTGTCAGGAGTGAGTACAGCCGGGAATGGCGGCCGGGGGAGCCCAGCGTCTGGTGGCCCCACAGCACAGGACGTTCTAGGTCCCCTTTCCTGGCCCCTGGTCCTTCTGTAGTTGAGACAGGAATGGCGCCAAGAGGACAGGCTCTCCAAGGACTGTCGCACAGTCCCCCGTCTCTTTTTAGGGACGTTTGAGAAAATCTGGAAAAGTAGAAAAGGTGGCCCAGGCCACGCGTGTCTGCTCCTGGCTCAAGCTCGGCAGAAGGTGGGGGACATTCAAGGTCCTCTGGTGTCCCAAGGTCAAGAGATCACGGACTGTGTGGCCTCAGGCAAGTCACCCTCTCTAAGTCTCAGTTCTCCGGTTACAAAATGAGAGATTTGGACGAGCCTGGGGGTCGAAGCCTTCAGCCGTGTCCCCCGCTCCCTGACTGCAACCTCATGTGTGGAGGTACGTCCGCGTGGGGCCCCAGGGAAGCAGCGGCCGGGATGGAGTCAGGCAGCGGGGCTGTGCAGGGCTGGAGCCGACGTGCCGGGCCGGGGACGGGGGCGGAAGAGCGGGCAGAGCCTGGACCCCGGAACCCGAGGAGCCTGGAGTAACCCAAAGCCTCGGCCTTGCGTGCAGCTCCGGGGAGGTCTCCCGAGGGACGGAGGCCCCTGGAGGGTGTCCCCAGTGGAAGAAATGGTCCCACTTTGTGCTTCTGCTGTGCTTAGCCATTGGCTGCCCAGGAGGTGAGCAGCCTCAGCCAGAAAGTCGAGGCAGGCCCTGCCGTTGCCCACAGCCGGAGGCCACCAGCTGCCCCCACTTGCTGTGGTGGGGTCTCTCCGGCAGGGGGATCTGAGCCACACACCCCCATGGGCTGCAGCCAAGGGGCGTGAACTTAGTTTGTTCCTTTCAAAAGCACGTAGTATTTATCAAACATTTAAGAACATAAGCCTCCACCAATAAACTCCACTTCTAGGGATTTACCTAATGCATCTACTCGAGCCTCTGTATGAAGAGATAAAAACATTGTCCCAGTGTTGTTTGTAACAACCCGAACATCCGGTATCAGGAGAGGGGCGCCATACCTTGTGGGCATCCAGACAGAGCACTACGCAGCCAGTTAAAAGAACAAGGCTCTGCTCGCGTGGCGGCAGCGTGAGCTCCAGGAGAGCCTGCTGAGCGGCACAAGAGGACATGCGGGGCGTGGGGCGAGCAGGCTGCCGTCTTGTGAGCAGAGGGAGGATGGCCACCCGCTACGATGGAGAGGAACCGCTGAGTGAAGAGCAGGCTCTGTCCTCATGGGAGGTGGACTCACCATCCTGATTTACTCGAAGGCCTTACTGCTCTGAAACTACATTTATCTCCCGGCTGCGGCTCACACAGCTTCTCTTCACGGTAATGAGTTAATGAACGGCCGCGTGCCGGCAGACACAGAGCCCTCCCGCTCCCAGCGAGTATGTTCTGGTTTCCAAGACGCTCTGAAGGACAGAGAAGCAAGGGCACGCCGAGGCCCGGCTGGCGTGCACTTCAGCCTCTGAGCCTTTCTCCTCCTCCTCGCCCCCTCGCAGACTTGCCTGCGAGCGGAAGAAATGAACGATGGCACTTTCGGCGCGTGAGGATCTGTTTATCCCTTATGTCCTTACTGTTTAGTCAGCATTACACTTGTTCGAAATGCTTTGTTTACTCTCGACCCAACGCCCGAGGAGAGGCAAACTGTTTATTCAAAGCTGAGAACTCCCAAGAACGAATCGTTGTCACGAGCGAGGTGTCACCCCAGAAAGATCAGCCTTCTCAGAACAGCGCGGCCTCCAGGCCAGCCAGAGAGTCCTGGAGGTGAGGCCCCCTCTCACACTCACGCACAGCCTCGCACACTCACAGCCTCCCCATTACACATGCACACCCTTACATACTGACACCCTTACACACACTCACAGCCTCCCCTTACACACTCACTGCCTTACACATTCACACCCTTACACACTCACAGCCTCCCCACTACACATGCACACCCTTACACACACTCACAGCCTCCCCATTACACATGCACACCCTTACACACTCACACCCTTATACACTCAGCCTCCCCATTACACACTCACACCCTTACACACTCATACCCTTACACACTCAGCCTCCCCATTACACACACACAGCCTCCCCATTACACATTCACACCCTTACACACTCACAGCCTCCCCATTACACACTCAGTCTCCCTATTACACACTCACACCCTTACACACACTCACAGCCTCCCCATTACACACTCACACCCTTACACACTCACACCCTTACACTCAGCCTCCCCATTACACACTCACAGCCTCCCCATTACACATTCACATCCTTACACACTCACAGCCTCCCCATTACACACTCACAGTCTCCCCATTACACACTCACAGCCTCCCCATTACACACTCACACCCTTACACACTCACACCCTTACACACTCACACTTATACACTCACATATGCAGACAACAAAGACTACTGTCTCTCCCTGCAATGGGTTTTTCCCTGATTCCCTAGAACTTTCCCATTTATTTCCTGTCCTTGGGAAAGGGAAATTTCTAAATCCTTTTGGGGTTTCTCATTCAGTCCTGACAAATGAGAGCACGAGAAGAACTTGAAGCCCACCATATCACCAAATATGGGATAAAAATGTGCCCCTTCCCCTCCCCGGCTCCCCCGGGCATGACCACAGGCTACCTAAGGCCCGGGAGGGCTGTTCTTCCCTCCTGTCCTCCCCAGCTCCCAGCAAATGCCAAACTGGCTGGGTGGCCACACAGCCAGTGAAACCCAGGATGCCACTGGCTGCCCTTCAAAAACAATACAGGGCTTTCTTTAAAGCCGGCCTGACCCGCCCTGTGCCCCTGCCCCTGCCCTGATTGACAGGGCCCCTGGGACCCACGGGTGAGGCCCCCAGCAGGGCTGTGGCCTTTTCGGGGGGTCAGAGCCCCCAGCAGATTATCGGGATGGTTCCGTGGGGACCCATCTCTCAGACGTCCCTGTCAAGGTTTCCTGCCTCTTCGGACGCAGCAGAGGGGCTGGTGGGCGAGGGGGCTCACCCGCTGTGCGGCCCCCCCCGTCCCCTCATCGAGCACACAGACCACCCCTAGGAATGCCCTTGTTTTCATCCCGGGGCCCCGGTGCTGGACACAGTCTGCGAGCCCTGGGTGGTACGTTGGCCACGGCGCTGACCCTGAGCCGTGACTGTCACCACAGACCCCCCTGAAGAACGAGCCCATATCCTCGCCATGACCGGTGCACCCCTGCAGCCTTATCTCGCCCCACAGCTGCTCCCCTTTCTGGAGGGGCACCCCTGGAACCACCCAAGGGCACAGGAACCGTGCACGGGATGGGGCGTGGCTGCGGAGCTCCCACCAGGCCCCAGCCCCCCGTGGGACCTCAGGCCCCGTGGCCAGGCTGGGAGGGGATCCTGGTGCCACCCCTCACGCGGAGACGTCCAGGCCAGCCAGCTACACATCCAGGGCCACTCGCCCCTTCTGTCCCCACTCCTGGCCCACTGGCCTCCTCCTCGTCCCTCAGGGCCTGTGTACGCGCTGGGCCGCTGCTTCAAGTGCAGTCGGCCCATTCCGTGCACCCAGGTCCCTGCCAAGTATCCCTGCTCAGAGAGGCCTTCCCTGTCCACCCTGCCCACTGCCCCCGCCACGTCTCCCCACCCACCGGACTCTCATTAGAGCCCTGGCTCCTCCAGCGTTAACGAACAGGCCCGTTCACGTGTTTGTGCAGCCTCTCCTCTGCGAGGCTTCAGGCTTATGGAAGGCAGGAATGTCTGTGTATTTTGTCCACGGATGTATTATCTCCAGGCCCCAGAGCAGCCCGACACACGGCAGGAACTCAGAAAGTATCAGACGGCAGCATGGACAAAGGAAGGAGAGACGAGGGACCTGAGGGTGAGCTTCTCCGCTCTCAGCCGCTTCCCGTAAGCGCCCTACCAAGCCCGGCGTCCCCGCTCCCACCACTGAAGCCGTCTATACAGCATGCTGACCCCCCAGCATGTTCTCAGCCACAGGCGGCAGGTCCAAGGAGCGGACTGACCCCAAACGGGGAACCAAAAGTCAATCCCCTCCCCTAGAACTGGGAACTGGGACCAAGAGAGGAGTCCGGCTTTAGGTCCTAGAGCGTACGTATACTGTTGTGAAAACGTCCCCAGGAGCAGGGGAGTCGGAATGGGGGGAGAGGGTCAGTGAAGCAAAACAGGGAGGGGGAGAGAGAGAGAAAAGAGGTGGGGGCGGGGAGGGAGGGAGAGAGGATCCCCATGTCCTCCCTGGACCTGGTGCCCAGCTCCATTCAGCTGATCCTAGAACTTCCCCTTGCTTTGCAAAGGCTGGAGCCCATGCTCCTTGCCAATAAGAACTTCGCTGGTGCCGCAGGCCCCCCGCTGCCCCTCGGCCTGTCTTCCCTCTGGTGAGGGTGCGCTGGGCTGTGTGGGGACAGGACTGGGTGTCCCGGCAAACCCCTGACCTCCTGTGCTCGAGGAACCCGGCCTCGAGCGTGTGTCGCTCGGGATGTGCGTCCACTGATCCACAGGGTCTTTTGAGCCCCTCTGCGTGCTGGGGACACAGCAGCGAGCCCACAGCCTCTCACGGCCCTCAGCCCCACAGCGCTCACAGCGATGTCGTGACCTCCAGAAACAGCCAGTTATTACTCCGTCAGAGTGATGGAGAGAGCTGAGGGGCGGGGAGGGGCAGCGGGATGAGAGTGTAAAGAGGGTGCAACGGCCCGGGGGTGCAGCGTGCCTGTCTGAGGAGTGGAGAGCCAAGCAGCGGTCCAGGTGGAGGGGAGTGAGCCAGGGGAGACTCTGGGTAGAACAGGGGGCGGGGGTCGCAGGGGACACCCACAGAGGCCCTCACAGGCTGTGAGTGTGCCTTACTCAGGCCCCAAGGGATCTTGGGGGGTCGGGGATGAGAGATGAAGACCCACGGAGGTCAGGGGAGTTAAGGGTCACACGGCTCCCACAGGGAGGGTCTGGGGCTCGAACACAGCCCAGGGACCCACGCAGCTCCTCTCCTTCCCGCTGAGCAGACCCTGTGGCCCAAATCCCAAGTTACCGACCTCCGCAGCAGCTGCCCTGCTTCACATTCCGACAGCAGAGCACCGGTGTTCCTGGTTCTCTGTGTCTTCACCAGCACTTGTTATTTTCTTTTTTTTTCACTCTAGCCATCCCAGTGGGCATGAGGTGGTGTCTCACAGTGGTGTGATGTGCACTTCATGGTGACTAATGCTGTGAGCATCTTTTCATGTGCTTGCTGGGATCAAAGGCTGCCGAATGTGTGGTTCCATTATGTGACCCGTTCAGCACAGGCAAGTCCGCAGACAGGAAGCAGACTGGTGGTTGGTGGGGGCTGGGCGAGGGCTGGGGAGTGGCTGCTAGTGGGCGCAGGTTTCCTCTTGGGGTGATGGAAATGTCCTGGAACTGGAGGTGGTGGCTGCAGGACGCTGTGGGTGTGCTAAACGTTGCTGAATGGCACACGTGAATGCAGGTGAAATGGTCTCTGTGTTGGGTGTGTTTTAATGCAACAGGAACAGAAATGAAGTGCTGTCAAGGGCTCCCAGGAGGGCTCCTGGATGATAACTGTATGTTCTCCGAAAGCGCCATTGTTCTGTGTTTTGGCAAATTTATGAAGAGGCTTGGGCCCTCATCAAGGTTTTCAGGAATTTATCTCAAGGAAAATGTCTCAGGAAGGCCCGCCAGGGCTCTCCCCAGGGTCCCGGTCGGACGTCGGGCCGACCGCGGGCTTCCTGCTAAACCAGATCCCGAGGGCCGGGGAAGCGCCCCTGCGGTCACCCCCCACCCGGCACGTACCAGATGAGGTCCACGCCCAATGTGGAAGCGCGAAGAACATGGACTAGTAACAATAAAAAGCTATCTGGTTACTTTTTATGGACATTTGGACTGCATTTCAGGCAATTTTATAGGCAAATGCTATTCCAAGCGTTCCCAAATTCCCAAACTGCACGTGAAACATCTGCAGGGCGGACACCTGGAGTTTTACCCTGCAGCTCCTCGTGCATGCTTGTGGACGTAAATCAGAACCCGTCCCAGACCCCAGCGAAACCAGTCCAGCCCCCAGTGCGCTTTACTGTCAGTCCAACAGGCTCATACCACAGTGGCCCTGAGATCACAAGACAGGGGCCCCGTGGAAGAGGTGGCGGGTGGCGTCAAGGCAAGGACCACGGGCTCCTGGGCTCAGCGGAGCCTCCAGCCTTTGGTGGGGTCGTCGGAGACCATGCCCAGCTCTCTCCCTCCTTAATTGGGGCCCGTTTGTCCCAGATGGGCCCAGGTGGACAGACCACCATCACCTCCCTGCAGGTCTGCAGCCCCTGCAGGGCACAGCGGGAAGCTTGTTCTCAGACCCACCTATGGCTTCTCAGGGGCTGCAGCCACCACTGAAGGGAAAAGATCAAGCTCATCAAGCTCACCAGGACCCCCCAGACTGACTCCTGCTGACCTGCCCTCAGCACACCTGCTCGCAAGTTCCTGGGCCAGGAACCCCGTATGGTAGATGTTTCACCATTTGTGAGTAAACAGCTTCACATAAATTCACAAACATCTGAGTGACCAGACGATGTTCTCTGTTGGGGGCAGTGATGAATGTGCTAGAGCAAAAGCCAGCCGGCCGCGGGACGGCAGCCGGGCGTCCTTCTGTCTGGACTGCTCAGGACAACGTCAGCCCCGCACCCTGCTGTCTTCAACCCCTTGGCATCGGCACATCTCCTTTCAGCCTTCTTCCATCCTTCGTGATGATCATCTTCTGTGATGATTTTTTTATGATTGCCACTGAACTTGCGTTTCTCTGCCTTTTTACATTAATACTCCATTTTCCCAAGTTTCTATAGGCTCTTCAATCAGCTGCTAAATAGTCTTATCGTACTGTTTCAGAATCAGACAACCATGTTCTTTATTATAGAAGCGGGGTCAGCAAGCAATGGTCTGGGGGCCAAGTCCTGCTGCCACTGGTTTTGTAGATCTAGCTTCCTTGGGACACAGTCACGCTCACTCATTCACACGGTGCCTGTGGCTCCTTCTGTGCCACCTCGCCAGGGCTGAGTAGCTGTGACAGAGACCAGAAGTATGTGGCCTGCAAAGCCGAAAATATTTTCTACCTGGCCCTTGAAGAAAAAGTTCCCCAACCCCTGTTCTAGGACATTTAGAGATTTTCCAGATATTGGTAGTTAGATAACCTAGCAGAGGACATCCTTGTACATTTGAGTTTAAACTTTTGATGCCACTTCTCTTTGGTATGAAATCTTAGAGATGGAATTAGTAGACGAAAGGGGATGAACATTCTTTGCAAGGCTTCATATTACCCTGAATTTAGTCATGTTGTACAAAATTTACTAGGCTACCAAAATTCAGTTAATGCTTTAGTTTCACTACAATCAAATACGCACTGAACGTCAATGTTTAGAATGTCAGGGGTTAACATGGGAAGCAGAGAAATGATACTTGAGGGCTTCTTTAATTTCATTACTTTGAATAGTTAGTGACCAGATTTATATTTTGGTGATGTTTTTACTTTCCCAAAACTCCAATGATGAAGTTATGGTTTAAAGAGGTCCCCAAACACCTTGGCTTATTGTGAAAATCCTCTTCTAGAGAAAAGGAATTCCTGGGAAGAGGAAGGGGAGTTAATTTTCTAAAGGAATTAAATTTCTGTGGGGACAGCGATTTCAGAGGGAGGCGTCTCCTTGGCGCTGGTTAGTTTGTTGGGGAAAACGGACCAGATTAGAGTCTAGGAACCAGCTGCTTTGGAAATGTGGGGTTTCCCCTCTAGCCTATTGCTTATAACCCCCCAGGGAAACTCATGAAGAGTTTGATGCAGCTCCAACTGAACCCCCTGCCCTGCCCCCACTGCAGCCTTCAGGCTGGAGTCAGGGCTCCATGGAGGACTGCTGGTCAACCAGGTGGCGGAGGGTGGGCTGTTCTGTGCGGCCAGCTCTGGCGGGTGACGGCTCCAGGTTGGAGCCCTGTGTGCCTTTCGTGTTCCCCTGGCCTCTCTAGAGCAGAGAGACACTTTCTAAGAGGCTGACAATTCCGTGGCAGCCGGCCAAGAGTCCCCAGGCGGAGGAGAAGCAAAGTTTCACGGTTTGTTTGTGTTGCTTCTCAAGTTGACCAGGAAGACATTGTCGGGTATCACTCAGCCCCTGGCCCTCCACCCTGCCTTTACCCTGTGTGGCAGCCCCCTGCTTTGAGCCTGGATGTGGGACAAAGGAAATTCCCTGGGAGAAAAGTTGTAAACAAAAGTGTATCTCAAAATAGACTAAGGAACCCTCATAACCGTGGCCACTGTGGCCCTTCACAATCCATCCTGGTGGATCTTACCCCCAGCTGCACACTAGAACCCCCTTGGGGAGATTTTGAAAAAACACTGACACTACTTGGGGGTCCCACACCCAGATATTGTGAGTCAATTGATCTTGGGTGGGGCTGCGTCACCTACATTTCTCAAGGGCTCCCCACAGAGAGTCCGTGAGCAGAGCGGAGACCCGGCCTCTGAGTAACTTTCTAGCTCCTCCCCTTGGCCCCTCCCCCACCCCTTGACCCCCCTCCTCCAGCCACCCACCCCTCACCACCTGAGCACATGGTGGACAAGCACCCAGTAAGGTAATGGATGCAGGTGTGGACTGAAAGTGGCCCGGATTTCAGAGGCTGACACACCTGCATTCGGATCCTGACTCAAGCATTCAGTGATCACCCGATGTGGGGCAAAGCTCTGCATGCTTTCAATCTGTTTTCTTATCTGTATGTTGTTGTGAAGACTGTGGGTGATCTGTGTGAGGATGGACTAAATATGAAGAAGACCCTCTCAATAAATTGTGGTTTTTAAAATACCTATTATTATCATTATTATTATTACTAAAGCACTGGCCCTTTAGAGGGAATCCAGCCACTCACTTTAATGGTGCTGTGAGTCCCCAACACGCATCTACAAAGGGTCTTTGAACCATGCCTGCTTGTTGCCTCGTCAAAGATACTTGTGTATAGACTCTACCTTCGATCATCTTTAGGGAGAGCAAATCTTTATCTTAGAAGTTGGTTTGAATATTAGAAGAGCCGAAAATCTTTTGGAGCCAGTTCTGGTGATTCATTGATTTAATAAGCATGGCTTGTATTCCAAGAGAAGAAACAAAACCAATTTCACAACTGGATTCTGCAATACCTGGGTGGATCTGAAAGTCTCAAATGTCAAGGACTCATCTAGTGTTGATTGTGCCTTTGCAGATTGGGGATGTCTACACTTTGGTTTGTTTGTTTAACAAGTGTCTCCCATCCTTTGCAGAAGGAGGCTGGGGAGAAAGGGAGAGAGAGACAGAGAGACAGAGACAGAGAGAGGATAAATAGATACATATATAACAGAAAACTACTTCGTCTTATAAGGTACACATAGAATAATCCAAGAGCATCCATGAGAAGACTAATGGCATGTAGCCTTATGAAGCAAAATGTGTGAAGAGCCATTGCTTAGGGCAGCAACCCTCAGTTAAATAAGCAAAACTTTGAGCAGAGACTGGAGGTGGTAGCTGAAACCTGGTCCTCTCACTGGTAAACTAAGTAGTGAATCATCAGTGCACAGACTTAAGGTAGGACATAAACAGTAGATAGAGTTGGTTATCCCAGAGCCAATGTTAATCACCAACATCTAACAGTCATAGGTCATAAAATAAGTTTACATGCATTTCCCAAACTTCCCGTCTCAAGCCATTGTTTCCCTTCAAGGCTCAGTGAAGGTGAGGAGGGGCCACGTGGGGAAGTGGTTAAGAGTACGAGCCTTTCGGTCAAATGAGCCTGCAATGAGTTTGGCCCATCACAGTCTGGCTGTGTGGCTGGGGCGGGACCCTTGAGCTCAGCACTTGGCCTGGTGGGAGAATCCCTGGCTCCAGTCCCAGCTCTCCATCCAGTGTTCTTTCTTTCACACAGTAACTGCCCCTCGGTTTCTGCCTGAAGTTCGGTCTCTGTACCATTTCAAACACAGCTGCTAACCATGCTTGTCATAAAGACCAAGCAAGTGGGCCAGCTGTCAAGCTGTCATCTTAACCCAGCCCACACGGCAGCCAGTCCACCTCTGTGTGCCTGGGTCACTGGGACTGTCCTGCTGAGCAGGGCCTGTGCAGCTCCCGCAAGTCAGGGGCGTAAGAGACGCGGCTCCGTGGACAGCACTAGCCAGGACATCAAAGTCAGGAGGCCCCCTCAAGTCCAGCTGTGTGACCTTGAATGAGCCACGAAACCTCTGTGAGTGTCAATTTATCTTTAACTATGCAGATATGACAGTGTCTGCTCCAATGAGGGGACAGGTGCCTCTGAGGGTCAAGTGACACCTGCTGCTCCCTGATGCCAGTGCTAGAACATTGTAGCCTCTGCCTGTCGGGGGGGTGGGGTGAGGGAGGGACCCCTTGAGGCAGCAAACACGTCCTGTCCATCTTCACACCCCCAACCCCGGCCATGAGAGGCCTCAGCCCATCTGGGAGGCCTGGGTCCGGATCCTCTTCTCTTTCTAACCTTCTCTAAGCCTCTTCTACTTTCATCAGAAGAGAGGCACAATAATGGTTCCAGGAGAATTAACCAAATCTGTACGTCCTACACTTGCATGGCACCTAGAGGTGCAAAGTGCTCGGTGTACATTCAGCGCCACCATCACCGTCACCACGACTGTCACTGCCACCAGCACCACCACCAGCAGCATCGTCACCGTCACCAGCACCACCACCAGCAGCACTGTCACCGACATCATCTCTAACTTCCACTACCTAGTTTCCATGTGCCAGGAGCTGAACTAAGAGGTTCTGTAAATTAACCCACCCAGCCTCCCAACCTGTACTGTGGGTACTGTGACCATTACTCCCTTTGCTCAGGGGAGCAACCTGAGACACAGAGAGGGATTAACGCGTGAGTCTGACCCAGGGAGCAAGAGGCAGAGGCAGGACCTGAACCCAAGCATCTGGCCTCAGAGCCTGCATTCCGAACTCTCTTAACTAGGCTGAAAGTCTATTTAAAGCTAGATGAAAACACGCCGTTGGATGCACTTAGGCATAAAAACTTTATTTACATGCCTGAATAAAATTAGAAGATTTCACAGTTAATTTAGCACATTGGACCATTATGGTGGATAATCCAAATCAGCTATTCTATTTGATCTTGCTTGAAATTGGCTAACGCTGTTATTTGTACGGCTAAAAATGAAGAGGAAACACTTCCTATGTTGTCTTGCAGCCAAAGCAGCTGACAGTTTTCTAATACCTGCAATTACTAACTGGAAAATTTGTCCTAATCTCTGCAAAAGAAAGTTTCCAAGTAAGATCTTTATCAACAAACACATTGTGGATATAGAGATAAACTCGCCCTGAATGCCTTTTGTGTTACTCGTCTTTTAAGAACATGCTGGTTTCATTGGAAGTTGGGCATTTTTGGTGGCTGGCTCTCTTGGTTTTCTGTTTTCCCTCTCGGGTCAACACTTCTTCCACGCGGGAGAGGGCCTGGGATGTAGAGCCACTGGGACGTCTAGGGCCGTGTCCTACAAGGAGACCAAGCTCCTGGTGAGGATTGCGGAACGGTGACTGCGATGCTGCCTCGTCTAAGGTCAGGAGCTTTCGGTCAGAGGTGCTCTGGGAAGGGGCGTTGTTCGCTCCCCCTTTCGGGGTGGGCAATCACAGTGATGCAGAATAGAAAGGAACATTCCATCCTGTGATAGTGAAAAATTATAGGGGGACGCTCTCTTCACAGAACTTGAAAATACAGAGCGACAGTGAACTTTTGGTCTGTGGAGGTTTTCAGATGGAATCATGATTATTAATGAGAACTCGCTCTCGTAGCCCTTCGGGGGAGTGGGCATAGCAATCAGCGTGTGAAATGCGACGTGTTTCTTGAAAGCGGACATTCATTGAAGAAGGTTGAGAAACATTTCTTTGGAGAACGAGTCAGAGAATTAGTTGAGAAGAAGAAAGACAGTTAACTTGCATTTATTCAATGTTATGTATTTATTCAAAATACAGGAGCATCGCACCTGCTGGGTGGGCCGTATTGGGCGTGAACACGTCTGCCCTGGTGAAGGACAGCCCTGACTTAGCAGGTGAGGTAAGATCCGAGCGAGACGTGGTCGGGGTGGTGGCCCACCCTAGCCAAGACCCACGGCGGCCCACGGGCACCTGACCTTCCTTTTCTTTGAGCCCCGCGTTCCCATCATGGAGAGCTGTCAGCATCTGGGTTCTTGAGAAAGACCACCACCGCCGAGAAACGCTGGTGGATGAGTTACTTCTCAGAAGCACCATTTTATCACAGGCTCCTCTCGCTGTTGCACAAATTCCCGCAACGTGCCAGCCGTTCTCGTGGACGGGGTGGTCCTCCCTCGGGACGCGTCTCCCCCCAGCTGTGGGAGCATCTACGTATAGTTTTCCATGGAGTTGGGGGAAGGATCAGATCTTCTGGGTCCCACCGCCCGGGAGGCGTTTTCTCTGTTACTGTTCCCTGAGGCCCACAGCGGTGAGGGGCGCATCCAGGGTCACACAGCGGGCCTGCACTGTTTCCAAATGCCGAAGAGATGAAAGGCAAAGAGAGGCTGAGGTAGCTTCCGGATGGAAGGAGACTCGTGCCGTGACACTGACTGCAACATGTAGCCCCAGGTCACCACCTGGATGGGAAGGCGAACGCTGCCATAACGCACGGTTCTGGGACAAACACCGAGATCTGAAAAGGAACGTTTGCTAAGGCGCCATGACAACGTGGCTGTGCAGGGGAATGTCCTTGTGCTCAAGGGGACCGTGCTGCAGACCTGGGGGCAAAAAGGGATGCACCCTCACACGTTACTTTCAAAGAGTTCAGCAAAAATAAACAAGGGATGATGGTGATGATGCTGACCACGAGAGACAGGGAGCGAAACGCGCACACGGCTCAATGCGGACGCCAGGCGCACCCAGGTGACGGGCACAGGGGGGCTTGTTGTAATATCTGGCGGTTTTTCTACGGGTTTTATTTCTCAAAACAAAACCTTCAATAGAAATAGATAGAACACTGAGTAGAGTTCCTTGGGCTATACAGTAGTGTTCTATTCATTTCTTTTGAAGCTATCTCTGTGGTGCCATAAATGGGAAGGAAATCCAAAAAAGAGGGGATGCATGTATATGTAGAGCTGATTCACTTTGCTGTACAGTAGAAACTAACACAATGTTGTAAAGCAACTACACTCCAATAAAAATTGAAAGAAAGAAAGAAAGAAAGAAAGAAAGAAAGAAAGAAAGAAAGGAAGAAAAAGAAAGAAAGAAAGAAAGAAAGAAAGAAAGAAAGAAAGAAAGAAAGAAAGAAAGAAAGAAAGAAAGAAAATAAGAAAGAAAGAAAGAAAGAAAGAAAGAAAGAAAGAAAGAAAGAAAGAAAGAAAGAAAGAAAGAAAGAAAGAAGGAAAGAAGGAAAGAAGGAAAGGAAGAAAGAAGGAAAGGAAGAAAGAAAGAAAAAAACCAGGAAAACACACAGCTGAGTGAGCCACACCAAGCTCTCTCACTATCTGCTCCTCACCATGGACCCAGGATCTTCATCCCAACAGGAAAGCCTCCACCGCTAGAAGGGGCTCAGGTTACTAACTGGGTGTCTCTTCGCATCCTCCGAGTCACCATTCAAGACGACGGAGGGCCGGGCGCAACAGGAGGAACAAGTCAGGCCGTCCTTACCCTCGTGGGGTTTGTGTTCTAGACTCACTCAGATAATGACCTACCTAAAATGACAGACTGTGCTCACGCGACCAAGAAAGCAAAGTGACAGTGTGACAGCCACATGGCAAGATGCTGTGCCTGAGCAAACCAGGCGGGGACGCCAGCCTTCGATTGGGTGGTCGCGGAGCCAAGGAGAAGCCCAGCCATGAGAGCATGCGGAAGAGAGTCCCCGGCAGCGGGATGGGCCATCGGGCTGGAGACGGTCCCAAGGCGGAAGCCAGTGTGGCTGGTGGGGGGAGCGAGGCCCGCCTGCGTGGGCCCAGTGAGCAGGAGGAGGCCTGGGGGCCACAGGGAGCCATTCTAAGGGTGACTGGGGACCACTGGAGTGTGCGACATGCGTTTGACCCTGACCCTCTCTCCTCCCATGTTGTTTCTGGAGCCCTGTGGCTGATGATAGTAGTTAGAACAGGACCGCTTACGTCCCTCCCCAGGTGTCAAGTGCAACTCTGAGCACTTTGCATCTCCGAAGCAACGTCATCCCCACATCAGCCCGATGAAGGTGGGACTCGTATCCCTGTTTCACAGATGAGAAACCTGAGGCGTCAGAGAAAAAAGGGCCCTTGTGGAGAATAGCTCTGAACTGCATTGAACTGTGTCCCCTGAAAAGGAACGTTCACGTCTTAACCCCCAGAAGCTGTGGGTATGACTTTACTTGGAAATAGGGCCAAAGGACCGTGTCCTACAAAGAGGGGACTGCGGACACAGACGCACACATGGGGTAGATGCACGTGTGAGGCAGAGGCAGAGAGAGACTGGAGGGATACATCTGCAAGCCGGGCAGCCCGAGGAGCCGGCAACACCACAAGGCAGAAAGGCTGAAGGACTCACCTCTGGAGCCTTCGGGTGGAGCGCAGCCCTGCCAACACCTTGACCCTGGACTTCTGGCCTCCAGACTGTGAGAGACGAAACTGCTGTTGTGTGAAGCCAGAGGTTGGTGGTACTTATTTTGGGCAGCCCGGGAACCCTCCACCAGCTCGTAGAAAGCGTTAGACTCTGTCTGCACACACCCCCGACA